>NC_133103.1:33008836-33322492 GCF_022965805.1 Primulina eburnea | reverse complement strand
AGGCTATCTCGAAGGAGATACGGCTCAACATGATATGCAATATGCATCATAACTCGTGACATAATAGCATGCATCATATGACATATAACAATGCAGCAAATACTCATGCAACACATATATGAATGTATACTCAACCAGGATATCTCGGATAGTACTTTCGTACCTCTATCACAGCAAGCCTAGCCTTACGCAACACCGCTAATCAGGTCTAGCACAAGCCTACGCATCAAAAGCATACTCAATCAATACTACCAGCTCGACTAGCAAAACCAGTACTCCCTAGTACTACCAAAGGTTTAGGTTACCTTCGTCCTTCGACAGCCCTTTGATGTCGATTGCCTGAACTCAGGCGCCGCTACGCTACTACTCCTGACAGCTCTTGGCTATGCTCGACCAACAACTAACCCTAGAAACCTTCCAAATCCTCTCAACTATGAGGCAAAATCATGAATTGGCAAGTCACAAATGAGAAATCCGAGCACTATTTATAGGCCATGTTCGGATCCTCCGAACAACACTTCGGAACGTCCGAACGCTACGTGTCCATTGGCTCTTGACAGCTCATGATCGGATCCTCCGATCATACACTTCGGACCGTCCGAACATGCATGGAAAATGACGTGTCGATCAACACTTGACACCTATGATCGGATTCACCGAACTACACTTCGGATCGTCCGAACTCTTCGGTGCTTCCGAACCCTCTTCGGTCCGTCCGATCATGACCATAGCCAAAATTACACCTTAAACCTTCTTAATCACCATTACTCCGTTAATTACCCAATTTGGAATTCGGGCTACTACAAGTTGTGGTTTTTAGCATAATGTTTTGTATATTGATCCAATTGATGTGAGGCCTTTTTCATTATAAATATAGGACTTAAGGCTATAACTTTCTTATTTTGAGTTTTGGTCAAATCATTAGGGAAGACGAGCCAAAAGCGCCCCGAAGTGTGTCCTGCGTACCGCCGTTCCTACAATGAGACATGTTGGGAGAATGAACATAACTTGTTACTCCGACCTCCAAATGAGCTGAAATATGGGGAGATGGAAGCCAAGACATAGGGCTACAACTTTGTAGCTTACCACTTTCGAAAATTCTGAAGTTACAAATGCGTTTTGGACAGAATACGGCGCGCACCTGCGCCAGAACACGTGCTATAGCGCGCCCATTGCTGAAATTTTGGTGTTTCGGCAGTATGGTGCGCGCCCCTGAACCAAAACACGCGCTATGGCGCCCAGCAGCATACTCAAAAACGTGTTTTGAGCTTGGGAATGAATAAATATGGTTTGGGAAGTGTATTTGTATCATTTTCTCTTTCCTTTTTCCTCCTCCAATCAGTTCTCCTCCTTCTCTTCAAACGAAACCCTCCTTCCTTCCATTTTCTAAATTATTCTTCAATCTATTGGAGACTTGTTCAAGAAAAATATGAAATAAGTATAGATTTGTGATCCTCTCTTCAAGATCTTCAAGATGTGGTAAGTATTTCTCATATTTATTCAAGTTTGGAAATGGGTTGAAGTTAGAATTGATATTTGAGTTGATATTTGAGATATTGAGATGTTGTAATTGTGTTGGTTTGAATTTAAAATGGAATTGAAGACAAGGGCAAAGTAGAGGAGCTAACTCTTTAGCACACACGCCATGTGTTTGACAAAATGTTTCAATGAATATTTTTTTGTCATATTACGGTTAAGAAATGATACAGATTACTTCTTTACACAATTGTTGAAATTTGAGTTTTCTTGAATATCTAATTTGTGGATATTGATTTGAAGCCGTATTGAATTAATTATGAATTTTGTACAGAAATTGCTCTATTTTGATAATGATCCGAGTTCTTGAGTTATAGTAGAATTCCGAGGTTCAAAACTTCTCACCTACATATTTCGATTTTGTTTTGGTAATATTTGAAAGGTATGTTACGATCGGTAACATACGAGGTAAAAGTATCATTTTTATTTTAAATTGAAAATTCGATGGCTGGATGAATTATTTTTAATTTGTTGATGATTGATCTTTTGAGATGAGCTTATTATGATATTGACTTGATGAGATTGAAATGCATCATTGCATTGCATATTGAGCCACTTTTTGATTCAGATTTGATATGGCGGAGGTCGCCTTGATTTATTGATTTGTTGGACGTATGGGGCTATTGTTGAGTTGGCATAGTGTATGCGGAGGTCGCTGCTATGTCCTGAACACTCTCTATAGGCACACCATAGTCTTGGGATTGTAGAACACAACACACCACCTCGAGCGGATGAGTCGGTGGATGTTGTTGGGATATTCTCTTCCCTTGGGTACCCTATGACCAGAAGATTCACTTGATCTTGAGATTTATTGATAGTCCACAGCTTCTGATCATGCATTGCATTATATTACATCTTTATGAGTTTATATAAACTTTGTGAAATTTTAATTCTCATATGTTATTGATTGTATCATACTGGATTTATACTCACCGGCACGTCGGCTACCTCTTGTTTTCATGTGCTTGACGGTAGGTGAGGCGAGGCTTAGGATGCCAGAGTCAAGTTCCAGGCGAGGAGATACGAGTTAGAATGGGATTCTCGGGTCTTAGGAGCTATGTGATGATGTTTGGATTTATTTGGTTCACTACTTTATTTTGGAATGTTAAAATTTATATTTTAAACATTTGTGACTTTTAAAATATTTTGACGATGTTTATGTGAATTTGTGAACCACAAATTATGTATTTACTAAATCGTTGGGTTTGTTATATTTATAATTATTAGCAATAGATATCGGACCTGGGGCCCCACATCAGGTGGTATCAGAGCGTAAGATATTTGGGAATAGGGTAGATCGAGTCAGTTTGAATTGCTTGATCATGTGATATATTTTCTAGCATTTTACTGTGCCTAATGTGAAATACATGATCATAATTGAGATACCCTATTGTTGAGTTATATTCGAGATTTTTGAGATTATTGAGTCTCGAGAGCCAGAGATGATTGATACAAGATTGAAATGATTGTGTTGGAAACTAAATTCTGGAGTTTGACAAAACATAAAATCAACTAATACATGAAAGCATATTCGGCAGCTGAACATTCAACTAAAATCAGTTGACACAAACTGATCAGTTGAGAACTGATCAGTTAAAACATTCAGCCGAAAACATTAAAGCTTCTCAACTGATGATACCTCGGGAAAGATCATTCAACAGACAAAAAGACATATCAGACAGCAACTGAATGTGGAAATCCGCACTGCATAGAAAAACGTATTTCGGCTATTGAGATTAATACGCCGTCTTACAATAAATGATGAAGCGGCAATCAAGAACTCTGTCCAAGAAATGATAAGGAGGCAATCAACGGATACGAGAATTCAAAATTACCGTTGAAAGATAAGTCTATAAATATGACTAAAGAGCAGTTGAAAAAAAAGACGATTGACCAATCTCAAACTTGCCATTACTCTGTTAAAAATCTCTGCTCACACCTATCAGATCTATTCGTAGCAATCAAGGCTACATATTGAGCAATCTAGCACTGTGAAATATTGATAACTCGATAAGTGCTAAGTTCAGTTACTTACAGAGATCATTGTATTATACTAAGAGTTTCAGTTCAGGCAATAGATAAGTCCTAACTGAAGTGGGTCTGTACAAGCGTTGTACTCGATCAAAGTCTTTTAGTGAATATCCTATCCTTGTGATAGAAGGGGTGACGTAGGAGTTATTCAATTCTCCGAACATCCAGAAACATATTGTGTTGTCTTTACTTCAGCTTTTTACTTCCAGTTAGATATTCTATCTTTCAATCAGTTTATTTTCCGCAACTGCTTATTCAGTTTAACTGATTGATAATTGACAGACGGGATACTCAGTTCAGTTTGTAACAAAACTGAACTACTTTTTTCGAAAAACATTTAAATTCCTAGAAGTGTTTATTCAACCCCCCTTCTAAACACTCCTTAGTCAATAACCGATCCTAACAAGTGGTATCAGAGCGAGGCATATCCTGTCAAAGAATTATCTATCTTCAATCTAATCACTATGTCTTCATTCAATAAGATTCCAATGTTCTCCAGGGAAGATTTTGATGATTGGAAAATCAGTATGCAGGCTCATCTAGCTGCACAAGACGATGACATGTGGTACGTCATAACTGACGGACCCATGAAAATTTTGAAAGCAAACACAGCTGTTGTTATTACTGAAGGGGCACCTCACCGAATTGAAAAGCCTCGAGATGAGTGGACTACAGAGGACAAAAGAAAGGCAAATCTAGACAACGTTGCAAAAGACATATTGTATAAGACACTGGACAAAGTAACGTTCAGTAAGATCAAAATGTGCAAAACCGCCAAAGAAATTTGGGAGAAGTTAATTCAACTTTGCGAAGGAAATGATCAAACAAAAGAAAAAAAACTTTCAGTTGCTATGCAGAAGTTCGACAACATCAGAATGAAGATGTGAGAAACAATGGATGAGTATGATGAAAGAACAAGCTGTATCATCAACGAACTAAATGCACTTGGAAAAGTGTATACAAATAAAGAAATAGCGTTGAAAGTAATCAGAGGACTTCCCAAAGAATGGGATGTCAAAACTATGGCAATGAGGGAATCCAAAGATCTTAACAAAGTTGAACTTCATGATTTATTTGCAGATCTAAAAGCATATGAGTTTGAACTTCAAACTCGAGAAGGAGAACCATCTACTCCAGCAGCAACTACAGCTTTGACTGCTGTTAGAAATGAATCAACTGGTTCAGTTCAGAAAACTGCTGATCAGCTGAGCAATGATGCCATGTCTCTATTCATTAAGAAATTTGGAAGATTCATGAGGAAAAATCAAGGAAATTTTCAGAAAAACTACCAAAGAAACAACTCCAGAGAAGAGACTAATGTATGTTTCAACTGTGGCAAATCCGGTCACTTTATTGCCTACTGTCCAAAGCCTAAAAAGGATAATCAAATCTCAACTGAAAGAAAGAAAAAGATGTATGAGCACAAAAGAAGGTCTAAAGACGAAAAGAAGCCTTACAAGAAGAGACATGAAGTACTTCTAGCTGAAGACAGCAAAGCCAAATGGGCAGAAACTGACAGCGAAGAGTCAGATCCAGAAAGCTCTTGCAGTTCAAGTGAGGATGAGGAAGAAGTAACATGTCTAATGGCAGACAACCTAGAAGATCAATCAAGCTGCGAGCAGGCAACAGGAACAAGTATTGGATCAATATGGTATCTGGACAGTGGATGTTCACGACACATGACAGGAGATTCAAACTTATTGTCACAACTGGTCAAATACAATGGTCCAAACATCAGTTTTGGGGATAATTCCAAAGGTAAAACTGTGGGTAAGGGTAAGCTTATCCATGGTAACTTCACCATTAATGATATTTTATTAGTCGAGAATCTTAAGTATAATCTGATAAGCATTAGTCAGTTATGCGATAATGGATTCTCAGTTCAGTTTGACAAACACTCTTGTTCAGTCAAAAACTCAACTGAAGAGATTATTCTAACTGGAAAAAGGTGTGGAAACAATTACAAAGTCAGTTGGAATGATCAACCTTATACACCAGTATGCTTTATTGCGTCTAAATCATCTCAAAACTGGTTGTGGCATAAACTGTTAAATCATTTAAATTTTAAATCTATTGCTTATCTGAGTAAGCATGAACTTGTAACTGGTTTGCCCAAAATAAATTTTTCAAAAGAAAAACTTTGTTCAGCATGTCAGTATGGAAAACAAGTTCGATCCTCTTTCAAAAACAAAGGCTGTAAATCTTCATCCCGATGCTTAGAATTATTGCACATGGATCTCTTTGGTCCTATACCAATCATGAGCTTAGGGGGAATGAAATACACCTTAGTGGTCGTAGATGACTTTTCAAGATTTACTTGGGTTATATTTCTCAAATCCAAAAACCATACTGCTGCACAACTGATTAAACTTTTCAAAAGACTTTTAAATGAAAAATCAGTTGGGATTGATCGAATCAGATCTGATCGAGGAACTGAATTCATCAATCAAACACTTTCAAACTTTTTAGAAAATACTGGAATCAAGCATGAGTTCTCAGCAGCAAGGACACCTCAGCAAAACGGTGTAGCTGAGAGAAGGAATCGGACTCTTAAGGAAGCTGGTAGAACGATGCTTGCTGATTCAGGTATTTCTCAAAGATTTTGGGCAGAAGCAGTAAACACTGCATGCTACACTCAGAACAGATCAATGATTAATAAAAATCACAAGAAAACACCATATGAGATCTGGCATGGAAGAAAAAGCATAATCACTTACTTCAAAATATTTGGCTGTAGATGCTTTATTCATAACAATGGTAAAAATTATCTAAAAGCATTCGATGTCAAATCTGCAGAAGGAATATTCCTTGGATATTCATCAGTTAGCATAGCTTACAGAGTATTTAATAAGAAAACTTTGAATGTTGAAGAATCTGCACACGTTGATTTTGATGAAACTGCACTAATCGATAAGCCAACTGATCAAGTTGAGCTAGCTGATCGTTTTACAGATATCAGTCTGGAAGATGATGACTCAGACGAAGATCGTAATAATCAGAATATCTTTCATACACCTGAACCTGATATATTGGATCAACCAGCTGAATTGGAAGCAAATCTTGACAATCAGTTGATGGAGCAAACTAATGGAAATCAATTATCAACTGAATCAGTTCCAACTGAAACTGAAAACATTCAGTTACCCAACGAAGAATTTGCTGGCTGTGAAGCAACAAATGCTGAATTTAGATGGAAGAAATCACACCCTCCAGAACTGGTAATAGGTAACCCATCTGATCCAGTAAGAACCAGAAATCAAGTGCTCAATCTATTTATTCATTCAGCTTTTGTATCTCAATTAGAACCAAAGAAAACTGACGAAGCTCTTGCTGACCCTAATTGGATTAATGCAATGCAAGAAGAGCAAAATCAGTTTGTTCATAACAATGTCTGGAACTTAGTTCCAAGACCAGTTTCTAAAACTGTTATAGGTACAAAGTGGGTATACAGGAACAAACTGAACGAAGACGGTTCAGTTGTGCGCAACAAAGCAAGGCTCGTAGCACAAGGCTATAGACAAGAAGAAGGGATAGATTATGATGAGACATTTGCACCAGTTGCAAGACTGGAGGCAATCAGAATATTTCTTGCTTATGCATCTTTCAAGAACTTTAAAGTCTATCAAATGGATGTGAAAAGTGCATTCCTAAATGGCCAATTGCAGGAAGAAGTCTACGTTGAACAACCTCCAGGTTTTATCAATCATGATTTCACTGATCATGTTTATTATTTGAACAAGGCATTGTATGGTCTCAAACAAGCTCCACGAGCTTGGTATGAAACCCTATCAAAATTCCTAACTGATCATGATTTTACTGTTGGATCAGTTGATAAGACTTTGTTTAAATTCTCGAAAAATGATCATATCTTACTTGTTCAAATCTACGTTGATGATATTATATTTGGGTCAACTAACCCCAAATTATGCAAGAAATTTGCTAAGTTGATGCAGGAAAAGTTCGAGATGAGCATGATGGGTGAGCTGACATTCTTTCTTGGTTTACAAGTGAAGCAACTGGATTCAGGAACATTTATTAGTCAAACAAAATATACCAAGGAATTGCTGAAGAAATTTGGCATGGAATCTTGTTCAACAGCAAGTACTCCAATGAGCTCATAAGTTAAATTAGATACTGATCAAGGGGGAATATCAGTTGAGACGACACTTTACAGAGGTTTAATAGGTTCTTTATTGTACCTAACTGCTAGTCGTCCTGATATTATGTTTGCTGTTTGTATATGTGCAAGATTTCAAGCTAACCCTAAGCAATCACATTTTTCTGCGGCCAAACGTATCTTGAGATATCTTAAGGGCACGGAAAATGTTGGTTTATTGTACTCTAAAGACTCATCTTTCAATTTAGTTGGCTATTCAGATGCAGATTATGCAGGATGCAAGCTTGATCGAAAAAGCACAAGTGGATCATGTCAGTTTCTAGGAGACAGACTGATCTCTTGGTTCAGTAAAAAGCAAACATCCATAGCAACATCCACAACTGAAGCAGAATATCTTGCTGCTGGAAGCTGCTGTGCACAACTGCTTTTGATTCAGCAACAACTGAAAGATTATGGTGTCGATGCAAAGGAGTCACCGATATTCTGTGACAACACAAGTACAATCGCTATAACATATAACCCAGTTCTTCACTCCAGAACCAAGCAAATAGATGTCAGACATCACTTCATCAGGGATCATGCACTGAAGAAGAACATCAGATTGGAGTATGTCTCAACGGAACAACAAGCAGCAGACATCTTCACAAAACCACTACCAGAGGCTAAGTTTTCTTATTTTCGAAACATTCTTGGTTTAATTGATTTATCTTAAATATTATTAGAAATATAACTTCTTCAACAGAATTAAAAACAGAAAATAAGAACACAATAAATTAAGAATAATATTTCATTAAGAATACCAATGTTCCCAATTTACAGAAGAAATCATAGATCCAACTGTATCTAGCCATGCTCTAACCCAATCATTCAACTCATAGATCCGAACTCTGGCAAAAGCCCTAGACTTCGAAATTTTATCAACAACATGCCATTCCTTCCACAGCAGTGCCTCTAAAAGACATTTATCCTCCACCAACTCTCTAACATGGCTAACCTCAAAACGAGCAAGATATTTCAGTGCTCTCCTTTCCTGAGCACGAGTAGGAATGACACCACTGTCACTCACATTCTTCAACTCTTGAATTTTTTCCCAGGTTGTCAGTACCTTTTGAAAGACATATTTCTCCATTTTTCTTTTAATTTCAGCTAAACGAGGGGCTGACTGATCAGTCACATGAACATGAGTGCTACTGCCTGTATCAGAATCAGACATATTGAAAGTTTTACTGATAATATATCCCATTGTGATCACTATTTATAGGAAAATGAAGAAGCCGAAGAGTTTTAAGTCATTAAATATGTCTTTCCTATTTACCAAGGATTTTTAATTATGAGTTAATTATTAATAACTCATATTAGTTTGAATATTATAACCAACTTATTAAAATTAATCCTTTATCAGTTTATTTGTTTATCACAACTGATATCAGTTAGCGTTTAAGTGTTTATATCTCATCGCAGATCATTGTGCACAAAAACAAAATAAAATGACACATTAATCAAAATAAATATTTCATTCATCCATAAATATTTGATAGGATTACATGATCATAAGTTTCCTTCACACTAGCTATCCACATGTTCATCCAAGCAGCTAGTGCTGGGGAAGAAGTTTTGCAGAAACTATGTGAAGATGCGATGCTGTTAAGAGTCTCCAACTCCTTACGCAACATCAATTCATAAAGTTGGCCCTCCTTGAAGGCATTCACCTCTGCAGAAATTTTTAAGTGCTCACGCACTTCTCTCAACTGGGCCATCCGCCTAAAGGTGGTGACCCTTCCTGAGTTGTACAGGAGCTCCAGCTCCTGTAATTCTTCCCAGTAGGGAAGACTAGCATAGAAGACCTTGTCTTCTATCGTAGCTTTTTGTGCCTCAAGTGAAACTGGAACGACGCTTGAACTACTTGCTCCTGCCATTTCTTCTTAAAAGTTTTCTGCTGATACTTGTGACTAACTTTTCAGTCTTATTTATAGGCAAGGACAAGGAAAACGAAAGGACGCTTCTCTCTGTGACGATTGATATGCCAAGCACTATACTTGTCTTTAATCATTACTGTCTATTGCCGTCATTTTTCTTTAATGCATTTATTTAGGGGGAATGATGGTTTAAGAGATTAACTGAGAAGACAGTTGTTAGTGAATTCCTAACTGAAAGGACTCAGTTTTTCCTAACTGATCGTTCAGTTGAAAATTCTACTAATCTTCTCATCAAAGTTAATAAATTAAACCTATTATATTCCAAATCAAATTACGTGACTATCTGCTAAATCATGATGAATTTAAGTTTACAACGTGTACACGTTTTTAACCGCTCAAAATTGCACACACATGGCACGCGTACATTATTTGAAAAACACAAATTATTTACGGACTGACACGTGTCCAAAAATTTGAATAGTCACGAACATATGTACAATTGCCCGCTTCATTTCAGTTCTACTTTTTGATTATTCACAAACTGCCGAAAGTAAGAACAAATATCTTCTTTAAATTTCTCTTTCAGCAAATCACCCAGTACGAAATGACGACTCAGATTCCCGCTTACATGCTTAATGCTATGACAATCAATTTTGGATCCGTTTTATCTTTCGGAGATGATGAGGTCAAAAAGGTGTTTCAAAAACTCGAAAATGCTGGTCTGAGAACATTTCTGGGACAATCATCGCAGGATATATATCCAAAAGAACTTCAAGATTTCTATTCCTCTGGCAAAGTTGACTCAGAAGGTATCATAAACTCTACTGTTAATGATCAGTTGCTGACTATATCTGAAGATTCTTTTGGGGAATTATTTTCTATACCTTGTGACGGATTAGCACAACTTTCGGATGTCAAAGCATCTGATATTGATGAAATGCAAATCCTTTTATCTGCTGATGGACGGAAAATTAAAGTTTCCGATCCTAAGAAGGAACTGAAACATGAAATTCAGTTGCTTGCTGATATAATTGCTAAAGGACTCTTAGCAAAAGCAGGATCATTTGCTGCACTTACATTGGAAAAGTTTCAAGCGATTACTACTATTATGACTGATCAAAAATTCAACTGGAAACGACTCATCTTCAACATACTGAAGAATATGTTTTTGTCGTCAAAACAATCCAAGGGTTTTGCCGTACAAATCAGTTATCTTTTGAAAGTAAAAGGTTTAGTGGATGCTGATTCTGAAAGATTATCGAAATTCAAGGTGTGCAATGCAAAGAACACTATGCCACCAAAAATCAACCTGGACATTTCTCCTGCCAAATTCGTCAAGATTAAGAAGGAGATTGGAATTGATCAGGCGACTACCAAATCAGTCAAGAAAACCAAAACGTTAGCTCAACTGAAGGCTGCCAAAAGGAAGTTGATTTTGAGTCCATCAGAGTCAGAAAAGACATCATCACCTCAAATTGCGAAAAAGCCAAGAACTCAAAGGGTTAAAACTACTTCTGAGGTATCCATTTCTACTGACAAAATGATTTCCTTTACTGATCAGCAGCTTATAGAAGCAGTTCCTCTACAGATTATCCCACAAGCTGATTCAGTAAGTACCATAAAGAAATCAGTTAGGACCCAGGCTCCTGTTACTCAAATACCTCGACCAATTGGTGTAGCACCTGCCAGACCCAAAGGAATAAAATTTGTAGAACAAATTGAATCAACTTGAACTGGACTGGAAATTCCTCATATCATGAGTACTGATAAAGGGAAAGGGAAATTGATTGAAGAACCCAGACCTTCCAACCCGATTCAGACTCATATTGATCTTGTATGGGGAAAGGTGAATAGTTTTGCTGCTGCAAAAACTAAGTCCTATGATGCTTGGGTAGGCTATCGTACTGAGGTTTTTGCCAAGCAACTGAAGGAAAAGTCCGAGCTCCGAAAATTCATCAAGCTGGAGGCCTTTGTTCTTCGAACTGTCAAAGCTGCCTCTATTGCTCAAGTCTTAGAGAGGAAAAGTTATTTCTTTGATCAGATGAGAGCGAAGAAGTTGGCTCAATTTGTCGCTAAGCTTAAAAACAATTACTTGCCAACTTGTCCTACTGCATATGCTGATCAAGCTGTAATTACTCAGCTTGAGACTGACCTTATAGGGCTACTTTCTCGAATCAAATTTTGGGAATTGGATCAAGAGCTAGTAGTCTACCAAGAAGATTCAGATGATGATGTGGAACTAGTTGAAGAAGCACCCTCTAACACTACAGAATCATCATCAGCTTTAGTTCTTGTTCCAACTGAAGAGCCAATTTCTGATTAGCTTTCTTCACCACCTATTGAACAACAACTATATACTGAAGCTGAGCTGACTTTCGCTCATATTGATGAAGTAATTCAAGCCGTGGTAGAAGAATCCAACCTTAGTGAACCAGTTAATGATAAAGTAGATCATTTTGTTGATCCAACCCATCCAGAGGTCACTATTCCTTCCGAGGAAATTGTTCCACCAGATCAATCGGTTGATCAGGTTATACCAACAGAAATGCTAGATGACTGAATCGATCATTCCCTAGAAACATCAGTTCAGGTTGTGCCATCATCAACTGAACAAAATCCTTCCTCACAATCTCAGGATCAAGCAGAAATCCCTGCTAATGATATTTCAGTTCGAAATGTTACTGAAATAGTTTCAACTGATCAAGCCTTGATCGTTTCTGAACTAGATAAGGGTAATGCAAGCACTTCTCGCCAATCCAATCCTCCATCTTCAGCAGATTTTGATCTCATTTTTGAAGAAGTCCAACATATGCAGGACAGCATGAATCAAATCATTACTGCCATTTCCAAAATTCAAAATACACAACTTTCGCACAGTCTGAAATTGGAAGAAAATCAGGAATCCTTGAAAAGACTGAAGGATATTCAATCTACTGTTACTGCTCACTCTTTTGCAGTTGGTGATATTCAGAAAAATAGAGGTATCATGTCCAGTCTGACTGCCACTCAAGAATTGATTAACCAACGCGTCAACAATGTGGAATCGCTTGTGTCTCGAAAAATTGAACTACTGCAAATCACAATGACTACTGCTATTGAAAATATGTCATCATCTGTCACGGTCCTCTCTTCTCACGTTCGCAAGCTATCTGACAAGATGGATGTATTTGACAAAAAGGGGGAAAGCAGCTGAAGAAACTGATATCATTTGACCAGTTATTTTATGATTCAGTTATGATAAAGAATTAGAAGAAGAATTAATCAAGCTATTATTTTCAACTGATACCAGTTTCTCATACTTCTACAAGAAATCCAAATATTCTATGATTCAGTTGCGTAATCTATTATCAACAAAGAGCTGAGTTAATTCTCTTGATTTTGTCAAACACCATAAAGGGGGAAATTGTTGGAAACTAAATTCTGGAGTTTGACAAAACATAAAATCAACTAATACATGAAAGCATATTCGGCAGCTGAACATTCAACTAAAATCAGTTGACACAAACTGATCAGTTGAGAACTGATCAGTTAAAACATTCAGCCGAAAACATTAAAGCTTCTCAACTGATGATACCTCGGGAAAGATCATTCAACAGACAAAAAGACATATCAGACAGCAACTGAATGTGGAAAGCCGCACTGCATAGAAAAACGTATTTCGGCTATTGAGATTAATACGCCGTCTTACAATAAATGATGAAGCGGCAATCAAGAACTCTGTCCAAGAAATGATAAGGAGGCAATCAACGGATACGAGAATTCAAAATTACCGTTGAAAGATAAGTCTATAAATATGACTAAAGAGCAGTTGACAAAAAAGACGATTGACCAATCTCAAACTTGCCATTACTCTGTTAAAAATCTCTGCTCACACCTATCAGATCTATTCGTAGCAATCAAGGCTACATATTGAGCAATCTAGCACTGTGAAATATTGATAACTCGATAAGTGCTAAGTTCAGTTACTTACAGAGATGATTGTATTATACTAAGAGTTTCAGTTCAGGCAATAGATAAGTCCTAACTGAAGTGGGTCTGTACAAGCGTTGTACTCGATCAAAGTCTTTTAGTGAATATCCTATCCTTGTGATAGAAGGGGTGACGTAGGAGTTATTCAATTCTCCGAACATCCAGAAACATATTGTGTTGTCTTTACTTCAGCTTTTTACTTCCAGTTAGATATTCTATCTTTCAATCAGTTTATTTTCCGCAACTGCTTATTCAGTTTAACTGATTGATAATTGACAGACGGGATACTCAGTTAAGTTTGTAACAAAACTGAACTACCTTTTTCGAAAAACATTTAAATTCCTAGAAGTGTTTATTCAACCCCCCCCCCCCCCCCCCCCCTTCTAAACACTCCTTAGTCAATAACCGATCCTAACAGATTGTGATTTTGTGATTTTATATGGGTTTGATCTATTGTATATCATACATGGCTACTCGTGGTAGAGGTCGTGGTAGACATAGACAGAACGTACCAGTGGCACAAGATCAGGGCAGTGCTACTCATACTCAGATGGATATAACTCCGACTCCGATGGAGATACTGTTAGCCAGATTTCAGTCTTTGCAACCATCGATGTTGAAGGGTACCGAGAATGCATTAGAGTGTGAGAACGGGTTGGAGAATATGGATCAGTTATTTGAATCTCTTGAGTATCCAGATGACCGTAGAATCAAATTAGTTGTTCATCAGTTATTAGATGTTGCTAAAAGTTGGTGGATCATGACAAAGAAAGCTTTAGAGGGTCGAGGTACGATTGTTACCTTGCATATTTTTATATCTGAATTTTATCAGCGTTTATTTCCTACCTCTTACAGGAAAGATAGTGGAGCCGAGTTTGCAAATTTAAAGCAGGGAAATCTGAATATTGAGGACTATGTTGCTAAGTTCTCGAATTTACTGAGATTTGCTCCTCATGTAGCATCCGATGAAGAAGCACAGGCTGATCACTTCATAAATGGCCTTAATCTTGATATACTTACCCTGGTTAATACTGGAAGGCCTAACACTTTTGCTGAGGCTCTTGATCGAGCCAAGGGAGCTGAAACTACCCCAACAGCCACAGTTCCGACAGCAGTTCAGACAGGGTAATAGTGGCAATATAAGAGAGCAGTTTCAGGCTAGAGGCAAACAATTTAAGAGGCATGGCAGTAATTTTTCGAGTTCTAGTGGATCGAGACAGTCTGGTTCAGTTCAGAGCACTGGTTATTCAGGCCCGACTTGTGGTCAGTGTGGTGGTAGACATTATACCGATCAGTGTAGAGGAATCTCAGGAGCTTTCCACTTGTGTAACCAGGTGGGACACTATGCTCGAGTATGTCCTAATCGTGGCAGTGAAATATCTCAGAGTGGGGGATCATCGAGATAGACACCTCACCAGAATCGCCAGACTCCTACAGTTCATTCCTATCAGCAGTCAAACCGGTCATATCAGAACAAACAGAGTGGTGACCACAGGGTAGGACATCCACCTAGACAAAAAGCTCGAGTTTTTGCACTCACTGAGGATGAGGCACATAATGCTCCAGATAATGTTATTGCAGGTAATTGTTTTCTCTCAGGATATCTGTAATACCCAAGATTTTATATCGTGTTAAATTACGATTATTAATTTTTAATCGAGAAAATTATGAAAGGGCTAACCGAAACAAAGAAATGAGATCGCGTGTGAAAATTGATGTGCGAGAACAGTAGCATCGGCGCACATGCGCGATTATATGTGCGCACATGCGCGAGGGTTCCAGAAGGGTTGGCGCACATGCGCGACTTGGATTCGCGCACATGCGCGAGACAACCCGAGAGGGGGCATTTTTGAACAGAAGCCTCGCGCATATGCGCTGAACAGGGCGCGCATATGCGCGAGTCTCCGTGAAGCCACGCGCTGAGGCAGAATGTCTCGCGCATATGCGCGGAAAGTAGTCGCGTATATGCGCGAGACATGTGCTACAAACATTGAGCCACTCGTCCTTGTGCATGTTACGTGTATATATATATATATATATATATATATATATATATATATATATATATATATATATATATATACAGTAATCCTTAAAGCTTCAGAAGAAAGAAACGAAAGCTTCGAGGGAAAATAACTTTTGAATTTTAAATTCGATTTGCGATCAATCCGTCCGTTAGATTTTAAATCCGACTTCGGTACTGTGTTCCTATCAACGCAGGCTACTACAGGACGTAAGTTTTACTACGTTTTGACATGTTTTGAAATTATGATGTTGTTAGAATTGAATACACGTCATATATGTTGTTCTTGACATGTTAGACAACGTAGAATCGAAGTCAGATTAACAAACGGACTGATATGGAATTGTTATGAATTTCAAAATGAGATTGACTAAAATTGATATCAGATTTGTACGGTGGGTGATTGTAAATTATTGGAATTGGTATAGACTGATATAGTATTATCAGTATTGCAAGATTATACTGTTGTACCGTCAGAATTTGATAAAACAGAGATGTTGTGATTTGATTACAATATTGATACAGTATATTGATATTGTCATTGCCAGATTGAACAGTGACAGACTTTGAATCAAGACTCTGATTGTATCAGATCGACATCAAGAAAGGTATAAATAAATGTTGATTCAGGATTGCACAACTCGAGTTAGGATTGACTTGAGTTTCCCTAAATCACATACTTTATTTTATTGCATTGATATTTGCAGATTATCAGATTGATATGTTTAGTCTATTGAATGATAGCAGAGACAGAGTTTGAGTCTAGGGCAGATCAGCCTAGCTAGGGTATAACCGCCGAGTCTTTGTCAGAGCCGCTAAGACTCTAGACTTACGGTGTATCAATGAGCTTAGATGTAGATTGACGTCTATTGTAGACACTCGAGACAGCATACCAAAGTCTAAATTAGATCGGGATCCCTAGATTAGAAATGAGTCCTAGATTGAGGTACAGATTTGTATTGATTCATGTGGTCAAATTAGATAAATGTATTGATGTTTATTATGATTTTATATATGGTTATATGATTGCATTGGTACATTGTTTATACTGGGATATTTATATCTCACCGGAGTTATCCGGCTGTTGTCTTGTCTGTATGTGTGCATGGCAACAGGTGGGACAGGTTCAGGGTCACAGAGGTGAAGAAAGATCGAGTTAGAGTGGAGACTACGGACTTGGACTAGAGATAGGGTTTAAACACTTGATAGTTAGTTGTTGAACCTGAGATGTGTATGATTGTATATTTTATCAGATTTATACTTTTATACTGATATGTATAGGAGTCTGATTCCATTACCTTTCGCATTTAAAAAAAAAAATTAGACCATGTTTATTATAATTGATTAATTAGTCCCAATCACGATTAAAAAGATGATTAGCGTCCGGGTCCCTACAACAGGTGGTATCAGAGCGATAGATCCTTTAGATTGAAATAGAAGAGGCTAGCTAGCATGTCTTACTGCTTTAATACATGTTACTTCTTTATCTGATTGATATAGTAATATGTTTTATTGAGATTGGATCAGCACCGATTCTAGATCAGCAGTAAGATGATCAGAGGAGGATTGAAACAGAGTTGGGATATTTGTTACTAATCTATTTGATTATCAGATATGCCTCCGAGACGAGTACCAGAACATGGAAATACATCAAATCCTCCAATGGATGTCACCCCGACTCCAATGGAAACGTTACTGAAACGATTTCAATCATTTCATCCGCCGACCTTGAAAGGGACAGAGAATGCTGTGGAATGCGAGAGTTGGCTTGATGATATAGAGATGTTGTTCGAATCCTTGGAGTATACCGATGATAGGAGAGTGAAATTAATTGGACACCAGTTACACGATGTTGCAAAGGACTGGTGGATTACGAGAAAAGAGAGCCATGGAGCATAGAGGTACGATTATTACCTGGAGTATATTTAGAACTGAATTTTATCAACGATTCTTTCCAATGTCGTATCGAAAGGACAAGGGTGCGGAGTTTACCAATCTAAGGCAAGGACAGATGAACATAGAACAGTACGTGTCAAAGTTCTCCTCCTTGCTGAAATTTGCTCCACATGTGGCTGACAGCGAGGAAGCTACTGCCGACAGTTCATCAATGGTTTGAACCCCGACATTTTCACATTGGTGAACATAGGGTGACCGAATAATTTTACTGACGCCCTGAACAGAGCTAAGGGAGCAGAAGCCGGTCTGATGAGACAGAAAGGGGCTTCATTTATGCCTCCAGTACCGAGACCACCGCAAACACCTCCCAGATTTGAGGGTGGCAGCAGCAGTGGAGGGAAGAAAGAATTTTTGAAAGCCAGAGGAAAGAAATTCAAGAAATCTGGCAGCAGTTCTTCCAGCTCCGGTGGGTCCAGACAGAGCTAGAGTTACACTGGAGTTTATTGCAAGACTTGCGGAGGAAGACATGCAACTGAGCAATGCCAGGGAGTGACTGGTAGTTGCAACATCTGTTAACAGCCGGGACACTTTGCTAAAGTGTGTCCACAGAGAGGTTCGCAGAGAACTCAAGGGGCCGAGTCATCGGGATCAGCAGCACAGACTGAGAGACGATCAGCTGCGATTCACACATTCCAGCCAGCGCCAGCTCAGTCACAGCAGAGGCCAGGAGGAAGCCAGACGGGTAGCCAGCCTCCCTGACAGCAGGCCAGAGTATTTGCATTGACAAAGGAGCAGGCCCAGGAAGTACCAGAGGACGTGGTGGCAGGTAACTGTTCTTTATGTGGTTACTCTGCTTACGTATTGATTGATACCGGTGCTTCACATACGTTTATTTCTGAACGATTTGCATTGAGTCATGCATTGCCTGTAGAGTCTTTAGCTACTGTAGTGTCTGTCTCTTCGCCTTTGGGGATAGGTTTGATATCTCTAAATTCTGTTAAGCATTGTGTACTACAATATGACGGGCATGAGATTGAATTAGATTGCATCGTACTTGGGTTGTTTAATTTGATTTTGATTGTATTATTGGTATTGATATGTTGACCAAGTACAGAGCGACAATTGATTGTTTCCACAAGATAGTGAGATTCAGACCAAATATGGCTGAAGAGTGGAAATTTTATGGTAAGGGTTCTAGATCGAGAATTCGTTTAGTATCCGTATTATCTATGACTCGATTGTTAAAGAAAGGAGCAGAGGGGTTCCTTGTTTATTCAGTAGATTTACTGAAGTCGAGTCCAGCATTGGCAGATCTGCCAGTGGTACGTGAGTTTGTTGACGTCTTCCCAGATGAGATCCCGGGATTACCTCCAGTTAGAGAGATAGACTTCAGCATTGAATTGATGCTAGGTACAGTGCCAATCTCTAGAACTCCGTACAGAATGGCACCAGTTGAATTGAAAGAATTAAAAGATCAACTGGAAGATTTACTGGCCAAGGGGTACATCAGACCGAGTGTTTCTCCTTGGGGCGCTCCAGTATTGTTTGTAAGAAAGAAAGACGGTTCAATGAGACTCTGCATCGACTATCGGCAACTAAACAAGGCAACGATAAAGAATAAATATCTTTTGCCTCGTATTGATGATTTATTCGATCAGTTGCAGGGTTCTTCAGTATATTACAAGATTGATTTAAGATCGGAATATCATCAGCTGAGAGTCAGAGATTCTGATATCTCAAAGACGGCATTCAGAACCAGGTATGGACACTATGAATTTATTGTCATGCTGTTTGGTTTGACGAATGCTCCAGCTGTGTTTATGGGATTGATGAACCGTATATTCCAAAAATATCTCGATGATTTTGTGATTATCTTCAACGATGATATTTTGATTTATTCAAAGAATATGAGTGAGCATGCTGAGCATTTAAGAACTGTGTTGCGAATTTTAAGGGCTGAGAAATTATAAGCTAAACTGTCAAAATGTGAGTTTTGGTTAAGACATGTAGTATTTCTGGGTCATATTATATCCGAAGATGGGATATCAGTGGATCCCAGTAAAGTGGAAGCCGTGATTTCTTTGCCAAGACCGACCTCAGTACCCGAAATTCGCAGTTTCATGGGTTTAGAGGGATATTATCGTCGTTTCATTAAATATTTATCGAGTATAGCTAAACCAATTACTCAGCTGACTCAAAAGAATGCTCCATTTGTCTGGTCTGAAGAATGTGAGACCAGTTTTCTGGAGTTGAAGAAGAGACTGAACAGTGCCTCGGTCTTGACTATCCCATCCGATACTGGTGATTTTGTGGTTTATTCTGACGCTTCTCACAGAGGGTTGGGATGTGTGCTGATGCAACGAGGGCATGTCATTGCTTATGCCTCCAGACAGCTTAAACCACATGAGACCCGTTATCCAATTCATGACCTAGAATTGGTAGCCATTGTCTTTGCATTAAAGATATGGCGACACTATCTTTATGGTGAAAAGTTTGAGATATATTCTGATCATAACAGTTTGAAATATCTTTTTTCACAATCTGAATTGAATATGAGGCAACGGAGATGGCTTGATTTGCTTAAAGACTTTGATTGTGAAATCAAATACTATCCAGGAAAGTCTAATGCAGCAGCCGATACACTGAGTCGAAAGGTATGTTCTTTATCCTTGTCGACGATAGGTGTTTCAAATTTGAAGAAGACTGTTGTTTATCTGGATTAGCATTTGAAACAGATTATAGACCGTTGAGACTTTCTACTGTGCAAGTAGAACCTGAGCTGATTATGAAGATTAAGGCAGCTCAGAAAGTTGATCAGAATGTACAGAAATTAGTATCGATGGTTAGAACAGGACATCGATCGGAGTATCGTGATAATGTCTTGTATGTGAATAATCGTCTGGTTGTGCCGAATGTTTTAGATTTGAGACGACAGATATTGTCAGAAGCGCACAACAGTCGATTCAGTATTCATCCTGGTGGTAGAAAGATGTACAATGATTTGAAAATACAGTTCTGGTGGAAACAAATGAATACTGACATTGCCGACTATGTTTCCAAATGTATAAATTGCCAGCAGGTGAAAGCAGAAAGAAAGAAACCAGGAGGATTATTACAAAGTTTATCCATTCTTGAGTGGAAATGGGATCACATTTCCATGGATTTTTTGACACAATTGCCGCGTTCCTCCAAAGTTTGTGATGCGATTTGGGTCGTGATTGATAGATTGACCAAATCCGCATGTTTTATTCCGTATAAGATGACGTACAGATTTGACCAGATGGCAGAGATCTATGTCAGAGAGGTGGTCAGATTGCACGGAGTACCGAAGTCAATCGTATCAGATCGTGATCCTTAATTTACTTCGCACTTCTTGCAGAGTTTGCAGCAGACTCTCGGTACAAAGTTACATCTGAGTACCGCATATCATCCACAGACCGACGGACAGTCAGAGCGGACTATCCAGACATTGGAGGATATGCTGAGAGCAGTTGTGCTTGATTTTAGCACTAATTGGCAATCGTACAACAACAGCTATCAGACAATTATTGAGATGGCACCATTCGAAGCGTTGTACGGAAAGAAGTGCAGATCCCCTCTCTATTGGGATGATATCTTTGAAGTGCCTGAGATTGGACCATATATGATCAGAGATATGAGAGAAAAGTTGAATCTAATTCGAAAGAAAATGAAGGCAGCGCAAGATAGACAGGCCAAATATGCCAATGTTCGACGTAGACCGTTGGTATTTGAGGTAGGAGACCGAGTATTCTTGAAAGTTTCACCTTTCAGAGGAGTTGTCAGATTTGGCAAGAAAGAGAAATTGTCTCCACGATACATTGGGCCTTATGAGATTCTCAAGAAGATAGGAGATCGTGCCTATCGACTTGCGTTACCGTCTTCATTATCTGGAATACATGATGTCTTTCATGTATCGTTACTAAGGAAATATCTTCCTGATGCTTCACATGCTATTCAACCAGACGAGGCCGAACTAGATGAGACGTCGAGTTATGTTGAAAAACCGATTCAGATTATTGATCGTAAAGAAAAACAGCTCAGAACGAAGACTATCCCACTCGTAAAAGTTCAATGGACTCGTCATGGCACTGAAGAAGCAAATTGGGAGACTGAATTAGATATGAGACAAGAGTTCCCAGAGTTGTTTCGGTGATGTAAATTTCTTATATAGTTTTTGTATATATACTCCTTATTGATACGATTGATAAGCTGAGATTTAGAGGACGAAATCGTATCTTAGGAGGGGAGAAATGTAATGCCCAAGATTTTATATCGTGTTAAATTACGATTATTAATTTTTAATCGGGACAATTATGAAAGGGCTAACCGAAACACGAAATGAGATCGCATGTGAAAATTTATGTGCGAGAACAGTAGCATCGGCGCACATGCGCGATTATATGCGCGCACATGCACGAGGGTTCCAGAAGGGTTGGCGCACATGCGCGACTTGGATTCGCGCACATGCGCGAGACAACCCGAGAGGGGGCATTTTTGAGCAGAAGCCTCGCGCATATGCGCCTAATAGGGCGAGCATATGCGCGAGTCTCCGTGAAGCCACACGCTGAGGCAGAATGTCTCGCGCACATGCGCGGAAATTAGTCGCGCATATGCGCGAGACATGTGCTATGTATATATATATGTATATATATATATATATATATATATATATATATATATATATATATATATATATATATATATACAGTAATCCTTAAAGCTTCAGAAGAAAGAAAGGAAACGAAAGCTGCGAGGGAAAATAGCTTTTGAATTTTAAAATTCGATTTGCGATCAATCCGTCTGTTAGATTTTAAATCCGACTTCGGTATTATGTTCCTATCAACGCAGGCTACTACAGGACGTAAGTTTTACTACGTTTTGACATGTTTTGAATTTATGATGTTGTTAGAATTGAATACACGTCATATATGTTGTTCTTGACATGTTAGACAGCGTAGAATCGAAGTCAGATTAAGAAACGGACTGAATATGGAATTGTTATGAATTTCAGAATGAGATTGACTAGAATTGATATCAGATTTGTACGGTGGGTGATTGTAAATTATTGGAATTGGTATAGACTGATATATTATTATCAGTATCGCAAGATTATACTGTTGTACCGTCAGAATTTAATAAAACACAGATGTTGTGATTTGATTAGAATATTGATACAGTATATTGATATTGTCATTGCCAGATTGAACAGTGACAGACTTTGAATCATGACTGTGATTGTATCAGATCGACAGCAAGAAAGGTATAAATAAATGTTGATTCGGGATTGCACAACTCGAGTTAGGATTGACTTGAGTTTCCCTAAATCACATACTTTATTTTATTGCATTGATATTTGCAAATTATCAGATTGATATGTTTAGTCTATTGAATGATAGCAGAGCCAGAGTTTGAGTCTAGGGCAGATCATCCTAGCTAGGGCAGAACCGCCGAGTCTTTGTCACAACCGCTAAGACTCTAGACTTACGGTGTATCGATGAGCTTAGATGTAGATCGACGTCTATTGTAGACACTCGATACAGCATACCAAAGTCTAAATTAGATCGGGATCCCTAGATTAGAAATGAGTCCTAGATTGAGGTACAGATTTGTATTGATTCATGTGGTCAGATTAGATACATGTATTGATGTTTATTATGCTTTTATATCTGTTTATATGATTGCATTGGTACATTGTTTATACTGGGATATTTATATCTCACCGAAGTTATCCGGCTGTTGTCTTGTCTGTATGTGTGCATGGCAACAGGTGGGACAGGTTCAGGGTCACAGAGGTGAAGAAAGATCGAGTTAGAGTGGAGACTACGGACTTGGACTAGAGATAGGGTTTAAACACTTGATAGTTAGTTGTTGAACCTGAGATGTGTATGATTGTATATTTTATCAGATTTATACTTTTATACTGATATGTATAGGAGTCTGATTCCATTACCTTTCGCATTTTAAAAAAAAAAAATTAGACCATGTTTATTATAATTGATTAATTAGTCCCAATCACGATTAAAAAGATGATTAGCGTCCGGGTCCCCACAATATCCTGCTTATGTTTTGATGGATACTGGTGCATCACATACTTTCATAGCTGAGCACTTTGTTACATTGCATTCGTTGCATTCTATGCCATTATTATCTACATTATCTATTTCTACTCCACTGGGCAAAGTGATGATGTCAGCTGAAATGATAAATGGTTGTGAATTTCGTTATGAGGATAATGTTATTGGGCTTGATTGTATTGTATTGGAGATGTCTGATTTTGAATGCATAGTTGGCATTGACATGTTGACAAGACACAGGGCTACTGTAGATTGTTTTCAGAAGGTTGTTAAGTTTAGACCTGATATGACAGATCACTGGACGTTCTATGGTAAGGGTTCTCGAGCTAAGATTCCTTTGATATCTGTTTTGTCCATGACTCGTTTTTTGCAGAAAGGAGCCGAATGTTTCTTGGATTATGCGATTGATATTTCAAGGTCAGTACCTAAATTGGCAGATATGGCAATTGTTAGTGAATTTTCAGATGTATTTCCAGATGAAATTCCAGGATTTCCTCCAGTCCGAGAGGTTGAGTTCAACATTGAGTTGATGCCAGGTACACAGCTTATTTCTAGATCTCCTTATAGGATGACGCCAGTTGAACTGAAGGAACTAAAGGAACAACTTGAGGATCTATTGGCTAAAGGATATATAAGACCAAGTGTTTCACCTTGGGGTGCTCCGGTTTTATTTGTGAAGAAGAAAGATGGGTCTATGAGGCTTTGTGTCGATTATAGATAGTTGAATAAAGCCACAGTAAAAAATAAGTATCTTTTGCCAAGTATTGATGATCTCTTTGACCAGTTGAAGGGTTCTTCAGTATATTTTAAGATTGATTTAAGATCCTGATATCATCAATTAAGAGTTAGAGAGGAAGATGTGCCTAAGACTGCTTTTCGTACCAGGTATGGGCATTTTGAATTTTTGTTTATGCCTTTTGGGTTGAACAATGCACCTGCGGTATTTATGGATTTGATGAACCGTGTGTTTCAACGGTATATAGATCAATTTGTTGTGATTTTCATTGGTGATATTCTTATTTATTCAAAATCTGAAATTGAGCATGCCGAGCATTTGAGAGCTGTTTTGCAAATTCTGAGAACTGAAAAGTTGTATGCTAAATTATCGAAATGCGAGTTTTTGTTGGATAGAGTGGTTTTACTCGGACATGTGATTTCAAGTGCAGGTATATCAGTTGATCCGAGTAAAGTTGTGGCAGTCGTCAATTGGTCTAGACCGACATCGGTTCCTGAGGTGCGTAGTTTTATGGGTTTGGCAGGATATTATTGCAGATTTATTGAAGGATTCTCACAGATTGCGAGGCCAATTACCCAACTGACACAAAAGAATGCACCATTTATTTGGTCTCAAGCATGTGAGGCTAGTTTTGTTGAACTTCAGCATAGATTGACTAGTGCTCCAGTTCTGACTATTCCATCAGGTGTAGGAGGATTTACAGTGCACACTGATGCTTCACATCAAGGATTGGGTTGTGTATTAATGCAGCATGGCCGTGTTGTTGCCTATGATTCAGGACAGTTGAATCCACATGAGTCTAAATACCCAGTGCATGACTTGGAACTAGCAGCAGTGGTTTTTGCGCTAAAGATTTGGCGTCACTACTTGTATGGGGAGACATTTGAGATATTCACTGATCATAAGAGTTTGAAATACCTCTTTTCACAAGCAGAGTTGAACATGAGACAGAGGCGTTGGTTAGATTTGTTGAAAGACTATGATTGCGAAATAAAATATTATCCAGGAAAGTCTAATGCAGCAGCCGATGCTTTGAGCAGAAAAGTATGTAATATGTCCTTGGTCACTAGCAGTGTATCTGATTTAGTAGATGAATGTTGTCTTTCTGGTTTTGATTTGGTGGTAGATACTGAACCTGTAAGAGTATTTATGATTCAGGCAGAACCCGAGTTGTTTGTCAAAATTAGAGAGGCCCAAAAGTTAGATCAAAGCATTCAGAAATCAGTTGAACTTGTCCAATCAGGACATCAATCAGAATTTCAGGTCAATAATGAGGGTATTTTGTTTGTGAATGATCGTATTGTAGTTCCTAATATTTCAGAGTTGAGAATACAGATTTTGCGTGATGCTCATTGCAGTAAGTTCAGTGTACACCCTGGAAGTAAAAATATGTAGAATGATTTGAAGAAACAATTTTGGTGGAAATGAATGAAATCTGACATAGCAGAATTTGTATCTCGTTGTTTAAATTGTAAACAAGTGAAAGCAGAAAGAAAGCGACCAGGAGGTCTTTTGCATAGCCTCAAGGTTCCAGAATGGAAGTGGGACCATATCACCATGGACTTTGTCACGAAATTGCCGAGGTCCTCGAGGGGTTGCGATGCAATTTGGGTTATCGTTGACAGATTAACCAAGTCTTCGTGTTTCATTCCTTATCAGATGACATATAGGCATGATCAGATGGCCAGATTGTACATCAGAGAAGTTTTGAGATTGCATGGTGTGCCTAAATCCATTGTATCAGATCGTGATCCCAGATTTTCTTCTCATTTTTGGCAGAGTTTACAAGAGGCCCTTGGTACTCATTTGCATTTGAGTACATCATATCATCCTCAGACAGACGGACAGTCAGAACGTACTATTCAGACATTAGAGAATATGCTGAGAGCCGTAGTGATGGATTTTGGTATTGGTTGGCAGGATTCATTATCACTTGTCGAGTTTTCTTATAACAATAGATATCAAGCGAGCATTGGAATGTCACCATTTGAAGCACTATATGGCAGGAAGTGTCGATCTCCTTTGTATTGGGACGATTTATCTGAAGCACCAATTGTAGGACCTGATATGATAAGAGATATGACAGAGAAGGTGAAATTGATTCAGAGTCGTATGAGATCTGCTTAGGATAGACAGGCTAAGTATGCGAACATCAGGAGACGACCGTTGATTTTTGAGAAAGGTGATGGAGTTTTTCTAAAAATATCTCCTTTCCGTGGTACAGTTAGATTTGGAAAGAAGAGTAAATTATCACCGAGATTCATAGGTCCGTATGAGATTTTGGAACGTGTTGGTGATTTGGCATATAGATTAGCTCTTCCTTCTGCGTTATCAGGTGTTCATGATGTTTTTCATGTGTCCATGTTGAGGAAATATCATTCAGATCCTTCTCATGTACTTTCACCCGATGAGGTTGAGTTAGATCAGACTTTGAGCTACATTGAGAGACCGATTCATATTCTAGACAGAAAAGATAAACAACTCAAAAATAAATTGATACCATTGGTTAAAGTACAGTGGAACAGACATGGTGTCGAGGAGGCAACTTGGGAATTATAAGATAAAATGAAACAAAAATATCCAGAGTTATTCAAATGAAGTACGCTTCTATTCTCGGTTTTAATTTCAGTATTGATTATTATATGTTAGACTTGAAAGAGATGATTGATTTCGAGGACGAAATCTATTTTTAGAGGAGAGGAATTGTAATGCCCGAATTTTGATATAATATGGCAGTAGTTGTGATGGTTCTTGGCTTTACGTTATGGTATGAATGGTGATGATGTTATAGAATAGAATAGATAATGGATGGGTAGAATCAAAGGTGGAATTTGAGCTAAATAGGTAATGGAGGTGTAGAAACGGTATGAAAAAATGTGGCAGTAGTTGTGGTTTTTAGCATAATGTTTGTATATTGATCCAATTGATGTGAGGCCTTTTTCATTAGAAAGATAAGACATAAGGCTATAACTTTCTTATTTTGAGTTTTGGTCAAATCATTAGGGAAGACGAGCCAAAAGCGCCCCAAAGTGTGTCGTGCGTACCGTCGTTCCTACAATGACACATGTTGTGAGAATGGGCATAACTTGTTACTCAGACCTCCAAATGACCTTAAATTTGGGGAAATAGAAGCCAAGACATAGGGCTACAACTTTGTAGTTTACCACTTTCGCAAATTCTGAAGTTAAAAATGTGTTTTGGACAGAATACGGCGCGCCCCTGCGCCAGAACCCGTGCTATAGCGCGCCCATTGCTGAAATTTTGGTGTTTGGGAAGTATGGTGCGCGCCCCTGCACCAAAACACGAGCTATGGGGCCCAACAGCATACTCAAAAACGTGTTTTGTGCTTGGGAATGAATAAATATGGTTTGGGAAGTGTATTTGTATCATTTTCTCTTTCCTTTTTCCTCCTCCAATTATTTCTCCTCCTTCTCTTCAAACGAAACCCTCCTTCCTTCCATTTTCTAAATTATTCTTCAATCTATGGGAGATTTGTTCAAGAAAAATATGAAATAAGTATAGATTTGTGATCCTCTCTTCAAGATCTTCAAGATGTGGTAAGTATTTCTCATTTTTATTCAAGTTTGGAAATGGGTTGAAGTTAGAATTGATATTTGAGTTGATATTTGAGATATTGAGATGTTGGAGATGTTATAATTGTGTTGGTTTGAATTTAAAATGGAATTGAAGACAAGGGCAAAGTAGAGGAGCTAACTCTTTAGCATACATGCCACGTGTTTGACAAAATGATTCAATGAATGTTTTTATGTCATATTACGGTTAAGAAATAATAAAGATTACTTCTTTACACAATTGTTGGAATTTGAGTTTTCTTGAATATCTAATTTGCGGATATTGATTTGAAGCCGTATTGAATTAATTATGAATTTTGTACAGAAATTGCTCTATTTTGATAATGATCCGAGTTCTTGAGTTATAGTAGAATTCCGAGGTTCAAGACTTCTCACCTACATATTTCGATTTTCTTTTGGTAATATTTGAAAGGTATGTTACAGTCGGTAACATACGAGGTAAAAGTATCATTTTTATTTTAAATTGAAAATTCGATGGCTGGATGAATTATTTGTAATTTGTTTATTATTGATCTTTTGAGATGAGCTTATTATGATATTGACTTGATGAGATTGAAATGCATCATTGCATTGCATATTGAGCCACTTTTTGATTCAGATTTGATATGGCGGAGGTCGCCTTGATTTATTGATTTGTTGGACGTATGGGGCTATTGTTGAGTTGGCATAGTGTATGCGGAGGTCGCTGCTATGTCCTGAACACTCTCTATAGGCACACCATAGTCTTGGGATTGTAGAACACAACACACCACCTCGAGCGGATGAGTCGGTGGATGTTGCTGGGATATTCTCTTCCCTTGGGTACCCTATGACCAAAAGATTCACTTGATCTTGAGATTTATTGATAGCCCACAGCTTCTGATCATGCATTGCATTATATTACATCTTTATGAGTTTATATAAACTTTGTGAAATTTTAATTCTCATATGTTATTGATTGTATCATACTGGATTTATACTCACCGGCACGTCGGCTACCTCTTGTTTTCATGTGCTTGACGGTAGGTGAGGCGAGGCTTGGGATGCCAGAGTCCAGTTCCAGGCGAGGAGATACGAGTTAGAGTGGGATTCTCGGGTCTTAGGAGCTATGTGATGATGTTTGGATTTATTTGGTTCACTACTTTATTTTGGCATGTTAAAATTTATATTTCAAACATTTGTAACTTTTAAATTATTTTGACGATATTTATGTGAATTTGTGAACCACAAATTATTTATTTACTAAATCGTTGGGTTTGTTATATTTATAATTATTAGCAATAGATATCGGACCCGGGGCCCCACATAAAATGTAAAACACTTACTGATTTTAGATGATATAAAGATACATTTTTATCTCGTATTTATGAAATACCAGACTGTAGTAATAGTCTATGGAAAGCCAAATTCATAGATGATTTACCTTTTCTATTTGCTGAAATAATTAAAAAAAATTTAAGAAAAGATGATATTTATATTCCATATGAGAATTATACTTATGGAAAATTAATAAGTATTTGTATACAAGAGAGTTTAGCTCTCTGTAATGAATTAAAATTGAACAATCAAATTAAAAGATAGAATTTACTTGAGAAAAAACAATTAGGTAAATTTTGTTATCAATTTGGTACTGATTTATGTAATAAGGGAAAAAATAAAATAATAGATAAAGATGAAAAATTTAATAAAAAGAAAAGATATTTGTCTGAAAGATATAAAAATAAATTAATAATTTGTAGAAAATGTAAAAAAACCAGGACATTATGCAAATCAATGTTGAGCTAAAAATAAAATTAATGATTTAGATATAGATGAAAATCTTAAAGAAATATTGTGACACCTCGACCCGTTTTAAATAAAATACAGCGGAATTTAAAATTTTTACTTAAATGGAGAAAGGATTCAAAATGCATTACCATAAAATATTTACAACCAAAATAAATACATGATCATTCAAATGATATAACAAAAACATAAAATATCATTCCTATGATCATGTCCAAAATGCCATCAAAATATCATCTCCTTTCCATCCCTCTATGCATATGACTCCGGCCCACAATCAAAGTCCCGGTTTGTCGCTCTTATCTGCATCACATGAAATAACTGAAATGAGTATAAAACTCAGCAAGTGAAACTCTTACATAGCAATGTACATATCATACTCTGAAAATCATGACTTTGAAAACATTAAATACCATCAACTCTGAAATATGAATATCATAGCATGAATAATAATAATAACGATGATATTTCTCTTTTCTCTGGTATGGATTGACATCTATATAGTATCTCTGTCTCTTACCTATATCCCATCGATATAAATCGACAACTCTGAGGGATATAAGCCTATGGTCGTTGATCAACTAATTGCATGCAATCTCTGACTATGTATCTATCAATCCAATAAATCAATTTGAATTCTCTATTTGGCATTTCAACAAACACTTTGTAAGCGCTTTTCTCTTGTATTTCCTTTTCAATAATTGAGACATAAAAATGCCTCCAATATACATAACAAGTGTATTAATACATAAACATGAATCGAATGAAGGGAATAACACATTAAAATCATTGAAAAACAATACATATAGTATCATCTGAGCACAATAAATGAGATTCCACTTACAATCACTTGAAACCTTGATTTTATACTCTTGGTTGAAATCCTACAACAATAAACCATATATTGCACCATTAACAACTCAATAACCAAAAACCCATGTCAATTAATCCATAAAACCAACAAAATCAACAAACACATATCATCTCTCACCCCAAAACCAAGAATAATCATACCAAAAGCTTACCTTAGCTTCCTAGAACCAAGAAGAACTTTGATCTCAACACCAATCACCAACTAAGAGCTTGAATTAAAGAAATGAAATGAAGAAATGAAGAAACCCTAGTCTTCCCAAGAGTTGAAATCGAGATGGAGAGGAAAATAAATGAGGGAAAGTAAGCCAACTCATCCATTTAAGCACTTAAAATCTCGAAACACGACTTCACTGTTCATCACCGCGGGTGCGGTAACCCTTGCACCGCGGGTGCGCTAAGCTCACGGCCTCCCAACCAAAAATCTGGAATTGACGACCGCGGGTGCGCTGCTTACACAGCGGGTGCGGTACCATATACACCGCGGGTGCAGTGAAGCTACGGGAAAAAACCATCACATTCTGAAGCACAAGACCGCGGGTGCGGTGGCTACCAAGAGCGCGGGTGCGGTCCCCTCTCGGCCAAGACAAAATCTAATGCAACTAAAATCGAATCGTAACACTGATACAAAACAACCACCATCAATGAGCATCAACAAGGCCACAAAAAAAAGATAACCAACCATACTATGACCCATAAACACAACTCTTAACATCTAAATCAAATAACCCAATAAACATATGAAACTTAAACCGTACCGTACACCAGGCTGGGCTATTACAAATATTATTTAAAATAATAATGGATTCAAATCAAGAGTTTAATAGTGATTATGAGAATTCTTCATAATTTTATAATTTAGAAGAAATTTTAGATAATGAAATAGAACTTTCAGATCTAGAAGAATATAATAACTGTATACAAGACAATCTTTGATTAATCATATAGAGAATAATAATGATAAAAATGATGATTTTTATAAATTTATGTATCAATTTCAAGATTTAAATATAAATGTATTAACAAATAATAATATTTTAGAATTTCTTAAAATGATTAAGGATCCAATATTGAAATCTACAATTGTTGATCAAATGGAAAATACTGCTTCAACTAGCAATAATAAAAATATTCTTGTCAAACTAGAACAAGCATATTCTATGAAAGAAGTCATCTTTTACAGAAAAAATATAGTCTACAGAATCCAGTTACTATACATGATTTAGTTAAAAAATTTAAAATCTTAAAGAACAAATAAAAATTTTACAACACAATAATAATAGTTTAAATTATCTTATTTCAGCTATTGAAAACAATAACTCAATTTCTAATTCTGAAAATTTTGAAATTAATCAAGATATTTTATATGCTGATCCAAATAAAAAACACTGATCTGTTTTAAGTATGATCATATCTCAAAAATTATATACCAATATTACTCTATTAAATGAAAATTCTTAAAAAAAAAATTTTATAGCTATGATTGATAGTGGTGCATATTCAAATGTAATACATGAAAGATTAATTCCTATAAAATATTTTCATAAAACAACTCATTCTCTTTCTCATGCAGGAGGAGAACTTTTAGAAATAAATTATAAATTACCAAGGTATATATAGTTGAAAGATAAAAACTGCATTCTAACCAGTTTTTTATTAGCAAAAGATATTTCTAGCCAACTTATTCTTGGACTTCTTTTTATTTATCAAATTTATCCTTTAACTTATGTTGATGAAACATGTATTATAGGAACTTTTCAAGGTAATCCTATTTCCTTTCAGTTCATAACTAAACTTGTTCATAGAATTTTAAATGAATTACAAGAAAAGATTGAAAGAAAAAATTTTCAATTTAATTCTTTAAAAGAAGAAGTAAAAATTTTAATTATACATGATAAATTACAAAATCCTAATTACAAGAAAAAATTTAAATTCTTTATAATAAATTTTCATTAGAAATATGTAATGATCTTCCAAATGCTTTTTGGAATCAAAAGAAGCATATTATTTCTCTTCCATATGAAGAGAATTTTGATGAAAAGAATATTTCTACCAAGGCTTGTCCTTGTCAAATGAATTCGGAATATTTAGAATTATGTAAATTTGAAATTCATTTATTACTAGAAAAAAGCTTGAGAAAACATTCTCAATTTCCTTGGTCATTAACTACTTTTTATGTTAATAAACATTCTGAGCAAGAAAGAGGAGTTCTCATATTAGAATAAAATTATAAACCCCCTTAATAAGGTTTTAAAATTGATTAGGCATCCTATTCCTAATAAAAAAAGATTTATTAGATAGACTTGTTCATGCAATTCTATTTTCAAAATTTGATTTAAAATCAGGATTTTGACATATTCAAATAAAAGAATCTGATAGATATAAAATTACTTTTAATGTTTCAACGAGACATTATGAATGGACAGTAATTTGGTTTAAAAAATGCCCCTTCAGAATTTCAACAAATTATGAATGATTTTTTTTATTCTTATAGCAATTTTATAATTGTTTATATAGATGATATTTTAGTATTTTCAAATGATACTGAAACACATTTAGAAATGTTTAAAAATATTGTTATTCAAAATGGTCTTGTAATATCAAAATCTAAAATGATTTTGTTTCAAACTAATATATTTCTTGGTCATATGATTGAAAAAGAGAAAATAATTCATATACAAAGAAGTATAGAATTTGGTTCAAAATTTTTTGATATAATAACTGATAAAACTTAGTTACAAAGATTTTTAGGAAGTTTAAATTATATTTCTCTTTATATAAAAAATTTAACCAATGATTCTGCTATCTTATATGATAGATTAAAGAAAAATATTTTACCCTGGTATGAAAAACATACAAAAGCTCTTAAAAATATTAAACAAAGAGTTAAAAATCTTCTTTGTCTTATGTTAGCAAATCCCCAATGGGATAAAATAGTTGAAACTGATGCTTTAGCTTTAGGTTTTGGAAGAATCTTAAAACAAATAGATCCTGAAACAAAACAGGAATATCTTATTAGATATTATTCTAGAAAATGGAATAATTCACAGAAAAATTATTCTACAGTAGTAAAAGAAATTCTAGCTATTGTAAGATGTATTTTAAAATTTTAAGAAGATTTATATAATAAAAAGTTTATTATTAAAACTGATTGTAAATCTTCTAAATTCATGTTTATTAAAGATTTTAAACATGATGTCTCTAAACAAATGTTTGCAAGATGGCAGGCTCATTTAGCTCCTTTTGATTTTGAAATTATTTATAAAAAAAAGTGAAGATAATCATTGACCTGATTTTTAAACTCGAGAATATTTATCATATTTACAGTATGAGTATTCGAGGTCGTAGTGATTCCTCTTATAGAGGAAGAGGTGGAAGGGGTAAAACTCCTCATATTATAGAACATGTTTCACAAAGGTTAATAGCCCAAAATATTGTCAGTTCTTCATCCAGTAATAATATGAATACTAATAATTATTTATATAAAAAATATCAAGAATTTTTAAAATCTAAGCAGAAAAATAATTATGAATATACGACATCATGTGTAAATATTATTAAAGAAGAAGAAAATGAATCAGTATTATATATTGAAAATCTACATAAGGATCTCATTCTTCTTATAGAAGAAAAATATGTCCAATGAGAATCATGGACTATTATGGAAATATATTTATCTAATACATCATATGTAAATGGATCTTATAAACAAAGAGGATTTTATGAAAATCTTCTGTTATCCTTAAAAAGTGTAGAAATTACTAATTTTTTTTAGTAGTACTCAGCAAAACGGGAGTATAACTTCTCAAAATTAATTATCAAGTAAATCATAATTGAAGAATGGGGAATATCTCCATTAGTGAAAAAATAATTTTATTCTCCAATTCATCAAATGAATTTTAAATTTAATTATTGGGATTATATTGAAAGTTTTCATAAAACTTTAATATATGAAAATGAAAAAAGAAAGCATTAATAGTTTCTAAAGACTTGTGAAGACATTTTTTATCATCCAATTCCTAATTTGTTTTTCCTTTGGTTGAAATCATTTGGTCCATCCTCCAAGATACTACCTGAAGAGTTTAATAAACCAATGAATGAATGCCTGACATTTTCTCCCAGTGTTACTGCTTAATTTTATCAAAATTGGATTACCGGGAAAACTCTCTGTTTATTCTTCACAGAATTCGGCATTCCATGGATTTGGAAATGCAAACCAGAATCAGGTTTTAATGATATTGGTATCCCTTGTCTTTGGAGAGTCAATATGACAAAATTCTGGGATAAAATGCTACGAGAAGACTCTGAAACAGGGAACATTTATTGACATGAAACTCTTCTTCGTATGGAGGAAAAGTTCAAATCCTACAAACAGGATTATCAGAAACAACAAGAGAAAGAAAAAGGAAAAGATTCATGAAGTCCTTTCCAAAATTCTTACTCAAAAATATGCGAATATCAATTCAAAAGAAAAAATAATTGATTTATTCATCCAAGAGACGAAAAAAATCTTTATAAAAATATTGGATGGCCAGATTCAAAATCAGACAAATCAATGGCTTCAAATTCCAGTGAAAATCAATTCATAAATTTGATGAGAGCACATGATGATCAAGATGCTCAGGATCCAGAAGATGATATGTCCGAAGATATTTCAATTAATAATTATTTTGAAGGATTGAAACATTCTTTAAAGAATAAAAAATAATTGTACTATTTGTATATTTGCTTTTATAAAGCAAATATTGTTTATTTTTAGTTTTGGAATCCGGGGTTAATGTGTGAGAACCCAGAATTTCCGATCTGAAGCGAATCACCTAACTTAACTCGAGGAAGTGGCTCCAAAGCTCGGGGATTGGCTCAACATGAGGCCAACTGCAAGTAATCGCATCCATCGAAGAGTTGTCACTGGACAAGTAAAAACCCAGCTCAAGGACTCGATCTTTCAGCTCAAAGAAGCTCAACCAAGCTTGTCCTAACAAGACCAAAAAGGGAGCTAAAGGTTTAGACAAACTAAGTATGCAAGAAAGGACCTTTGAGTTAACCCATGAGGGAGCTTAAGGAGGATCTAAGGGATTGTACAAGTTAATTGTGCAAGAAATGACCTTTGAGTTAACCCATGAAGGAGCTACGGGAGGAGCTAAGGGGATAGGACATATTTATGGTGCAGGAAATGACCTTTGGTGCTTGAGATGAAGTTTGACTACATTTATTGTGACTTGGAGAGCAAGGTGGGCATCCAAGGGGAGTTCAAGGGGCATAATTTCCTTTATAAATACTACACCATGGGTGAAGGGATATGCAGACCAAAAACCTCCCAAGTTTCGGCCACTCCCATCAAAAAAACGTCCCAAAGAAATCGGCCAAGGCAAGGAAGGAAGCTTGGCGTGGTCTAGTGCTACAATTCTACGTCGAAGTGTTGGGGACAATTTGACCATGGAAATGAGATGAGTAATAGTGTTGTGTTTGTATTTGAATTGTTTGGAAATGATCTGATTAACTCTGAATCATCTGTTAACTTCGGTCACATATTTGATTCGTTCATGTTATGATAAGTTAAAAGTGATACGATTTGAAAGTTTGTTAAAGAAATGTTTTAAAAATTAAGTTCTATATGTATCTTTGGAAATCGATCGATCCCCCACTTGCTGAGTGTTTCCCAAAACACTCATCCTTTACAAATTTCAGATAAAAATGAAGAGCAAATGAATGAGGAGGAGCAAGATGCTTTCTGGGGATGGTGAATCGATGATTGAGATCAAAACTCAAGACTTTTACTTTTCTTTTGTTTCCGTTTCTGAAATTATGATGTATTTTATTTCTATTCTATTATTAATGTAAAGACAATGTTTAATTTATGAAAAGGACTGGTTTTTGGCATTTCGATACGAGGCTTAATTTTTTTTAAGTAATTGTTAAACAATGACGGATGTCATCGATGCTTCGGACACGGGGAGTGAAATTTAAGTGGTATCAGAGCCGCCAGGTTCATAATCCCGCTGAGATTTTGACAGAAAAAATTTGACTAAGTCAAATTTTGGCAAAAGCATAGTGCATCCCTATCTGAGTCAAACTTTCATATGTTCACTAATTTTCGAACAACTTCAAAAATCTATCCCTTCAATCGTTCCGCAAACTCTTAGTATCAAAAATTTTCCACGACAACTTTTTTTCTATTTTTGTGCCTTTCTATCCTTTAAACGAATCTGATGTTTTATCTCGATTTTTATCCTAGGAAATGGCTGCTCCACATACTCGTGCTCAGGCTGCCCTTCGTATGCGCCAACTCACAATAGATAATCAGGATAGGGAGATTTCAACTTTGAAGGCGCAACTGGCTAAGGAAAAATTGGAGAAGCAGGAGCTTAGCGTGATTAGGCACATACTCGAGACCGATGTACATCGACTTACTCATCATTTGAACTTGGCTGAGCGCCAGCTTCTACAGATACCGACTGATTCAGCTTGCATCGCGCGCTTAGCTGTACAACAGGGATCTGATGGAGAGAGTAGAGAGAAAGAGAGAGATCGTGCTACACAAGCTCAACAGCGACAAGACCATTTCAATGCCAAGCAAGATCGGTACATTTCCAAGCTCCATGCCACCATGAATAGACTTCAAGATCAGAATAACTACTTGCATCTGATGGTGGAGAACATGGAGGAAGAAGAGGAAGCACCGATGGAGGTGGTCGGTGACAACGATAGAGACGATGGAGAGATGACATATTAGATTAATATCAGGATTTTAATAAAAATTGTGATTGAAAACTTATTAATGGTATCAATTTTTTTCTAAATGAAAATTTTATCATCTTTAAATTATTGCATATTTAAAATTTTAATGAGTAAAAATAATTTTTTATCTTTATAGGAAAACAAACATAGATCTTCAAAGCATTATAACTGAACTTCAAAAACAGCTCCGGCAAAAGGAGACAGATATTAAAACATTGAAAGAAAAAAATGAAAAACTCGAGAGGGATAACTACAGTTGGATGGGAATAACGTGTGTATGATGGAGGATCTTCGTGAGGCAAGAGAGGAAGAGAAAATACTGCGTGACGACGTTAGACGCTATTCTGCCTACCACCTAGAATCTAAACGTGGACACGAGATCACCAAGAAAGAACTGAACAAAGCTCAAGATAGGATTTTTACGCTCCAAATCCGGGATGATAGCCTCCTCAAAACACAACGCCGTTTTGAGGAACGAATCGAAGAACAAGAAATCGATGAGAAAGTAAACAAATTAACAATACAGCAGCTTCAAGATCAAGTGAACAACCTTGACCACCACAAAACACATATACAAAATCATATTGATCAGCTACAGAATAACATGATCAACATGGAGAAGATATTAGAAGAACTCAAATCTAACCAAGAAGAAAATACTATTGAAGAAGAAGAAATTAATGAGGCAGTAGGAGACGGTGAAGTCTTAGATGAATAGGATAGATTTCTAAAATAAGATGCTAATGTATAAGAGTTGGATTAACTGTTCCTTATGTAACAACTTTGCGATTTTTGAATTAATAATGAAAGATATATTTTTTTGTCCTTTACGTTATCAACGTTATACAAACAACTTAGAAAGCCTTTTATGATTATAGAAAATCGTAGGAAGACCACCAAGGAACAACCGTAATCCCTGTGGAATCAATCAAAACGAGAACGAAAATCCACAGCCACCACCGAGGGTGAACCTCAGCTGAGAGGACATGATGGCAATTGCTACCATAGTAGTCGCCATATTGCAAGGAATGTTGAACCCTCTTGCCAACGCCATTCAGCCGCCACCAGAACCACAACCACGTGGAATCAAATATCATTATGAATATCTGAGAAGGAATCGAGTCCAAACTTTTGATGGAAACCCAGATATAGAAGTCAGTCATAACTAGCTTAAGTATGTTGAATCGCAGCTGCATATACTGGAAGTGCTTGAAGAGCTTAAAGTAAAGGTTGTGACACCGTTTTTGGAGGATCAAGCACGAAAGTGGTGGGAAACTGTGTCATCATCGTTGGCTGAGGCAGACAGATCACATGGCAAAATTTCAGAAGAGAATTTTTGAAACAGTATTACCCAGCAGAGTTTCGTCTGCAAAAGTTGGGAGAGTTTGAGAACTTCAAACAAACACCAGACATGACAGTAAGGGAATACATGTCAAGGTTCAACGATCTGGGAACCTATGTTCCAACGATCATGTCTGATGAAACGTTGAAAATGAATCGTTTTAAAAAAAAAGGGACTGAACAGCCGGATTCGATCGGCTTTGGCAGTTTTCAAGCCAAATAATTTTTCGGATTTTATGGGCGCGGCAATGAGCGCGGAGATAGATATCAAACGCCGCGAAGAAGAGAACAAGAACAAGAGACCATTGGTCAGTCAATCTGCTAAAAATGGTCCCAAATTCAAAAAGCCAAACTATTCAGATGGCCTTTAAAGAGGAACCTTTAAAAGTGCTGGCAATACAGAAGGAAAGTGGTGCGATACTTGTCGACAGAAGCACATTGGGGAATGTTATCGGAAAACAGGTGCTTGATTCAAATGCGGTAAAGTGGGTCACCGGATTAAGGATTGTCCAGACAACAAAGACAAAGGGACGGGACCCAGCAAACCAAATGAAAACAAGACTAATGCTCGAGTGTATGCAATAACTCAGAAGGAAGCTGATAACACCAACGAAGTGGTGGCATGTACTATTTTATTCAATGAAATACCTGCATACACTTTGTTTGATTGTGGTGCTACGCACTCATTTGTGTCTAGAATATTTTCTAAGAAGCTGAAACTTGAGCATGAAATTCTTAGTGAACCGTTAAGAGTGGCAACACCTACAAGTAAAACAATTGAAACTCACAAGGTGTATCGAAACTATCAAATTTGTATCAGTAAACCAAATTTTTAAGGCGGAATTAATTTGACTCAATATGATTGAGTTTGACGTCATTCATGGAATGGACTTATAACGCCCCAGATTCGACGACTGACATCACTGTATCAAGACGGGTCTTTCCAGTGTGCTTATGTCCTCACTCACACGCACCCTAAGAAAATTCCCAGGAGGTCACCCATCCCAAAATTTCTCCAAGTCAAGTACGCTTAGAGATAAAATTTAAGATTCAGAAAACATTTCCAGGATTTATTTTAGCTAGCAAGTAAGTTCATTTAAGTTAAAAAGAAGGGTTGAGGATTTATTTTAATTACTTGATGTGAGTAGGAAATAAGATCATTTAAGTTACATAATTAAGGGATTAATTCAATAAATTAATTAAAGGATTAGTGAGACTTTTAAGGGTTATAAATTTACTAGCTAGAAAACAATTTCCCCTACATTTTTATTAGTAAATTTCCGGCCGCCTTATTGTCTAGACAACTCCTTGCCAACTCATCACCCTTTGGCCCATCCTTGGTTATTTTAGTATGCTAACCTTTTAGCTATTTTTCCACCTTAATTAATTTATTAGTGAGCATTATCCTAGTCTAGATTAGCAAGGAATTTTCGGTCACCCCATTCTAGATTCATCCAATAACTATTTGATTAGCAACCAAAATTCAAAATTCAAATGAGGGTAGACTTGGTCTTGCATTATCCCTAACTAGTTGATTTTGTTTCACCCAGTATACTGTGGCTACAGTCTGATCAGACGTTTACTATTTTACCCGGTCGCCAGTTACCGGTCATGGGAGCATTTTATTATCCGGTCGCCAGTTACCGGTCAGTTTCAGTGTAGGGGCCACTTGCGTAGACCATAATCTCACCAAGAAAATTTATTACAGGCTATTTCAGTACAGGGCTCCAAGGAGCAAATATTTTTACCATGATATTTTCTGTTCAGTTATGCACGTATTATAATTAATCATGACAAGACACTTTTACGATATGCCTCATGACATGAAATTTTTATTCCATGAAATTTTACTATAGTATTTACTCGTTATATGCATGTTGAGTCTTTAGACTCACTAGACTTGATTGTTGTAGGTTCTGATGATGTCGGGGCCAAGGGCGGGGACCAGTGAGCTAGCTCGAGTCGGCAGTAGTGGAACCCGAGGACCTCAATTCAGCATTTATTTTTAATTGATGACTCAAACATTTTAATTATTGTTGGAAAAACTTTTTACAGTTATTTCAAAAATGTTAATTCTTACGCTGCCATGTTGAACATCAAAATTTATTTATAAGTTCATTTATGAAGGAGGCAATTTTAATTATTCAAAAAGAAAAATTTTAATTTTTCCGAAAATTTTCCAAGTAAGGATTTGTAGGCCTTTACAGATGGTATTAGAGCGGTGGTTCTGTGTAGGGTTGTACTACTACTGATCACGAGAAGCTCATGAAGTCACGTCTTCGGTCTGTAAGTTTACGCTTACGCATTTTATTTAAAGCATGAATTATTTTCTTAACGGCATGATTTCATGAAGCATTTTATGTCCAGATTCATTTTAATTGTTCAGTATTTAAATTTAAATAAATTATGAGATTATGCATGTTAGTTACGTATGGGTTATGTATGGAACAGTATGCCCCCTAGACGCATCCTTGAGCGCCCTACTGAGGATGAGCCTCGCCGAGAGGACAGAGAGGAGCCGAGGCAGGAGAGAGATTTACCACCGCCTCCACCGGATATGAATGCCCAGATGCTGGCTGGGATGACTCAGTTCTTCGCACAGTTTGCGGGGAACAATGCTGTGACGATCAGGCCGACAGGGCCCGAGGCTGTTTATGAAAGATTCATGAAGATGCGTCCAAAAGAGTTTTCTGGGACGTCTGACCCCATGATTGCTGAGGGCTGGATCAAGTCCCTCGAGGCTATCTTCGAGTTCATGGAGTTTGGAGATGCAGACCGAGTCCGATGTGCCACTTACTTATTCGAAGGAGCATCGGTAGCCCTGAACATGGCTGCGCTGAGTTGGGTACGCTTCACGGAGGTGTTCTACTCCAAATACTTTGCTGAGGAAGTGCGCACCAAATTGACCACTGAGTTTATGAGCTTGAGGCAAGGAGATATGACTGTTACGGAGTTCATCCGTAAGTTCGAGAGGGGTTGTCATTTTGTACCCCTGATCGCAAATGATGCTAGAGCCAAGATGATGCATTTTCTGGTGGGTCTACGGCCGATCTTGCGCCGTGATGTTAGGGTTTCTGACCCTACTTCTTATGAGGTCGCTGTCTCCAAAGCCCTAGCCGTAGAGCATGATCAGCGTGATATCGAGAGAGATCGCTTGGGAAAGCGACCAGCCCAGGTACCGCACCGCCCTCCTCCTCAGCAGCAGAACAAGAGGAATTTTCACGGACCGCCTAGGAACAGAGGCCAGCAGCAGCAGCAGCAACAACGGGGACGCCCAGCCCCGAGGGCTCTTGAGCGCCCAGTCTGTCCTAAGTGCTCACGTCGCCATCCTGGAGCATGTATGTATGGCTCAGGAAAGTGTTATAGGTGTGGTAGTCCAGACCACTTATTTCTGCAGTGCCCTCAGAGGAACCTGCCTACCCAGGGCAGAGTGTTTGCTCTCCATGCGACGGAGACGAACCCCGATACTATGCTAATGACAGGTACCTTAAGCTTTGAGTCTGCATTTGGAACTTAATGTTTTGGGTTAATATTTTGAACATAGAATTGCGATACGATTGCATGCTCTACTTAGTATTACTTGGGAACTTTAGTTAGAAGAACTTGAACCTTTGCATGTCTATAAGTTTAGTCTTTGTAACAATTGGGTTCAACTTAGAGTTCCGATCTTTCAGGGAGAATTTTTATATCCGGTTCCGCTACGAAGGCCTTGATAGATTCAGGGGCCACTCACTCATTCATTTCAGAGGTCTTTGCTAATTTCCTCAAAGTTAAGACCATTGGGCTAGATATAGCCTATTCTGTAGTACTGCCGTCTGGCGAGGAGATGGCAGCCACCAATGTGATACGAGACATCGATCTTGAGCTCCATGGCAATCTTGTCTATGCGGATCTTATAGTGTTGCCGATGCCAGAGTTTGACATCATTCTAGGGATGGATTGGCTATTGCGGAACAGAGTTTTGATTGACTTCTAGTGGAGATCAGTTCTAGTCCGACCGCCAGGAATGACTCAGTTCTTATTCGAGCCAGACAGGTACTTTCCTCTACCACGTATTATTCCTTATGTCCAGGCTAGGAAGCTCATACATAGAGGATGTCGGGCGTTTCTAGCAACCTTTGTATCTGTCCCCGAGGCGCCTAGTCAGTCAGCCTCATATGTTCCGATCGTTAGAGACTTCTTAGACGTTTTTCCTGAGGACGTCTCTGGTATGCCACCTGCGAGAGAGGTGGAGTTTTCTATCGAGCTTATGTCAGGTACGGCTCCGATCTCAAAAGCACCGTACCGACTTGCACCGATAGAGATGGCAGAGTTTAAGAAGCAGATTCAGGAACTTCTTGACATGGAGTTCATTCGCCCTAGCTTCTCACCATGGGGCGCGCCAGTCTTATTTGTGAAGAAGAAGGATGGCTCTATGAGACTTTTTGTATTGACTATCGAGAGTTGAACAGGGTTACAGTGAAGAATAAATACCCACTTCCGAGGATTGAGGATCTGTTTGGTCAGTTGCAGGGAGCTTCGATTTTCTCCAAGATTGATCTGCGTTCCGGTTATCACCAGTTGAGGGTGAGAGATGCTGATGTTTCAAAGACAGCTTTTATGACTCGTTATGGTCACTACAAATTCCTTGTTATGCCTTTCGGTTTGACGAATGCGCTAGCGATCTTCATGGATCTCATGAATCACGTATTTCAGCCGTTCCTCGATCAGTTTGTGATAGTGTTCATAGACGACATTCTCGTCTACTCTAAGAATCGGGAGGATCACAACAGGCATCTGACCACAGTGTTGCAGACCTTGCAGAAACACAAATTATTCGCAAAGTTCAGTAAATGCGAATTCTGGTTAGAGAAGGTGGCGTTCTTAGGCCACATTGTATACAGCAATGGTATTGAGGTAGACCCAGCGAAAGTTGCAGCAGTCAGAGATTGGGTCGTGCCGCAGAATGCATCAGAGATCCGCAGTTTTCTTGGCTTAGCGGGATATTATCGGAAGTTGATTAAGGGATTCTCTTCGATTGCAGTTCCACTCACAGCACTGACGAAGAAGAATGTGAAATTTGTTTGGAGCGAGGAGTGTCAGAAGGGCTTCGATACTTTGAAGCAAGCTCTTATCTCAACACCAGTTTTGGCCGTGCCATCAGGGTCGGGTGAGTTTGTTCTGTATACCAATGCTTCGAAGCTCGGTCTTGGCGCAGTATTGATGCAGCATGGGAATGTGATAGCTTATGCTTCTAGACAGTTGAAGTCTCATGAGAAGAACTACCCTACCCATGATCTAGAGTTGGCCACAGTAGTTTTTGCCTTGAAGATTTGGAGGCATTATCTGTATGGAGAGAAGTGCCAGATCTTTAAAGACCACAAGAGCCTCAAGTATTTCTTTACGCAGAAGGAGCTGAACATGCGTCAGAGGCGTTGGTTGGAGCTTGTGAAGGATTATGACTGTGACATTAGCTACCACCCGGGTAAAGCTAATGTAGTTGCGGATGCATTGAGCAGAAAAGTCGCAGTGATGGCTCATTTGACAGTGTCGAGACCTCTTCAAATTGAGATGCAGATGTTTGATCTTGAGACTTATCCTCAAGGTAGAGTTCCCCGTCTATCTACCTTGACCATTTAGTCTTCCCTTATGGACCGTATTCGCAGTGGTCAGTCATCAGATAAGCAGTTAGCAAAGTGGAAGCAGAAAGATGAGGCCAGGGGCAGTGTCTTGTATTCAGTCAGTGACGATATTGTGAGATACCGAGATAAGATATGGGTTCCTAGCAGTGATTCTATCCGAGCAGATATTCTATCAGAGGCCCACATGTCCCCGTACTCTATTCATCCAGGGAGTACGAAGATGTACCGAGATCTGCAGTCGTTGTATTGGTGGCCAGGGATGAAGAAAGACATCAAGCGATTTGTATCCGAGTGTCTGACTTGCCAGTTAGTAAAGGCCGAGCATCAGAGACCAGCAGGTTTGCTCAAGCCTCTTCCTATTCCCGAGTGGAAGTGGGAGAACGTCACCATGGATTTTGTGACCGGTTTGCCGAGTTCAGCCAGAGGATCGAATGCTATCTGGGTGATTGTAGATCGTCTTACCAAATCAGCGCACTTCTTGCCTATTAAGACGACTTTCACCATGGTTCAGTATGCGGAGTTGTATATCCGGGAGATAGTCCGACTCCATGGTATTCCAGTTTCTATCATATCTGACAGAGATCCCAGATTCACTTCCTCGTTTTGGAAGAGTTTACATTCGACTATGGATACGAAGTTGCTGTTTAGCACAGCTTTCCATCCGCAGACCGATGGGCAGTCAGAGCGAGTTATTCAGATCTTGGAGGATCTTCTCCGTGCTAGCGTCATTGATTTCTCAGGGAGTTGGGAGTCGAACTTGCCATTGGTGGAGTTCACCTATAACAACAGCTTCCAGTCTTCCATTGGTATGGCTCCGTATGAAGCACTATATGGCCGCAAGTGTAGATCCCCTGTGCATTGGGATGAGGTAGGAGAGAGAGCAGAGTTGGGTCCAGATATTATTCAGCAGACTGTAGATGTAGTAGCCCGGATCCGTGATAGAATGAGGACTGCTCAGAGCCGACAGAAGAGTTATGCCGATTAGCGGAGGAGAGATTTAGAGTTTGCTGTTGGCGACCATGTCTTTGTGAAGGTGGCACCTATGAAGGGTGTCATGCGATTTGGGAAGAAAGAGAAGCTCAGTCCGAGATTCATTGGACCATTTGAGATCCTCGACAGAGTTGGGATGCTAGCTTATTGTGTGGCTCTTCCGCCGAATCTGGCCGGAGTACACAATGTCTTTCACGTCTCCATGCTGAGGAAGTATATGGCGAATCCTTCGCATGTGTTGAACTTCGAACCGTTGCAGCTTACTCCGTACCTATCTTATGAGGAGAGACCAGTGCAGATCCTAGACAGGCAGGAGAAGAAGCTTCGGAACTAGCTGGTTAGGCGAGTCAAAGTCATATGGCTTAACCATTCTGAGGAGGAAGCTACATGGGAGTCTGAGCCGGAGATGAGGGATCGTTACCCTGAGTTATTCGGTGAGTTCTAATTTCGAGGACGAAATTTCTTTTAAGGGGGGAAGGATTGTAGAACCCGTAACTTAGACTACGTATAAGCCATGCATAATTCTATTATTTTAAAATAAATTGATTTTATTGCATGAGTATTTAAAGTGCATTTCTTTAATGTAATTATTTTATTTCCGTAGTTTTAATTTTATTCTTTCAGTTATTTTAGTGAGACCGGACTGGAGTTGGAGTTTAGAGATAAAATTTAAGATTCAGAAAACATTTCCAGGATTTATTTTAGCAAGCAAGTAAGTTCATTTAAGTTAAAAAGAAGGGTTGATGATTTATTTTAATTACTTGAGGTGAGTAGGAAATAAGCTCATTTAAGTTACATAATTAAGGGATTAATTCAATAAATTAATTAAAGGATTAGTGAGGCTTTTAAGGGTTATAAATTTACTAGCTAGAAAAAAATTTCCCCTACATTTTTATTAGTAAATTTTCGGCCCCCTTATTGTCTAGACAAATCCTTGCCAACTCATCACCCTTTGACCCATTCTTGGTTATTTTAGCATGCTAACCTTTTAGCTATTTTTCCACCTCAATTAATTTATTAGTGAGCATTATCCTAGTCTAGATTAGCAAGGAATTTTCGGTCACCCCATTCTAGATTCATCCAATAACTATTTGATTAGCAACCAAAATTCAAAATTCAAATAAGAGTAGACTTGGTCTTGCATTATCCCTATATCTTGCACCCACTTCCCTCACTCTCCTAACCATCTTTCCCCCTCTCCCTTGCTCGAAATCTGAGTGAATTTCTAAGCTGAAAACCGTGAGAATTCAGGAGGTAAACTAGAAAGAAAATCGAGAACAAGTTAGCAAGGAAAGGAAACGTTCCACTCCTCCGTGCCGCGTCGTCGTCGTTTCGTTCGTTTTCTTTCAAAACGAAACCAGGCATGCATATATTCTTCTTTGACTCTTCAATCAAGTCCTAATATCAATTATTTTCATTACATGATCATGTTTTAATGAGCAATAACCGAAATACATCAAAATTTTTAGAAAACCTCACATGCAGAATTTCGGCCCCTTCTCTTCAAGCTTCATGTTTTTCTTGATGTTGTGGTTTCAGGTGGATAGATCGATTCCAGGCTCCCAAGGCGACATCTAGACATGTTCTAGCATGGATTAGGATCACTTTAGTCCATTATTTCAGTCCCCACGCTTGCTGAAATTCGATAATGACAGCAGCTTTCCATCGGTGCCATTTTGTGTCTCACAATTTCGGGTTTGCTGTCATGAAGGATAGATCTAATCATGGCTGTCCCAAGGCCTATAGCCATGGTTGGATCACTTCCCTAGCATGTCTAAGACGAGATAAGTCGCCCTTTTGGTGGCTTGGTCCATGGCTAATCTATTTTTGAATAAAACGCTAGAACAGCCCCTCCCCCACATTCGGCTTCTTCATTGGTACAACATATGAGTTCGGTTTTGGTTGGTTTGATGTGGATCTTGGTTGGCCTAGGGCCCTTAGCCACGGTTCATACCATACCCCAAGATGTCTAGGTCGTGCCATGGTCAATCAAATGGCCACTGGAACGACACGAGACAGCAAGCAAAGCACAACACCTCACGCACATGCAAAGGTGCTCTCGGTGAATCTTTTTGGTTGGTTGCTGGAATGGTGAGGATTGTGGCTGGCCTAGGGCCCCTAGCCATGGTTAAAATCATTCCTTGGGATGCTGGTAAGAGGTTTTGGTCGGTGCTTCAAGCCCCAATGGCCATTAGCCTCGCAAACGACGCCTGCAAATCAAAGCACGGTTGCTGTATTTTTGGACAGCAACTTGCTGTGTCGGTTCGGTGGCTCGTTCGAGTTCTCGTTTAGCTTTTAGCCTATGGCCTTGGACTAGACAGCGCCCCTTTGAGTTGGGAAGGTCATGTTTTTGACCGTTTGTCATTCGGATCATTTTTGAGGTCGTACGATAATTTACGGTGCGATGTGCCAAATAGACTCTTGAAAGAGCGTTTCTTGTTTTGGCCTCCATTCACCTAGATTTCGACTTGCATCATTTTAGGAGAATTATTTTATTATTTTAGACGTATTTTAATCATGACTATATGATGTTTAAGTGTTGGCTCGGGTTGGTTCGGAGTCATGATTAAATACGAAGTCGTTCGGTGAAATTGTCACATTTTTGAGTGTTATTGTATATTTTGGTCCCATAAATCTATTGCATAATTTCATGACATATTTAGGTTGCAGCGAGCCTGGGAGCGATCCAATCAAAGCAGTAAATTATTACAGGATATTTAATTGTGCCATTTAATTATATTACGTGAAAAAATATAAAATGTTGATTTTTGAGATTATGCGATATTGCTTGTGGCCATTACACTATCATGGGATTATTGCTAAATCCGGTCGCCAGTTACCGGTCAGTTGAGTTTATTTCACCCAGTATACTGTGGCTACAGTCTGATCAGACGTTTAATATTTTACCCGGTCGCCAGTTACCTGTCATGGGAGCGTTTTATTATCCGGTCGCCAGTTACCGGTCAGTTTCAGTGCAGGGGCCACTTGCATAGACCATAATCTCACCAGGAAAATTTATTACAGGCTATTTCAGTACAGGGCTCCAAGGAGCAAATATTTTTACCATGATATTTTCAGTTCAGTTATGCACGTATTATAATTAATCATGACACGACACTTTTACGATATGCCTCATGACATGACATTTTTATTCCATGAAATTTTACTATAGTATTTACTCGTTATTTACGATATATGCATGTTGATTCTTTAGACTTACTAGACTTGATTGTTGTAGGTTCTGATGACGCCGAGGCCGAGGGCGGGGACCAGTGAGCTAGCTCGAGTCGGCAGTAGTGGAACCCGAGGACCTCAGTTCAACATTTATTTTTAATTGATGACTCAAACATTTTAATTATTGTCGGAAAAACTTTTTACTGTTATTTGAAAAATTTTAATTCTTCCGCTGCCATGTTGAACATCAAAATTTATTTATAAGTTCATTTATGAACGAGGCAATTTTAATTATTCAAAAAGAAAAATTTTAATTTTTCCGCAAATTTTCCAAATAAGGATTTGTAGGCCTTTACATTATGTCCTCACTCACACGCACCTTGGGAAACTTCCCTGGAGGTCACCCATCCCAATATTGCCCCAAGTCAAGCACGCTTAACTTTTGAATTCTTATGTGATGAGCTACCGAAAAGAAGATGCAACTTCGTAATATGAGTAGTACCAATCAAATATTTTAAGCCCTCTTCAACTGTACAGTCCATTACATTGAACAGTCTCGGAATCCCTCTCCTCCCGGTGTAAGAACAGTTCATTCATGTTCCCTCCACCTAGAAGCCTGCCAGGAGCCTCTCATTGTCCGTGCAACTGATGGCACCGGCGATCACCCCCCGCCCTCTTCGGCCCCGGGCCTCACATTCAACTGGTACCAGGATTGCTGCCAAGATCTATATAAGTCCAGGAGATCTTGGGTTCTAATCCTGGGGAGGTAAAAACTCCAGTGCCTGGGCTGGAGAAGTTCTGTGAGTAATGGGTAATGGGATAACCGTGAGGGGACTCAAGCCCAATCGGGAACAGCCCATGTGCATAACAAAAAAAGGTGCCTTTTTTTGTAATGCACATGGGCTGTTCCCGATTGGGTTTGAGTCCCCTCACGATTATCCCATTACCCATAACTCATAGAACTTCTCCAGCCCAGGCACTGGAGCTTTTGCCTTCCCAGGATTAGAACCCAAGACCTCCTGGACTTATATAGATCTTGGCATCAATCCTGGTACCAGTTGAGCTACTATATAAGTCCAGGAGGTCTTGGGTTCTAATCCTGGGATGGAAAAAGCTCCAGTGCCTGGGTTGTTGAAGTTCTATGAGTAATGGGTAATGGGATAACCGTGAGGGGCTCAAGCCCAATCGGGAACAGCCCATGTGCATTACAGGACTGGTTAGCTAAAAACCATGCCATATTAGACTATCAAAAGAAAGATATTAGACTTCAGACTCCGACTAAAGAGGAAGTCATATATCACGGAAAATCCAAAGAACGAAAATCTTAGTTATCTGCCTCAAAAGCCTGGAAGGCCATAAAAGGAGGAGAAAAAATTTATCTTGCAGTAATCAATGAGATCAAAAAAGAAGAAGTCCCAACGTTGGAAGAAATTCCAATGGTTCAAGAATTTCCAATGGAACAACTTCAGGAATTACTAGACAAGAAATAGGTCCGCCCTAGTGCATCCCTGTGGGGAGCTCCAGTACTATTCTTAAAGAAAAAGGACGGAAGCATAAGCCTATGCATTGATTACCGGGAGTTAAATAAGATCACCATAAAGAATAAGTACCCACTGTCGAGAATAGATGATCTTTTTGATCAGCTAAAAAGAGCCAATGTTTTCTCAAAACTCGATTTAAGATCTGGTTATCATCAGTTGAAGGTAAAATCAGAGGATATACCTAAAACCACGTTTAGGACAAGATATGGACATTAAGAATTCATAGTAATGCCTTTTGTTCTAAAAAATGCTCCTGCAACATTCATGGACCTTATGAATCAGGTAGTCAAGCCTTACTTGACAATTTTGTGGTCGTTTTTATAGATGATGTCTTGGTATACTCACCAAGTAAGGAAGAACATAAAGAACATCTGCATCTCACTTTGTAGGCACTACGAGAAAAGGAACTTGTTAGAAACTAAATTCTGGAGTTTGACAAAAACATAAATCAATCGATTAAATCATCTAATACGCGAAAGCAAATTCGGCAGCTGATTCGGCAGCTGGACTTATCAACTGAAATCAGTTAACACAAACTGATCAGTTGAGAACTGATCAGTTAAAACATTCAGCCGAAAATATTAAAATCTCTCAACTGAAGATACCTCGGGAAAGATCATATCAGCAAATGAATATGGAAAGTCGCACCTCGATCACTACAACATAGAACAATGTGTTTCGGCTATTGCATTTAAGACGCCGTATCACAATCAATGAAGAGAACATTGCCCAAAGGAATATTGAAGAAGCAATCAACGGATACATAAATTCAAAGTTACCGTTGAAAGACAAGTCTATAAATATGACAAAAGAGCAGTTGAAGAACAACAACGATCTATCAATTTCAAACTTGCTATTACTCTGTCAAAATCTCAGTTCACTCTTACTAGACTTATTCGTAGCAATCAAGGCTACAAGTTGAGCAAACTAGCACTCTGTAATATTGATAATTCAACAAGTGCTAAAGTTCAGTTACTTACAGAGATCATTGTATTATACTAAGATTTTCAGTTTAGGCAATAGATAAGTCCTAACTAAAGTGGGTCTGTACAAGTGTTGTACTCGATCAAAGTCTTTTAGTGAATATTCTATCCTTGAGATAGAAGGGGTGACGTAGGAGTAATTCAAATCTCCGAACATCCAGAAACATATTGTGTTGTCTTTACTGCAGCCTTTCATTTTCAGTTAGATATTCTATCTTTCAATCAGTTTATTTTCCGCAACTGCTTATTCAGTTTAACTGATTGTTATTGACCGACGGGATATTTTGTTCAGTTTGTAATAAAACTGAACTATCTTTTTCAAAGAACTTTTAAATTCATAGAAGTGTTTATTCAACCCCCCCTTCTAAACACTCCTTAGTCAATAACCGATCCTATCAAGTGGTATCAGAGCAAGGCATATCCTATCAAAGACTATCTATACTCAATCTGATCACTATGTCCTCATTCAATAAGATTCCTATGTTCTCCAGAGAAGATTTCGATGATTGGAAAATAAGAATGTAGGCTCATCTAGCTGCACAAGACGATGACATGTGGTACGTTATAACCGACGGACCCATGAAGATTTTGAAAGCAAACACAGATGTTGCTATTACTGAAGGGGCACCTCACCGAATTGAAAAGCCCAGAGATGAGTGGACTACTGAGGACAAGAGAAAGACAAATCTAGACAATGTTGCAAAAGACATATTGTATAAGACACTGGACAAAGTAACGTTCAGTAAAATCAAAATGTGCAAAACCGCCAAAAAAATTTGGGAGAAGTTAATTCAACTTTGCGAAGGCAATGAACAAACCAAGGAAAACAAACTTTCAGTTGCTGTGCAGAAGTTCGACAACATCAGAATGAAGATTGGAGAAACAATGCACGAATATGATGAAAGAACCATCTGTATCATCAACGAACTAAATGCACTTGGAAAAGTGTATACAAATAAAGAAGTAGCGTTGAAAGTAATCAGAGGACTTCCCAAAGAATGGGATGTCAAAACTATGGAAATGAGGGAATCAAAAGATCTGAACAAAGTTGAACTTCATGATTTATTTGCTGACCTGAAAGCATATGAGTTTGAACTTCAAACTCGAGAAGGGGAACCATCTACCCCAGCAGCAACTACTGCCTTGACTGCTGTTAGAAGTGAACCAACTCGTTCAGTTGAGAAAGCTGCTGATCAACTGAGCAATGATGCTATGTAACTATTCATTAACAAATTTGGAAGATTCATGGGGAAAAATCAAGGAAATTTTCAGAAGAATTATCAAAGAAACAACTCTAGAGAAGAGTCTAATGTATGTTACAATTGTGGCAAATCTGGTCACTTTATTGCTAACTGTCTCAAGCCGAAAAAGGACAATCAAGTCTCAACTGAAAGAAAGAAGAAAGTGTATGAGCATAAGAAGAGATCTAAGGACGACAAGAAGCCTTACAGAAAGAAACATGAAGTACTCCTAGCTGAAGATAGCAAAGCCAAATGGGCAGAAACTGACAGCGAAGAGTCAGAACCAGAAAGTTCTTACAGTTCTAGTGAGGATGAAGAAGAAGTAAAATGTCTGATGGCTGATAACATAAAAGATCAATCAAACTATCAGCAGGTATTTGATTTTAGTTCAACTGATTTTACAAGAGAAGAACTCATATCAACTCTTCATGACATAGTCAGTGAGTATCAAAAGCTTGCCTTATCATTTGAAAAAATCAGAGCAAAGCAAGATGATCCCAAAGACAATAAGACAAAAACTGATGAATCAGTTGATATGTTGAGTCTGAAAAGGGAGATTGCTGAACTCAGAAATGAAAGAAGCAGAGATCAATTAATTCTCAAAAATTCATGTAGTAAAGATGATTCGTCTTCCCAAGATACTCAACCAAAACTGAATATGAACAAAGGGAAATATATTCACTTTGTAAAATCAGTTATGGTACAAGAACATGCAGAGTCGAGTAAACTGATTGTACAGCCATCTCAGAATATGAATAAAGGAAAGAGATGTGGGATTGGGTATAATCCAAAAAGTAAGACTGACTCATGGAGTCAGCAACTAAAAACTCTTAGCAGAAAATATTCAAATGGCTACTCAAACTACTACAACAGTAAGCCAGTTCAGAAAAGATATCGGTTGAACAATCAGTTGAAAAAGGGCAAAATACATGTTGTATCATCCACACACCATACACCAAGCACAAACAGACAAGGAAGGATCATATGTAATACAGAAACAGGACGGTCAGTTAGACTGATTCAAGTCTGGATTCCTAAAGGACTAATCAACTTTGGACCCAAATAAAAAAAAAGGGTACCAAAATCTTATTTTGTGTTTAATTGCAGAAAATAGGTACAAGCATTGGATCAATATGGTATTTGGACAGTGGATCTTCACGACATATGACAGGAGATTCAAATTTATTATCTCAACTGGTCAAATACACTGGTCCAAACATCAGTTTTGGGGATAACTCCAAAGGTAAAACTGTGGGTAAGGGTAAGCTTATCCATGGTAACTTCACCATTAATGATGTTTTATTAGTCGAGAATCTCAAGTATAATCTGATAATTATTAGTCAGTTATGCGATAATGGATTCTCAGTTCAGTTTGACAAACACTCCTGTTCAGTCAAAAACTCAACTGAAGAGATTATTCTAACTGGAAAAAGGTGTGGAAACACTTACAAAGTCAGCTGGAATGATCAACCTTATACACCAGTATGCTTTATTGCATCTAAATCATCTCAAAACTGGTTGTGGCATAAAAGGTTAAATCATTTAAATTTTAAATCCCTTGCCTATCTGAGTAAGCATGAACTTGTAACTGGTTTGCCCAAAATAAATTTTTCAAAAGAAAAACTTTGCTCAGCATGTCAGTATGGAAAACAAGTACGATCCTCTTTCAAAAACAAAGGCTGTAAATCTTCATCCCGATGCTTAGAATTATTGCACATGGATATCTTTGGTCCAATACCAGTCATGAGCTTAGGGGGAATGAAATACACCTTGGTGGTCGTAGATGAAAAATCAGTTGGAATTGATCGAATCAGATCTGATCGAGGAACTGAATTCATCAATCAAACACTTTCAAGCTTTTTAGAAAATACTGGAATCAAGCATGAGCTCTCAGCAGCAAGAACACTTCAGCAAAACGGTGTAGCTGAGAGAAGAAATCGGACTCTTAAAGAAGCTGCTAGAACAATGCTTGCTGATTCTGGTATTTCTCAAAGATTTTGGGCAGAAGCAGTAAACACTGCATGCTATACTCAGAACAGATCGATGATTAATAAGAACCACATGAAAACACCATATGAGATCTGGCATGGAAGAAAAAGCATAATCACTTACTTCAAAATATTTGGTTGTAAATGCTTCATTCATGATAATGGTAAAAATTATTTAAAGGCTTTTGATGCAAGATCTGCAGAAGGAATTTTCCTTGGATATTCATCAGTTAGCATAGCTTACAGAGTATTTAATAAGAAAACCTTAAATGTTGAAGAATCTGCACATGTTGATTTTGATGAAACGGCACTAATTGATAAGCCAACTGATCAAGTTGAGCTAGCTGATCAATTTACAGATATCAGTCTGGAAGATGATGACTCAGACGAAAGTCGTAATAATCAAAATATCCTTCATACATCTGAACCTGAGATATTGGATCAACCAGCTGAATTAGAAGCAAATCTTGACAATTATTTAGTGGAGCAAACTAATGTGAATCAGTTAACAACTGAATTAGCTCCAACTGAAACTGAGAACATTCAGTTACCTAACGAAGAATTTGCTGACAGTGTAGCAACAAATGCTGAACTTAGATGGAAGAAATCACACCCTCCAGAACTGGTAATAGGTAACCCATCTGATCCAGTAAGAACAAGAAATCAGATGCTCAATCTATTTACTCATTCAGCTTTTGTATCTCAATTAGAACCAACAAAAACTGACGAAGCTCTTGCTGATCCAAATTGGATTAATGCAATGCAAGAAGAGCTAAATCAGTTCGTTCATAACAATGTCTGGAACTTAGTTCCAAGACCAGCTTTTAAAACTGTTATAGGAACAAAATGGGTGTACAAAAACAAACTGAATGAAGATGGTTCAGTTGTGCGCAACAAAGCAAGGCTAGTGGCACAAGGATATAGACAAGAAGAAGGAATTGATTATGATGAAACATATGCACCAGTTGCAAGACTAGAGGCAATCAGAATATTTCTTGCCTATGCATCCTTCAAGAACTTTAAAGTCTATCAAATGGATGTGAAAAGTGCATTCCTAAATGGCCAATTGCAGGAAGAAGTCTACGTTGAACAACCTCCAGGTTTTGTCGATCATAACTATCCTGATCATGTCTATTATTTGAACAAAGCGTTATATGGTCTCAAACAAGCTCCAAGAGCTTGGTATGAAACCCTTTCAAAATTCCTAACTGATCATGATTTTTCTGTTGGATCAGTTGATAAGACTTTGTTTAAATTTTCGAAAAATGATCATATCTTACTTGTTCAAATTTACGTTGATGACATTATTTTTGGGTCAACTAACCCCAAATTGTGCAAGAAATTTTCCAAGTTGATGCAGGATAAGTTCGAGATGAGCATGATGGGTGAGCTGACATTCTTTCTTGGTTTACAAGTGAAGCAACTGGATTCAGGAACATTTATCAGTCAAACCAAATATACCAAGGAATTGCTGAAGAAATTTGGCATGGAATCTTGTTCAGTAGCAAGCACTCCAATGAGCTCATCAGTTAAATTAGACACTGATCAAGGGGGAATATCAGTTGAGACGACACTAAACAGAGGTTTAATAGGTTCATTATTGTATCTAACTGCTAGTCGCCCTGATATTATGTTTGCTGTATGCATATGTGCAAGATTTCAAGCTAATCCTAAGCAATCACACTTTTCTGCTGCCAAACGTATCTTGAAATATCTTAAAGGCACGGAAAAATGTTGGATTATGGTACTCTAAAGAATCATCTTTCAATTTAGTTGGCTATTCAGATGCAGATTATGCAGGATGCAAGCTTGATCGGAAAAGTACAAGTGGATCATGTCAGTTTCTTTGAGACAGACTGATCTCTTGGTTTAGTAAAAAGCAAACATCCATAGCAACTTCCACAACTGAAGCAGAATATCTTGCTGCTGGAAGCTGCTGTGCCCAATTACTTTGGATTCAGCAACAATTGAAAGATTATGGTGTTGATGCAAAGGAATCACCAATATTCTGTGACAACACGAGTACAATTGCTATTACATACAATCCAGTTCTTCACTCCAGGACTAAGCATATAGATGTCAGACATCATTTCATCAGAGATCATGCACTGAAGAAGAACATCAGATTAGAATACGTCTCAACGGAACAACAAGCAGCAGACATATTCACAAAACCATTACCAGAGGCTAAGTTTTCTTATTTCCGAAATATTCTTGGTTTAATTGATCTGTCTTAAGATATTATTAGTAATATAATTTCACTAACAAAATTAAGTGCAAAAAAAAAAAAAAAAGATAAGAACACAACAAATTGAAAATAATATTTCACTAAGAATACCAACGTTCCCAATGTACAGAAGAAATCATAGATCCAACTGTATCTAGCCATGTCCTAACCCAATCATTTAACTCATAAATTCGAACTCCAGCAAATGCCCTTGACTTCGAGATCTTATCAACAACATGTCACTCCTTCCATAGCATTGCTTCTAAAAGACATTTGTCTTCAACCAAATCATTAACATGCCTAACCTCAAAACGAGCAAGGTATTTCAGTGCTCTTGCCTCCTGAGCACGAGTAGGAATGACACCACTATCACTCACCATCTTCAGTTCATAAATCTTTTCCCAGGTTGTCAATACCTTTTGAAAAACATATCTTTCCATTTTTCTTTTGATCTCAGTTAAGCGAGGGGCTGACTGATCAGTCACATGAACGTGAGTGCTACTGCATGCATCAGAATCAGACATGTTGAAATACTTTTGAACTGATGTGGAATCACATTTTTATCACTATCATCTCATTTATAAGAAAAAGGTGTTGAAGAAGTTGAAGAATCACAAGTCAATTAAAGCGTCTCTCACATTTACCGAGGACATTTAAGATATCAGTTGATCATTGTCAACTGATAACAGTTTGAATTTTATTAGTTGTTTCATTATCAATTTATGAAAATAAGTTTTTTTTTTCAGTTCATTTGTTTACTTATCAAAACTGATGACTGTTAGCATTTCATTAGATCATATAACAAATAAATGTGTGAAGAAATAAAACAAAACGATGCAATAAATATTTTATTCACCCATAAATATTTGAAAGGATTACATTATCATAAGTTTCCTTCACACTAGCTATCCACATATTCATCCAAACAGCTAGTGCTGAGGACGAAGTTTTGCAGAAACTATGTGAAGAAGCAATGCTGTTAAGAGTCTCCAACTCCTTGCGCAGCATCAGCTCATAGAGATGGCCTTCCTTGAAGGCATCCACCTCTGCAGAAATCTTTAAGTGCTCTCGCACTTCTCTCAGTTGGGCCATCCGCCTGAACGAAGTAACCCTTCCTGAGTTATATAGGAGCTCGAGCTCCAGTAATTCTTCCCAGTAGGGAAGACTAGCATAGAAAACTTTGTCTTCCATAGCAGCTTTCTGTGCTTCCAGCGAAAAAGGATCAACGTTTGAACTACTTGCTCCTGCCATCTTTGAGTATTTTCTGCTGATGCTTGTGACTAACTTCTCTACTCTTATTTATAGGCCAGGTCAAAGAAGATGAAAGGACACTCCTTTAAAAGACGATTAAAAGCCTTGGGATTTCCTTAATCAAGATTATTTTATTTAAAGCATCTATTTAGGGGGAATGAAGGTTTAAGAAGTTAACTGAGAAGACAGTTGTTAGTGAATTCTCAACTGAAATGAATCAGTTTTCCCTAACTGGTCGTTCAGTTGATTATTCAACTAATCTTCTCATCAAAGTTAAATAATTAAACCTATTATATTCCACATCAAATGACATGACTGTCTGCTAATTCATGATGAATTTCAGTTTATAACGTGTACACATTTTTAACCGCTCATTATTTTACACACAAAATTACAGTACACGTACACATATTTTTACTCAACATTTTACTGGACTGACACGTGTCCGAGAATTCAAACAGTCATAAACATTAGTACTATTTCCCGCTTCATCTCAGTTTTCCTTTACGAGAATTTTATCTTTCTAAAAAACTCTCACTTCTCCTAATTTTTATCTTGAGAAATATCAGAATTTCTAACACTTTCAAATGGCAAACCAGATTCCAGCACATCTTTTGAACGCCATGGCTATCAACTTCAACTCAATTATGACCATTACAGACGCTGATGTAAAGAAAGTATTTCAGCAACTGGAATCAGCAGGCTTAAAAACCTTTCTGGGTCTCTACGCTCAGGAAATTTATCCCAAAGAGCTTCACGACTTCTATTCAATAGGATTCATCAATCCTGATGAAAACATTGCTGCTACCATCAATAACAAACTAATGATCATCTCTGAAGATTATTTTGGAAATTTGTTTTCACTGCCTTCTAATGGGCTAGCACAAATTTCTGAGATCCAGGCATCGGAAATCGAAGAGATGCAAACTTTACTCTCTGCAGATGGAAGGAAAATCAAAGTTTTCGATCCAAAGAAGGAGTTAAAGCACGAAGTGCAACTGCTGGCAGACATTGTAGCCAAAGGGCTTTTGGCGAAGGCTGGGTCGTTTGCTGCTCTGACTCTGGAAAAGTTTCAACTCATCACCGTAATCATGACTGGACGACGAATCAACTGGAAGCATCTTCTATTCACTATTTTGAAGAACATGTTCTCTTCTGCTAAGCAATCCAAAGGTTTTGCTGTCCAGCTCAGTTATCTGCTGAAAAACCAAGGGTTAATTGCTGATGATTCTGACAGATTAACAAGATTCAAGGTATTCAATGCTAAAAACATTCTACCATCCAAAACCAAATTAGATCTTTCCCCTGAGAAATTCATCAAGATCAAAAAGGAAATTGGGATGGAGCAGGCTGCTCCCAAATCAGTCAAAGTTGCCAAGAACTTGACAAAGAAGAAAGAGTCAAAACGCAAACTGACTCTCAGTGATTCTGATAGTCAGAAGACTCTACCTCTTCAAATTGTCAAGAAACCAAGGACAGTGAAGACCAAATCAATTGATCATGTTAAACCCACATCCACTGATCAGGTAATGGATACAGGAACTCAACAGCCAATCCAGGATGTTTTCTCAAAGGAAGTTTCAGTTGCATCCTTAACTGAGGATCAGTTACCGTTATCCTCATTACTGCTAAACATCACTGCATCCAGCAAATCATCAAAACTTCCAGGGGTCAAAGCACCACTGATTAGTATATCACCTTACTCTTCTTTACCATTTGTCAGAACCACCGGAATAATACTTAGAGAAAATATTGACGCAACTACATCAGGATTAACTATTCCACACATTTTAAGTGACTCTAAGGGCAAGAGTAAACTTCAAGAAGAACCCAGGCCCTCAAATGCAATTCAGACTCATATTGACCTTATCTGGCAAGAAGTCAATACATTTGCAGCAGAGAAGCACCAAGTTTTTGAGAAATGGGTCAATTTCAGAGTTAATGATTTTGCTAAGAAACTGCGCAATAAATCAAAGTTGAAAAGATTTATTGATCTAGAACGATTAGTGCTCAAAATAGTTAAGGCCTCCTCTATTCAGCAAGCTTTGCAAAGGAAGAAATATTTCTTTAACTTACATCGGGAACAAAAGTTGCAGCAAATAGTTGCTGAACTCAGGCAAAACTTTAATCCCATTAGTCCAACTGCATTCAACGACAAAGCAATCTATGCTCAATTGGAAACAGATCTGATAACACTACAAGCAGAAATTAAAGACTGGGAAATGGGTCAAGAGCTGATCATCCCAGAGATGTCTCAAAAAATTGCTGAAGAAGCTCCAGCTGATCATTCAGTTGGAAACCCAGTCACGGATCTTGCTGACTCTTCATCTCAACCAAAAGGTATTTCATCAATTGCTCCATCTTCATCCAACACAGCACCTACAACTAATATTCCTAAGATGTATTCTGAGGCTGAGCTGAAATTGGGAAACATTGATGAAGTTATTCAGTCAGTTGTTCAGGAATTTTCCACAGTTGATCACTCTGCTGATCAAATCAATCCAGAGGTCACTATTGAATCTGTACAACCTGATCTATCTACTGATCCGGTTCACCCCACTAATGAGCCAGACACTTTAATCAATCATCCTGAAGAGGCACCAACTTCAGTGCTTTTATCATCTGCTGAACAGAACCCTTCTTCATCACCTCAGGATTTAGATGAAATCACTGCTGATGATATTCCAGTTCAAGGAGAAATAACTGAAACTGATATTTCAGTTCAAAATGTTATTGAATCAGTCTCAACTAATCAAACTTTGGTCATTTTTGAGCACATCTCTAAAGAACCAGGAACATCTTATCAGTCTCCTCCTTCATCTTCTTCAGATGTTGCACTTATCTTGGAAGAAGTTCAGCACCTACAGAATAATATGGAGCAAATGATCTCTACCATCTCCAAAATTCAGAACACACAACTATCTCACACTCTAAAGCTGGACCATTCACATGCATCCAACTTAGAGAAAATGAATAAACTTCAAGCCAATATGGACTCTCTTATCCAAACTGTAATAGATATGAAGAAGGGACTCATCAACTCTTTCTCTACAAATCAGGATGTAAACAGTCAAAGAATAGGGCGACTGAAAACCTCTGTTTCAAAGAAGATAGAATTACTGCAGACTTCTTTCACCACTATGGCCACAAGTATCTCCTCAGATGTAAAACTTCTATCCATCGATGTTAGAAAGCTCTCAGACAGAATGGAGGTATTTGACAAAAAGAGGGAAAGCAGCTGAAGCAACTGATATCATTTGTCCAGTTATTTTAGATTCAGTTGTGCTGAAGAATTAGTTGAAGAATTAATCAGATTATTATTATCAACTGATATCATTTTCTCAGACTTTATATTATCTACAAGGAACCCAGCTATTCTATGATTCAGTTGCGTAATCTATTATCAACAAAGAGCTGAGTTAAATCTCTTGGTTTTGTCAAACACCATAAAGGGGGAAATTGTTAGAAACTAAATTCTGGAGTTTGACAAAAACATAAATCAATCGATTAAATCATCTAATACGCGAAAGCAAATTCGGCAGCTGATTCGGCAGCTGGAATTATCAACAGAAATCAGTTAACACAAACTGATCAGTTGAGAACTGATCAGTTAAAACATTCAGCCGAAAATATTAAAATCTCTAAACTGAAGATACCTCGGGAAAGATCATATCAGCAACTGAATATGGAAAGTCGCACCTCGATCACTACAACATAGAACAATGTGTTTCGGCTATTGCATTTAAGACGCCGTATCACAATCAATGAAGAGAACATTGCCCAAAGGAATATTGAAGAAGCAATCAACGGATACATAAATTCAAAGTTACCGTTGAAAGACAAGTCTATAAATATGACAAAAGAGCAGTTGAAGAACAACAATGATCTATCAATTTCAAATTACTCTGTCAAAATCTCAGTTCACTCTTACTAGACTTATTCGTAGCAATCAAGGCTACAAGTTGAGCAAACTAGCACTCTGTAATATTGATAATTCAACAAGTGCTAAAGTTCAGTTACTTACAGAGATCATTGTATTATACTAAGAGTTTCAGTTTAGGCAATAGATAAGTCCTAACTGAAGTGGGTCTGTACAAGTGTTGTACTCGATCAAAGTCTTTTAGTGAATATTCTATCCTTGAGATAGAAGGGGTGACGTAGGAGTAATTCAAATCTCCGAACATCCAGAAACATATTGTGTTGTCTTTACTGCAGCCTTTCATTTTCAGTTAGATATTCTATCTTTCAATCAGTTTATTTTCCGCAACTGCTTATTCAGTTTAACTGATTGTTATTGACCGACGGGATATTTAGTTCAGTTTGTAATAAAACTGAACTATCTTTTTCAAAGAACTTTTAAATTCATAGAAGTGTTTATTCAACCCCCCCTTCTAAACACTCCTTAGTCAATAACCGATCCTATCAGAACTCTATACCAAATTCAAGAAGTGTGAATTTTGGCTAAAAAGTGTGGCGTTCTTAGGCCATATATTCTCGGAATTAGGGGTATCAGTGGACCCTAAGAAAGTAGAGGCAATCAAGGGCTGGCCACAACCGAAAATAGTAACCGATGTAAGAAGTTTTCTTGGTTTAGCTGGCTACTATAGAAAATTTGTGGAAGGATTTTGTTCGATAGACATTCCTCTTACCAGACTCACTCAGAAGAATTCAAAATTCATTTGGAATGAAGCATGTGAGAGAAGTTTTGAAACCCTTAAAACCAAGCTCGCATCTACACCAGTACTAATTCTTCCCGAGGATGGTAAGAATTTCACTATATACAGTGACGCTTCAAAGGGAGGATTAAGGTGTGTGCTTATGCAAGAAGGTCAGGCAATTGCTTATGCCTCACAGCAATTAAAACCGTATGAGTAGAATTACCCCACTCATGACCTTGAGTTAGCCATAGTAGTATTTGCGCTCAAAATCTGGAGGCACTACCTTTATGGAATAAAATGCGAAGTGTTTACTGATCACCAGAGCCTCAAGTACATTTTCACCCAAAAGGAATTAAACATGAGGCAAAGGAGGTGGATGGAACTGCTAAAGGATTATGATTTGTCAATCAATTACCATCTGGGTAAGGGAAATAAGGTGGCAGATGCATTGAGCCGAGGAACCTTGGGAAAGTGAGCTTATCTTCACTATCAGTGCAACCAGGCCTTCAAGAAACCATCAAATTGTAGCAAGGTCAAGATCCCTCTATCGTCAAGATTAAAGAACAAATTCAAGAAGGAAAGATCCCAGAATTTCATATTGATGAAAATGGTATTCTGTGGATGAAAGGACGGTTGTATGTGCCAGACATCGATGGGATTCATGAAGAAGTAATGACTGAAGCACATAAATCAAAGTTTTCAGTCCATCCGGGAAGCACCAAAATGTATCGGGAATTGAAGAATAATTACTGGTGGAATGGGATGAAGAGAGATGTGGCTGTCTTTGTTTCCAGGTGCGTAACCTGTCAACAAGTTAAGGCAGAACATCAACGGCCTGGAGGACTTCTACAACCGTTGGAAATACCAAAATGGAAGTGGGATAACATTTCCATGGACTTTGTAGTAGGACTACAAAAATCAAGGCAAGGTCACGATGGGATCTGGGTAATCGTTGACAGATTGACCAAGTCTGCACATTTCTTGCCGGTACGAATGAATTACAACCTGGATAAACTTGCTACCTTGTATATGGACAACATAGTGAGACTATACAGGGTTCCAACAAGTATATTATCTGATAGAGATCCAAGGTTTGTATCTCAATTTTGGAAGAGTTTTCAAAAAGCCATGGGAACCAAAATAACTCTTAGCACAGCCTATCATCCACAAACTGATGGCCAAACCGAGAGAACAATTCAAACCCTTGAGGACATGCTGAGGGCATGTGCTCTGAATTTTCTTGGGAATTGGAGTGAACTATTACCTCTGATAGAATTCGCATATAACAATAGCTCATTGCAATGGCTCCGTATGAGGCATTGTATGGCCGAAAGTGTAGATCGCCTCTATAATGGGATGAAGTCGGAGAAAAAAATATTACTAGGCCTGAGCTTGTTCAAGCGACCATCGATAAAGTTGCCATAATCACAGAAAGACCCAAGGCAGCTCAAGATAGACAAAAGAGTTGGGCAGATCTGAATAGAAGACCGTTGGAATTAGAGATCAGTGAAAAGGCTTATGTCAAGGTCTCTCCTATGAAGGGAGTGGTTCGGTTCAGTAAATACGGAAAGTTAAATCCAAGGTATTTGGGACCGTTCGAGATACTGGAGAAAGTGGGAACCTTAGCCTACCATCTGCCTTTGCCGCCTGATATGTCCAGAATTCACAATGTTTTCCACATCTCACAACTGAGAAAATATGTCCCAGACCTGAGTCATGTACTCAAAGTTGCACCACTGATGATTGAAGGACATCTCAATGAAGAACTCAAATATGAAGAAGTCCATATTCGAATAGTGGACACAAAAGATCAAGTGTTGAGACACCGGACAATGCCATCTGTCAAGGTACAGTGGTCAAATCATACTGAAAGGGAGGCCAATTGGGAACTCGAAAATAAAATGCGCTCACAATATCCTCATCTATTCAAAAGCTCGAGTTGATCCATGTTTCAAGGATGAAACTTTCAATAAGGTGAGAGGGATGTGAGAACCCGGAATTTCCGATCTGAAGCGAATCACCTAACTTAACACGAGGAAGTGGCTCCAAAGCTCGGGGATTGGCTCAACGCGAGGCCAAGCTGCAAATAACCGCATCCATCGAAGAGTTGTCACTGGTAGAGTAAAACCCCAGCTCAAGGACTCGATCTTTCAGCTCAAGGACTCGATCTTTCAGCTCAAAGAAGCTCAATCAAGCTTGTCCTAACAAGACCAAAAAGGGAGCTAAAGGTTTGGACAAACTAAGTATGCAAGAAATGACCTTTGAGTTAACCCAAGAGGGAGCTAAAAGAGGAGCTAAGGGATTGGACAAGTTAATTGTGCAAAAAATGACCTTCGAGTTAATCCATGAAGGACCTACAAGAGGAGCTAAGGGGCTAGGACATATTTATGGTGCGGAAAATGACCTTTGGTGCTTGAGATGGAGCTTGACCACATTTATGGTAACTTTTAGGGCAAGGTGGGCGTCCAAGGGGAGTTCAAGGGGCATAATTTCCTCTATAAATACTACACCATGGGTGAAGGGAAATGCACACCAAAAACCTCCCAAGTTTCGGCCATTCCCCTCCACAAAACGTCCAAAAGAAATCGGCCAAGGCAAAGAAGGAAGTTGCGCGGTCTAGTGCTACAATTCTACATTGAAGTGCTGCTGGTTTGAAGACGTAATCTGCTAAAAGTTTACGTTGAAATGAGATGAGATGAGTAATGGTGTTGTGTCTGTATTTGAATTGTTCCGAAATGATCTGATTTACTCTGAATCATCTGTTAACTTTGGTCACATATTTGATTTGTTCATGTTATGATAAGTGAAAAGTGATACGATTTGAAAGATTGTTAAAGAAATGCCTTAAATATTAAGTTCTATATGTATCTTTGGAAATCGATCTACTCACCACTTGCTGAGTGTTTCCCAAAATACTCATCCCTTACATGATTTAGCATATAAAAAATCCTTAAATATTTAAAAATCATGATTTAGCATATAAAAATCCTTAAATATTTAAAATAAATATATTAGCATATAAAACAGCATTCAGGACACTGCCATGACGTTTACTAATTTTGGGGTGTAAAATTACCGTTTTACTCCTAGACGTAAAATTCCTCAAATTTGACTTTTTCTTAATTTCAATGGCTCTAACATGTCCCATATAATTATTTAAGCCTAAATTAAAATTTCCATAATTTTATTTTGCTTAAATACTTGGCTTTTAATTAATCTTTAATTATTCATTTTTAAGGCGTTTTATTCCCGAAAAATTTCAAACTTTAATATAAAATTCCTAAATTTAAAACATAGACTTTTTATATTATTTTAGCCCTCGTGAACCATGACTCGCCCCTCGTGAGCCGCGTTTCAAATTTAATTAACAAAGAGGAAACCCTAAGCTTACTCGAACCAACCTACCCTCAAGCCACCTTCATGTTTTCACAAGCCAAGCTCGAGCCGCCCCGAGCCATCATCAAGCCATCCCTCCATTGAACCCTACTAGACCCTAAGCACCCGAGATGCCCGACCCTAGCCCCAACAGCAAGCCACAAACCCTGCTGCACTCACGGCCGAGGACTCCACTCAAGGCCAGGACTCTTGCATGTGCGCCTAGGACTCTAGCCAACCGAGCCAGCCCCTGGCCCTGACCCCTAACACCCTCCTAGGACCCTGAACACTTGACATAGCTCAGCCCGAGCTCCCTGGCCGAGCCCTTGGAATTTTGCGCGGCTGCTGCACCAAGCGCGACCTGCATGGCTTCTCGGGTGGGAGTCCTAGCTTGCTAGGAATCCTCCCCTAGCCCTTGAATCAAGCCCTAGCATGGCTAGGACCCCTTATCGTACCCATCCCAAGACTCTAACCCAGCCCTAGTCCAACCAAAACCCAAGCCAAGCAACAAGCCACAAAACTGAGCCCTAAGTTCACCTTGACAGAAATTGTTTCCATCTTGATCGTTCCTTGATGTGCAACATTTTTTTTGTGTGTTACTAGGACTCTAAACTCATGTAAAACAATGCTTGATCAAGTCATAATCATTGCAGCCCCCTTTATGCACATAAACAACACAATTTGGATAAAAAATCATGCTTGAAATTTCATGTTATGTACAAAAACAAAAATAACAAAAGTGTCACTTGTTTTTCCATACAATTCATACATTAACACATATTATTGTGTGATGATGTTTAAATGAAAGAATTATGTGGGTCTTTGCGTATTTAACGCACAAATTCTTGTTGACGATTGCGAAGAATTGCGAGGACGACATTGTCTTGAATCCACCTTAAAACTTTCAAAAAAAATTTCTTTCAAAATATGGTGTGTGTGTGTGTGGGTGTGTCATGTATAATGAGAGAAATTTTCTTATTAGCCATGTTGCCAAAACGTACGTATTTTAGTTAAAAACAACATCGATAAAATTTACATCTTGACATATAAAATCACCTCAAAACCCCTTATTTTAATAATAAAAATTATCAATCATATTTTAAATAAAATAAGAAAAAGCATCAATCATATTTTAAATAAAAAAATTATTTAATAAAATTATTTTCTATTTTTCAGCTATCGGTCTCGTTCCGCGATTGCAACTCGAATAATCCTTAAAAGTACCGTTTTAATGCAAGTAAGTAGAAAACTACTAAAACGTCATGTAAACATGTCACATAATCAATTAAAAATTAAAATATTTTAATTAACCATTTTTCATATTTCCTAGATTTGCTTTTAGTTGGATTACGTTGTCTTAATTTTGGACTTTACAATTTCTCCCCCCCTTAAATAAAATTTCTTCTTCGAAATTAGAACTTATAGAATAGCTCTGGATAGCGACTCCTCAAGTCCCTCTCGGTTTCCCAAATACCTTCCTCTTCCGAGTGATTCAGCCACTTGACATTGACAATTGGAATGAATTTGTTTCGCAGTCTTTTTCTTGCCTTGCCAAGATTTGGAAAGGTATTTCTTCATATATCATATTTGGAGTTAATTATAGAGGTTCATAATTTAGCGCATGTGATGGACTCGACAAGTACTTTCGCAGCATCGACATATAGAACACATTGTGAACTCCAGAAAGCATCGGTGGCAATGCCACTCTATAGGCTAGTGTTCCAATCCTCTCTAAAATCTCAAATGGACCAATAAATCTTGGACTAAGCTTGCCTTTCTTGCCAAATCACATAACACCTTTCATAGGTGCTATTTTCACAAATACATGATCTCCCACTTCAAACTCTAAGTCTCTTTGTCTCATCAATTACGTCCGAACCAATCTCTCTTCTTTCCCCAACATCGTCCCAATGAATAGGAGATCTACATTTTTTTCCATAAAGTGCCTCAAAAGGAGTCATCCCAATTGATGATTTATAGCTATTATTGTAGGTGAACTCCACTAGAGGTAATTTCGGTTCTCAACTGCCTTGGAAATCGATCACACAAGCAAGCAGTAGATCTTCTAAAATTTGAATAAATCTTTCGGACCGACCATCGGTTTGAGGAGGGAATGTTGTATTGAATAATAATTTGGCCCCCATCCCTGTATGCAGACTCTTCCAAAAAGATAACGTAAATCTCGGATCTCTGTCAGAAACAATGGATACAGGAATCCCTTGTAGACAAACTATCTCTGGAATATATAACTCTGCATACTAAATCATGGTGAAGGTTGTCTTGATAGGTAGAAAATGCGCTGATTTCGTAAGACAGTCAATTATCACCCATATAGCATTAAATCCTTTAATAGTCTTCGGCAATCCCAGAACAAAGTCCATCGTAATATTTTCCCGTTTCCACTCGGGAATAAGAAGTGGCTTAAGCTTTCCCGCTGACCTCTAATGCTCTGCTTTAACTTGCTGACAAGTCAAACACTCGGATACAAATCTCAGAATATCTCTCTTCATGCCTGACCACCAATATAACGACTGCAAATATTTGTACATTTTTTTGCTTCCCGGATGAATGGAATAAGGTGTGTCATGAGGTTCTTTAATAATGAGATCTCTCAAAGAATCGTCACTAGGAACCCATAAGCGATCTCGATAACGAACTATACCATCCACCTCAGAATAAAACTTCCGGCTCGTGGCTTCATCTCTAGCTCTCTACTTTTGCAATTGCTCATCAGCGGACTGACCATCACGAATTCTATCCCTCAAATTCGACTGTACTGATAATGTGGCAAGATTAGAGGCCTCGCCCCTAGCATAAACTGTAAGCTCAAACCGCTGTCTCTCAGACTGCAACAGTCTTTGAAGTGATAGATGAGTGACAACTGCTTTTTTTCTACTCAATGCATCTGCCACTACAGTCGCTTTCCCCGGATTCTAGCTAATGTCACAATTGTAGTCCTTCACTAACTCAAGCCATCTTCGTTGTCTCATATTCAATTCCCTTTGGGTGAAGAAGTATTTCAAACTTTTATGATCGGTGAATATCTTGCACTTCTCTCCATATAAGTAATGTTTCCAAATCTTCAATGCAAAAACTACCGCTGCAAGCTCAAGATCATGAGTAGGGTAGTTTTTCTCGTGAATTTTCAATTGTCACGATGCATAAGCTATAACTCGGCCATTTTGCATCAGAACTGTGCCCAAACCAAGTTTAGAAGCGCCGGTATATATAATATACTCTCCTTGCCCCGATGACATAGATAACACTAGCGCTGAAATCAAATCTTTCTTTAACTTATCAAAACTGTCTTGACACTCGGGTCCCCATACAAACTTTGCATTCTTCTTTGTCAAGGCGGCATGGGTACCGCTATAGATGAGAATCTGAAAGGATCGGTTAGTAAGATGATAAGTGTTTAGAAGGGGGGTAGAATAAACACTTACTGATTTTTCAAATTCTTTCCAAATAATGGGTGCAGTTTCGTTACAAACTGACACTCGGTATCTCGTCAGTCGATAACAATCAGTTCAACTGAAATACAGTTGCGGAAGTGAACTGACTGAAAGATAAAATAACTCAAAGTAACTGAATATGAAAAACACGTGCTATGTTTCTGGATGTTCAGAGAATAGAATAATGTTAGAGTAGGTGCCCGTCGAGCCAAGTGTTGGCCGAGTGTTCACAGTGAAACTCTATGTATAAGCAATCTTTATTTTAGTAATATTTGATATTATTATTTTGGCACATCTTTATCTGTATACCCATGCTAGTTGCATAGATAAAGCCCTTGAATATACAAATGGTAGAAAGAATATGAGATGCTCATATGATGGGTATCATGAAACTCATATTTGTAATACTGTATATTCTAAACGGTTCCTAGTCGATTCAGCCGCCACTAAGAAGGATATAGGCCGCTGGAGTTAGAGACTAGTATCTGCGATGTGAGTACCATGTTTCATTGGTAGGGGACATTGTGATGTCCGAGCATGCAGATAGGTGCTCCTGGTAGAGTGCACTGAACAACCCTCCATTAAAGGACTTTCCAAGTGGTTCTCACTTATCGAGTGGAAACGTCCTAGTTTATGGTTGTACACCATTAGTCCTTATGACCCGGGACAACATTGAGACTCTATGTGCTAGCATTTCACTTTGACTTGTTTACCGACTCTTATGGGGTCATCAGGTGGCAAGGTTGGGTGTCATGTCGAAACATATAGGAGTCGATGCATTGTAGTCGGGGATTCACCGCTTACCTTCGGGTATGGATATCCTATGTGTTATCATGTGTATGTAGGTTGAAATCTCTGGCCAGGGTATGGTTGTAATTATGAAAGGGGTTTCATATATTACACCATCGATGCAACTACGACATGACACATAGTATCGATTCATTGACAACTCTCGATAAACCAATGGTTGTCGAATCGGTCGGGATATATGAGTTGAAGGGACCGTACTGTACGCTAACCATAATTGAATGGTTCTTGCAGGCACTATCATTTGATACCTAGGGATTCATGTAAGCGATGCTGCTAGGCGTTTAACATGATTGGTTGGGTACTATCAGACTTGAGTTCTGATGTTCTTGTTATCAATGTGTTGATAAGTAAGAATGGAGCAATTGGGGTATGCTCATATAAGGACATGTTTAGTCCGAATCACATGGAGATGTGAACCCACGGCTAGTTGTATCAATGAACCATTGAGGGCCACACAAGTACTAGCTTTGTAGATCCCGTTGAGAAGTAAAATAAGTTCAATGTGTTGAACGGCTTATAAAGGAGTTTATAAGCGTAAGGAAAATTAGAAGTGTGACTTCTATAAAAGAGAAAATAGTTCAATGTGTTGAACGGCTTATAAATGAGTTTATAGACGAAAGGAAAAATAGAAGTGTGACTTCTATGAGAGAATGTAACTTTTAATTTAAGGAAGTGTTCCTAAAATTAAAAGGTTGGCCAAATAAATAATGTATTTGAAAATTGTGATTTTCATAAACATTATTATGGACTAAATTAAATTAATTCAAGTGTTGAATTAATTAAACACTAGTGGACCTAGTAGAGTCCAAATAATTAAATTAATTCAAGTGTTGAATTAATTAAATAATATTGAGTCTTGTAGAGCTCAATTAAATAATTATTTAACTAGTGGGACTTGGGTAAATTCAAGTAATATTTAATTAGTCTCAAATATGTTTGAGATGATTAAATTTAGTCCAAGGTTTTTAATTTGATTAAAAAAAACCATATAATATGCATGCATGGGAGGTGAAGGGTTGGGAGACAACTTTTTCAATCTCCAAGGCTTGGCATGCTACTTTTGTCTTTTGCTTTTTGCAAGTCCAAGACAACTCATTCTCCCTTGTCTAGAGCAAGACATGGCCGAAATTTCCTAAGGGTTTATCTCCATATTTTTCTCTCCACTTTGTTCTTCAAGTTTTTGAAGAAAAACACTCACTTCTCAAAGAAAAATGGCATGCATTTTCTAGTGCAAGTGTAAGGTGGATCTACCTAGTTGGTGGTGGGCTTGATTGGAAGGAAGGAGTCCAAAAGAAAGGTGAAGCTTGTAGATTGTCTACCTTCAAGAGCTAAGGTGTTTATACCTTAGTTGGAGCCATCATCAACCTCAAGAGGTTGATAGGTATATTTTTCTTAACACCCTATGCATTTTGGTGTTTGTTTTGTATTTGCTACACAAATTGTGAGAGGGGTGGCCGAAATTTTCTTGCTAGAAAATTTGATTTTCGAAAATTTTGTTGCTTCCGTTGCGTTTCCGACCACCGTAACCGATCCCCTTTCAAGTGGTATCAGAGCTATGGTTACGATTTTGTGTAGCAACTACAAGATATTATATTGAGATTGATTTCTAACCGCATGAGGATGAAATTTTGCAACAAAATTCAAGGTTCGATGGGGATTTTTTCGGGCAGCATGTTGCTGCCCGTGTCGGGCAGCTCGGGCTGCCCGAGGGGCTGCCCGAACAGCCCCTACTTTTAATAAAAAAAATTTTTGTTGCCGGAATCCGGCGACGGCGATGACGACTAGGGTTTCCAAAAGTGTTTTGGATTATCAAAGTGTCATGGGCCTTGAGTTGTTGGGCCATTGGATGGCTAACATATTTGTGAATTTTAAATGGGCCAAAACGTTTTTGGTGAAAAATGAGTTTTTGGGCCCTTAAGTTTAAAATTACAAAAGTTGCAAATATTTTTTCATGAAATAAATATTTTAAGTTGGACTTCAAATATTTATAGTAAATGGTGATTTACAAGAAATTCGGTTATAAATAAATTAATTTGAAAGTAGACAAATGTGTTTGTATACTTTGTTAATTTAGTTTATAATCGTGGCGGTTAGTGATTGGATCAAGATATATAATATTTGATCAATTAATTATTGTGATAATTAATTGATGGTGTATGATATGTGATATTATGCATGAAGGATGATCAAAAGCCCAAGCCCAATTTGCTAGGTGTATGCTAGGATATTTTGTGTTGAATGATTGTAATAATTATCAATTTATAAAGTGGGCTTGGTTTATGGCCCGTTCCCACCCCATGAGATGTATCCCTATTTGCCATGGATATTTATTTGTTAATATTAGTATAGTGGATGATCAAGATTGGAAGATGGTGGCCATGATGATTATGAAGATCGAAGACATGTAAATATTGGAAGCTAATGTAATAGTTGCATTGCATCCCGTGCATTTACCCTAGGATTGGACCTAGGTCCGTGTTTAGCTCACACGGACCGTTAGTATTGGGGCGATTGGTCATCCTTGTTTGTTTACTGTTTATAATATATGCATGATATGTTATAAATAATGAGTATGTGCGTTATTATTATGAAAATAACAAAGTTGCATGAATCCGGCAAACATGGCGAGCTTTTAAAATAAAATTAATGATGAGACCTTTCAAAACTAAAAACCCTCATTTTGAATAAGATTAAAAATTAATATCAAGCCCGAAAAGGGGAATTATAAAATTGTTTATAATTTCCATGTCTTCCATCGACAAATGGGTGCATGACGAATCGCTACCCGTACTCGGGGCTCGGCTCATATTATTGGGGGGGCCCTTAGTACCGGAAAGCTGTGACATCCATTTGACATGGTGATTTGAACTACGTGGAACTCCCATGACTTCGGCTCATATTATTGAGGGAACTCTTGGCGACCGTCCATTAAGGTTCCACATCGATGGGTAAGGCTTGACACGTGAAGATGAACGACGTCATATTATTGGGACCTAATCAAACGTGAGACAAAAGTTTACGTTAAGGGTTGCATTGTGATGCAATTGGAAACTACCTTTTAGGAATTGAGATTGGCTGATATTATTCGGGATCATAATTCGCTAATTGGACCTTACGTACCTACTGAGGAAAGGAGTTTCCCGTTTTCACTAGAGGGTAGTGAAAGATGTCAAAACAGTGGGAGCAAATATTTATGAAGTAAAAGTCCAAACTTCATATCTTACTAAATATTTTAAAATAGTCATCAACATTCATCTGTTTTTACTTTTCAGTACTAATTAACAATGTCTTCGATTCGCAATCCGATATCTGCAATACTCGACAAACACATATTAACCGGACCTAATTACCTCACTTGGCTAAGAAACCTGAAAATCTTCTTGAATTCGGAAAGGGTAGCATATACACTGACTGAGTCGCCCCCTGTTGAGGCTCCGACTGACTGCAATCTTGAGGAATTGCAGGCTTACAAGAAATGGTGTGACCATGACTTGATAGCCAGGTGTTATATGCTGACTTCTATGAATGATGAGCTGCAGAGGCGTTTTGAGGGTGCAAAGAATGCTGCTGACATTCATTTGCACCTCAAGGAGCTCTTTGGTGAGCAGACTCGGCCTCTTAGGCATGCTACCGTCAAGGAGCTAATCACTTTGCGCATGCGAGATGAGGCCTCGGTCCATGAGCATGGCCTGAAGTTGATTGGGCTCGTGGATAAGCTCGTTGGCATGGATATGATCTTGCCTTCGGAGTTGACCACCGACATGTTGCTGTTATCATTGCCTAGCTCATTTGATCCTTTTGTGGTGAACTTCAACATGAACAAGATGGAGCCGACCCTTGAGGAGTTGGTGAATATGCTTGTTACGTTTGAATCAACCATCAAGAGAGAGAAGTTGGTTCTTTATGTGGGTTCTTCATCTGGTACGAAGATTGATCCACATGGGAAGGGAAAGAAGAGTTCTTTCCAACGTCCCAAGAAGAACGTGCCCTTGATGAGGCAATCTCCGAATCCCGTTGTGGCAGCCACACCAGTTAAGGCTGACAAGACTAGTGATGTTTGTCATCACTGCAAGAAGCCTGGACATTGGAGGCGAAATTGCAAAGAATATCTTGCCCAGAAAAGTTCTGGAAATGGTATGTTCTACATTGAAGTAAACATTTCAGTTAACTCTACTTCTTGGGTATTGGATACCAAATGTTGATCACATCTCTGTATTGTGTTGCAGGTGATGGGAAGAAGTAGGAAGCTTAGGGAAGGTGTGACCTTCTTGAGGATGGGCAACGGAGCAAGAGTTGCTGCCAAGACCTTAAGAAATGTTTACTTATTGTTGAACAATGATTTTTAAGTTAATTTAAAGAGATGTTTTGTTTGTACCTGTTTGGTGTAAAACATTGTTTCCATTTCTATTGTGATAAAAATGGATATTCTTGTTTATTTAGCAAAGGTGTTTGCAACATTTACAAGAATGAATGTTTAATTGGTACTTGAGAACTTGAAAACGATCTCTATAACTTAAAATTAAAAGATATTCCATTAAATGTCCATTCAAAAGGCAGACACCATATGAGATATGGATGGGTAAGCCTCCCAAATATTCTTATCTTAGAATATGGGGGTGCCCTGCTTATGAAGCAGGTAGTGGGAGATAAATTGGATAGTCGATCCATTTTATGCTACTTTGTGGGATATCCAATGAATTCGGTTGGATACTACTTCTATCATCCTCAAGAAACAAAGGTGTTTGTTTCTAGGAATGCAACCTTTTTGGAAAAGGAATTTCTATTGGATAGAAAATGGGAGATGATAGAACTCGAAGAGGTTCGAGAGACACCCACAATTATAGAACCCACACCCGAAGAGCCAAGAGAGGAGATACAAGCTCCTAGCAGATACGAGAAAGTCTCGAGACCACCTATGAGGTATGGTCAGCTTCTTGAAGAGGGCCATGATGAGCCTAACCATGGATGTGATCCAAGGACCTTCAAGGAAGCATTATCTGATGCCGATTCATCCAAGTGGCTTGAAGCAATGGAATCTGAGTTGAATTCCATGCATTCGAACCAAGTGTAGGATCTTGTGGATCCACCTGAGGGAACTGTTCCCACAGGGACTTGGGGCGGATGGGAAGGTATTGAGCTTCAAGGCGCGATTGGTGAAAAGGATATACTCAAAGACAAGGAGTTGACATTGAGGAAACCTTTTCACCAGTTGCAATGTTCAAGTCCATAAAGATTTTGATAGCCATAGCTGCATGGTATGACTATGAGATATGGCAGATGGATGTCAAGACAGCCTTTCTTAATGGGGATATTAAGGAAGAGATTTACATGTCTTAACCTGAAGGGTTTACATCTGTCGGAAGTGAGCATATGGTATGCAAACTTCAGAGATCTATTTATGGTCTAAAGAAGGCATCTTGGAGTTGGAACCTCAAATTCGATAGTACGATCAAAAGGTTTGGTTTTACTAAGAATCCTGAGGAACCGTGTATGTATAAGAAGGTCAGTGGGAGTGTTGTAACATTCCTGATGCTTTATGTTGATGACATTCTACTCATTGGGAATGATGTAGGAATGTTTCAATCAACTAAGATATGGTTAGCAAATAAGTTCTCGATGCATGACTTGGGTGAAGCATCTTTTGTATTGGGAATACAAATCTATTGAGATAGATCGAGAAGATTGCTTGGTCTCACCCAGTCCACATACATTGATACCATCGTGAAGCGGTTCTCGATGGATGAGTCCATGAGAGGACGTCTACCAATGTGTCATGGCGTGTCCCTATCCAAGTCTGTCTCCCAAGACTGATGCAGAGATAGTGGCGATGACACGCATTCCATATGCTTCGTCAATTGGTAGCATCATGTATGGGATGATATCTACACGTCCTGACGTGGCTTTCGCACTGAGTGTAGTGAGTAGATATCAATAGCAACCTAGTCTTCCACACTGAAAGCTGTAAAAGACATTCTCAAGTAGTTGAGAAGGACCAATAAATTGTTCTTGGTCTATGGGGTGGAGAACTGAAATTGGAAGGCTATACCGACTCTAGCTTCCAAAGCGATATCGATGACTCGAAGTCAACCTCTAGGTTTGTATTCATGCTCAATGGTGCTGCTGTCTCTTGGAAGAGTTCCAAGCAAGACAATACTACGGATTCCAGCACAGAGGCCGAATACATTGCTGCATCGGATGCAGAAAGGGAGGCTGTTTGGATAAGGAATTTCGTCTAAGAGTTGGACGTCATTCCTAATGGAGTTGCTCATGTCCCGGTGTTGTGTGACAACATGGGAGCTATAGCTAAAGCAAAGGAGCCTAGGTCTCATCAGAAGTCCAAACATGTATTGAGAAAGTACCACATCCTCGGAGAGATTGTGGAAAGTAGAGAAGTGTCTTTTGACATAGTCGGCTCCGCAGATAATGTAGCTGATCCACTAGCTAAGCCTTTACCTGGACCATTATTCATCAAGCATCGCGAACCAATGGGTTTAAAGCATATGGGTAGTTGGCTCTAGTGCAAGTGGGAGATTGTTAGAGTAGGTGCCCGTCGAGCCGAGTGTTGGCCGAGTGTTCACAGTGAAACTCTATGTATAAGCAATTTTTATTTTAGTAATATTTAATATTATTATTTTGGCATATCTTTATCTGTATACCCATGCTAGTTGCATAGATAAAGCCCTTGAATATACAAATGGTAGAAAGAATATGAGATGCTCATATGATGGGTATCATGAAACTCATATTTGTAATACTGTATATTCTAAACGGTTCCTAGTCGATTCAGCCGCCACTAAGAAGGATATAGGCCGCTCGAGTTAGAGACTAGTATCTGCGATGTGAGTACCATGTTTCATTGGTAGGGGACATTGTGATGTCCGAGCATGCAGATAGGTGCTCCTGGTAGAGTGCACTGAACAACCCTCCATTAAAGGACTTTCCAAGTGGTTCTCACTTATCGAGTGGAAACGTCCTAGTTTATGGTTGTACACCATTAGTCCTTATGACCCGGGACAACATTGAGACTCTATGTGCTAGCATTTCACTTTGACTTGTTTACCGACTCTTATGGGGTCATCAGGTGGCAAGGTTGGGTGTCATGTCGAAACATATAGGAGTCGATGCATTGTAGTCGGGGATTCACCGCTTACCTTCGGGTATGGATATCCTATGTGTTATCATGTGTATGTAGGTTGAAATCTCTGGCCAGAGTATGGTTGTAATTATGAAAGGGGTTTCATATATTACACCATCGATGCAACTACGACATGACACATAGTATCGATTCATTGACAACTCTCGATAAACCAATGGTTGTCGAATCGGTCGGGATATATGAGTTGAAGGGACCGTACTGTACGCTAACCATAATTGAATGGTTCTTGCAGGCACTATCATTTGATACCTAGGGATTCATGTAAGCGATGCTGCTAGGCGTTTAACATGATTGGTTGGGTACTATCAGACTTGAGTTCTGACGTTCTTGTTATCAATGTGTTGATAAGTAAGAATGGAGCAATTGTGGTTTGCTCATATAAGGACATGTTTAGTCCGAATCACATGGAGATGTGAACCCACGGCTAGTTGTATCAATGAACCATTGAGGGCCACACAAGTACTAGCTTTGTAGATCCCGTTGAGAAGTAAAATAAGTTCAATGTGTTGAACGGCTTATAAAGGAGTTTATAAGCGTATGGAAAATTAGAAGTGTGACTTCTATAAAAGAGAAAATAGTTCAATGTGTTGAACGGCATATAAATGAGTTTATAGGCGAAAGGAAAAATAGAAGTGTGACTTCTATGAGAGAATGTAACTTTTAATTTAAGGAAGTGTTCCTAAAATTAAAAGGTTGGCCAAATAAATAATGTATTTGAAAATTGTGATTTTCATAAACATTATTATGGACTAAATTAAATTAATTCAAGTGTTGAATTAATTAAACACTAGTGGACCTAGTAGAGTCCAAATAATTAAATTAATCCAAGTGTTGAATTAATTAAATAATATTGAGTCTTGTAGAGCTCAATTAAATAATTATTTAAATAGTGGGACTTGGGTAAATTCAAGTAATATTTAATTAGTCTCAAATATGTTTGAGATGATTAAATTTAGTCCAAGGTTTTTAATTTGATTAAAAAAACCATATAATATGCATTCATGGGAGGTGAAGGGTTGGGACACAACTTTTTCAATCTCCAAGGCTTGGCATGCTACTTTTTTCTTTTGCTTTTTGCAAGTCCAAGACAACTCATTCTCCCTTGTCTAGAGCAAGACATGGCCGAAATTTCCTAAGGGTTTATCTCCATATTTTTCTCTCCACTTTGTTCTTCAAGTTGTTGAAGAAAAACACTCACTTCTCAAAGAAAAATGCCATACATTTTCTAGTGCAAGTGTAAGGTGGATCTACCTAGTTGGTGGTGGGCTTGATTGGAAGGAAGGAGTCCAAAAGAAAGGTGAAGCTTGTAGATTGTCTACCTTCAAGAGCTAAGGTGTTTATACCTTAGTTGGAGCCATCATCAACCTCAAGAGGTTGATAGGTATATTTTTCTTAACACCCTATGCATTTTGGTGTTTGTTTTGTATTTGCTACACAAATTGTGAGAGGGGTGGCCGAAATTTTCTTGATAGAAAATTTGATTTTCGAAAATTTTGTTGCTTCCGTTGCGTTTCCGGCCACCGTAACCGATCCCCTTTCAAATAACTCCTACGTCACCCCTTCTATCACAAGGATATGATTTTTACTAAAAGACTTTGATCAAATACAAACTTTGTACTGACCCTCTTCAGTTTGAACTTAACACTGCCAAACTGAAACTCTTAGTTAACAACACTTTTACAGTATAACACAACTGAATGAATCTTAATGAAGATCATAAAATGCTAACAAGCTCGTAAGGTAGCCTTAATTGCTACTGATAAATCTGATAAGAGTGGGCTTTTAAATCTGAATGTGAGCTGTGATTTTTGCAGAGTAACAACAAGCTTGAATAGAATAGTAGTTTGCGTGATTGTTAAGAGTTGTTTCTCAGCTGCTATCTTTACTTATTTATAGGCTTCCCTCTCAACGGTGATATTAAATATAATTTGAATCTTTATATCCGTTGATTTCCACGTCTATATCTTATGACATTCGTACATTGCAATCTCTGAAATGCGTCGTCCCACTACTAGTGGAAGTCTATTGTACTATTTGTCAGTTGTCGTTGTCAACTGATGATATGTACAATTGAGGGATCAGCTGAAAGATACATTGCTGGAAAGTTCATAACTGATTTGTTTCAATTGATCAGTTCCCAAACTGTTCAGTCAGTTATAATGTTTCTTCAGGTGATGACGTGTATAATTTATAGCTGGTACGTATTAATCTTCAGCTAGTGGCAAATAGATCAGTTAGCTCGTTGCTTCGTTTCCTTTGATCAGTTATACAAATACATTTCGAAGCTTATTTTGTCAAATCACCGAACTTTAGTTTCCAACAATTTCCCCCTTTTAGGTGATTGACAAAATTAGAATGTAATAAGCCGAATTGTAGATAACATAATTTCTAATGTACAAATTCGTACATAGAAAACAAATAATCTTCAAGTAATAACTGATAAAAGAATGTCTCTTCTCTTCAGCTGTATCCTCTCTTATTCTTTCATTGACCTAGCTGCTTCCCCCTTTTTGTCAAGCACATCGACCTTGAGAGAAAGAATCCTAACATCAGCTGCAATGTCTTTGACAACAGTCAATACAGTAGTCTGCATCAAATCGATCTTCTTGGACACAGATAGTTCCATGGAATCAACTCGCTTGCTGATTGAGTCTTGAGTAATAGAAAGACCTTTAGCTATACCTCTGTTCTTTTTGATTTCGTCGATGACAAAGGTGATAGAAATCACAGCTGTTTGAATGGATTTCAGTTTGTCTGAATTAAATTCACTGGAGGAGTTCAACTGCAGAGAATGAGAAAACTGAGTGTGTTTAATCTGCTTTATTTCTTGTATTATTTTGGACATGTTGAGTTGAATGTCCTGAATTTCTTCGACCAAATCCATGTCTGAAGTTGGAGGAGGTGATACGGGTCTAGATGGCCCTGGTTCTTGTTCCTTGGATGATTGATCAAATATTACCAAAGTTCGGTCATAAACCTCTGTAACCTCCTGTGTCAGCTCTGGCAAATCTTCCATATTTACTTCTTGTTTGACTGGAGGGGAAGAAGACAGAATATGATCAGTAGATGGGCCGCCCGGCTGATTCAGTTGTGTATCTGCTGCAGTTTCAGTTGGCGGGTCAGGGACTGATGGTTCTGACAGTTGGTCAACTGAGTCTTTCTGCGGTTCTTCAACATGCAACTGAGCTTCCTTAGTGACAACATTGACTTCAGTTGGCTCAACGTTTGATTGAATGGGTACATCAGTTTGAGCCTCTTGTTCTGCAGAGACAGGGAGAGGAGATTCAGTAATTGATCAGTTGGTATGTCAACTGATTCTGTTGAAGGCGCATTTGCTTGAAATTCTTCTACCACTGACTGTATGATTTCATCAATATTAGCAAGTGTCAAGTCAGCTTTTGAGTATATTTGATGATCAGCAGCAGTATATTGAGGCACATCCTGAGCTGCCTCTTCAGTCGTAGCAGCAACTTGTTTAGGGGATGGCTCTCTGGGTTGAGAAGGTGGATCATATTCTTCGTCTTCCTAAATGCCTTCCTAATTGACCAGTTCCTGATCCATCTCCCAAAATTTTATTTGATATTGTAGCGACTTAAGATCAGTTTCTAGCTGCTTGAGCACAACTCGATCATTGTAGGCAGTTGGACTTGTGGGAATATAGTTAGCTTTCAATTTCTCGATCAGTTGGCCCAACTTCTTGGCTCTGATTTGATCAAAGAAATAATTCTTCCGCCTTAATGCCTCAACTATCGTAGCAGCCTTGACCATTCTTAGAAAGGTTGCCTCCATTTTGATAAATGTGTTCAGCTTTGAATTCTTCTTCAGCTGCTTGGAAAAAATATGTGTTATAAACCTCTTCCAAGTTTTAAAAATTTTCATTTTTGAGGCAGTAAAGGCATTGACCTGTTCTCATATGAGGTCAATGTGAGTTTGAATGGTGTTGCGTGTTTTCACTACCGCAAGTGTACGGTGTCAAGTTTTAGTACTGGTTCGAGTACAGATATCGATCCCACGAGGAGTGTGTGTAAAAATGTATATCAGTGCTCGTAATTAAAATAGTCTCAACTTTATTTAGAAAAATCAAATAAAAGGTTGGTTTGTTTGAAACAATTAAAAAGCGACTAAGCAATAAATTGAATTACCGACCGGAGAAATATCAGTGATAGAAAATATCTATAGGAATGATTTCACTAAGTTTCTACGATTATTCTTCCTGGCAGCATTTAAATTCTTTTATTCCTATTATTTAATGGCCAAGAACACTTACGTATTTTATTCCCCCACGAATAACTGTACCATTCAAACTTCGATTCAATTATTCCTAATAAAAATCTAAGTTTAATTGATAGATGCAATCAATGTTCTTACCTAAGCCTCGCAAAAGTTATACGCCTTCCGAACGATATAAACATCCTACGATGTGCCTCTAGTGATCTATAATCCTAGTCCCTCTCCCGAGCTGCAGAATTAATCACAACATACAATTTATGGCCAGTAAATTGCAATGAAATATGAGTAGAGAACACAATTAAATAAAATGGAATCCAATCATAAAAATATCCACGTCAAATCATCGTAAAGACAAAGCTACATCAACCTTTAGAATGGAAATTTAGTTCATCAGGAAATCCAAGAGAAAACAAGACATGTTTGTGATTCTAGACATCGCCAAGCAATAAAATAAAGAAACAAAGGAAAAGATAAAAAATCCGAAGCGTCGTCTCTGTCCCCAGATCCGTCGTTCTTCATATTTGTGACTGTTCTTCACACTCTGAATCTTCGTCTCGTGTATGCGCTCCGTTTCTCCCTTCTTTTCCTTCCCAAGATGGTGTATTTTCGTGTGATTTCTCCCCACGGCGGCTAACTCCGAGTATGACCTAATTCGCACAATTTATAATATTCTGGACGCTCGGCGCGCGCGGTTGCGCAAGAACTGGCGCTATGGCGCGTGCCATTCTGTTCATCTGATTGTGTGTGCGCTCGCGGTCGCGCGAGAAGTGGCGCTACCCCGCGTGCCTCTCGGGATTCCATGTTCTTCTGTGGGCCCGCGGTCGCCCATTATGTTGCGCGGTGGCGCGGAGGCTACTGGTCCTCGCCTATGCTCCTACACGCGCAGTCGCGCGAGAAGTGGCGCTGCCGCGCGCACCTCTCGGGTTGATGATTTGCGTGTATGTGCGTGCGGCTGTGCGTGAAGTGGCGCGGCCGCGCGCGCACCTCTGTTCCTGCGTGTGCTCTCGGTTGCGCACTACTCTGTTTTCCTGGTCCAATTGGCTTCGTTCCACTATTTTCTTCATTCCTGGAATGACAACAAAAACAAACCAAAAACCGCATAATTCTATTCGAAACAAGTATAATTCAAAATAGATTCTAATATAAATTAAGTGCAAATCTTGCACTTATCAAACCCCCCAAACTTGAACTTTTTCTAGTCCCGAGCAAAATAGAATAAAAGGTAATAACTAAGGAAAAGATTAACGCCACTACTAAAGTCATGGATATGCGAAAAGTTATATTGACCTCCGACTCATCTAATTTCATGTAATTCACGATTTCCCAAGAGTCACGTGTGTGTGTGTGATATGTCAATGTTCGTTTACCCCATCGAATGCTCAAACAGAGTTGTAATGCCCATTCTCCTTACAGAATAAAGAAATCCTCAGTTCAGTTCAACTCACACTTCATCAAAATACAAATTCACATTCATAGATCACATAGGACTTTATTGGTGATTAATTGGCTCAATGAATATTCAACGGAATTATACCAAATATGAAATCACACAACGAGATGCTTGCAAGCAAGTGATTAAAGTTTATACATGATGACTATGTTTTTCAGGTATCCATAGGCTTGACTTGAACAATTTTTCTCCACTAGTATATTGGATAAATGTGACACGGTTAATAGGTCTTGTAGGCTTGTAATGTTAGGCCACAACTCACGGCTACAATAAAGGTATGGAAATCAAAATTTGAGAGAAGTAATCAATTCTTCATCATTTTCACTATCCTTTCATTCAACATCACTTCATTGTTTTCTTCCTTATCATATCCTCCATTTCCCGTATTTTCTTTCTTGCTCACCACTTTTTATTCATTCTTTTAATTGTTTTTCTTCTTCTTTTCTTTGCCAACTCCTTTTTGCACACTTTAAATTTTTTTTTTCTTTTCAAGGATCATTGAATCATTACAACACCAATGAATTTATTTCTCTCAAAATCAGGTAGGAAATTAAGTGTATAAGCTTCATTTGGTAGTTGCTGTGGGATATAAAATAGATACAAGTGGGGGCTAATTGTATGTTATTGACACACACCACTTGATTTTTTTTTAGTAGGCTCAAAATGGGACACTAGGGATATTTCATTTTCGTTTGGTAGGCTCGAAGGCTTAAAATGGCTCCAAAGATCGCCTAAATCATTCCTATGTCACATATTATCCGTATTTCGCCTCGAAAAGTGTTCAAACAAGTTCTAGACTTCCATCAATCCATTAGTCAACTCATACAAACCAGTCACAAGCAATTTTCAATAAAAATGGTAGATGAAATGGGTGCACAAAGAAAAAGTAAGCATCTCAATCACTTCGAGGCTCAAAGGGCTACAATTGATAGTTAGACAAAGAACACAGGCCCAAAGATATTGTGAAAAATTGCCTAGATCATTTCTATGTCTGCAAAAGTATCAATCAATGTCATGCAAGATTTACCAAGAATCGGATCTCCATCGTCTATTTAGCATCACAGGCATGCAACTTGTCTCTGAGCAATGATAGTATCAACAAACACGACATGAGTGCAGAATAATTTTGACTCCTAAGTTATCATGAACACATATAATGTTAGACTAGGTGCACGTCGAGCCAAGTGTTGGCCGAGTGTTCATGATGAAACTCTATGTATAAACGATCTTTATTTTAATAATATTTGAATTTATTATATTGGCGCATCTTTATCTGTATACCCATGCTAGTTGCATAGATAAATCCTTGAATATACAAATAGTAGAAAGAATATGAAATGCTCATATGATGAGTATCATGAAACTCATATTTGGAATACTGTATATTCTAAACGGTTCCTAGTCGATTCAGCCGCCACTAAGAAGGATATAGGCCGCTCGAGTTAGAGACTAGTATCTGCGATGTGAGTACCATGTTTCATTGGTAAGGGACATTGTGATGTCCGAGGATGCAGATAGGTGCTCCTGGTAGAGTGCACTGAACAACCCTCTATAAAGGACTTTCTAAGTGGTTCTCACTTATCGAGTGGAAAAGTCCTAGTTTATGGTTGTACACCATTAGTCCTTATGACCCGGGACAACATTGAGACTCTATGTGCTAGCGTTTCACTTTGACTTGTTTACCGACTCTTATGGGGTCATCAAGTGGCAAGGTTGGGTGTTACGGGGAAACATATAGGAGTCGATGCATTGTAGTCGGGGATTCACCGCTTACCTACGGGTATGGATATCCTATGTGTTTTCATGTGCGTGTAGTTTGAAATCTCTGATCAGAGTATGGTTGTAATTATGAAAGGGGTTTCATAGATTACACCATCGATGCAACTACGACATGACACATAGTATCGATTCATTGACAACTCTCGATAAACCAATGGTTGTCGAATCGGTCGGGATATATGAGTTGAAGGGACCGTACTGTACGCTAACCATAATTGAATGGTTCTTGCAGGCACTATCATTTGATACCTAGGGAATCATGTAAGCGATGCTGCTAGGCGTTTAACATGATTGGTTGGGTACTATCAGACTTGAGTTCTGACGTTCTTATTATCAAGTAGTTGATAAGTAAGAATGGATGCAATTGGGGTATGCTCGAATAAGGACATGTTTAGTCCGAATCACATGGAGATGTGAACCCACGGCTAGTCGTATCAATGAACCATTGAGGGCCACACAAGTACTAGCTTTGTAAATCCCGATGAGAAGTAAAATAGTTCAATGTGTTGAACGGCTTATAAATGTGTTTATATGCGTAAAGAAAAATATAAGTATGACTTCTATGAGAGAAATATAAATTTTAATTTATGGAAGTGTTCCTAAATTAAAATTTGGCCAAGTGACTAATGTATTTGAAAATTGTGATTTTCATAAACATTATTATGGACTAAATTAAATTAATTCAAGTGTTGAATTAATTAAACACTAGTGGGCCTAGTAGAGTCCAAATAATTAAATTAATTCAAGTTTTGGATTAATTAAATAACATTGGGCCTTGTAGAGCCCAATTGGAAATAATTATTTAACTAGTGGGCTTGAGTAAAATCAAGTAAAGTCTAATTGGGCTCAAAATGTTTGAGACAATTAAAAGGAGTCCATGGGCCTTGTAAAAGTTACAAGCCCACTAGGGTTTGCATGCTTGGGAGGTGAAGGGGTGTGTATTACATTTGAATAAAATATTGCATGGTATGCAACTTTTGGATCTAGCTTTTTGCAACCCCAATACTCAACATTCACTCCCTCATTCTACCTACCTTGGCCGAAACCTACACTAAAATACTCTCAAATTTTCTCTCTTTTGTTCTTCAAGTGTTGGAGAATAAAACCTTCTCATTGAAAAATCTTCTTGTTTTTCTAGTGCAAAACAAGAAAGGATTTACCTAGCAAGTGGTGGGCTTAATTTTGGAGGAGGAATCTTGTAGATTTTTCTTTCCTTGAAGAGCTTTGTTGTTTACAACAAAGTTGGAGCCATTACATCAATCTTTAAGATTGATAGGTAAATTTCTAAAACACCCTATGCATGTTTTATGGTGTTTGAATGTAAATGTTGCACAAAAACAAGGTGGCCGAATTTTATTCATAAAATCGAAAATTTTTGACTTCCATTGCGCTTCCGGCCACCGTAACCGGTCCGCTTTCATATAAACCTCAGGATCATAATTCAATTTTCATCATCGGCCACACATTTTTCTTATCCATGACTCTTCCTAACAAATCTAGCATGCAATAATAAATAAAGTTCAAATTAACTACTGTGCAATAAAAGAAATGCAGAAAATAAAAAAAATTCTAACAGGCAATTTTACCTCCCCCCAAACTTAAAGTATGTATTGTCCTCAATGTAAAGAAATTAAGAATATGACAACACATACCTCGCTCTCGAGTGTCAGAACTCGGGGCTCGAGTCATCGTTCGCAGCGTCTTCAGCATCATCGTCCATGGGCTGCGGCAGTAGATCTGGTGGTGGGTAAAATTAACAACTAAGGGAGTAAAATAAAATAAAATAATAGAAATAAAACGAATGCAAAAAATAATTGTGGGTTGCCTCCCACACAGCGCTTAGTTTAACGTCATCAGCCCGACTCTCACTAATCATGTTCATGGTGGGTCGTATGATTTCGTGGAAGCCCTGAGTTCTACATTTTGACCATTAACCTTCATGGTCAGTTTTCCTTGTCTCAAATCAATGATGGCTCCAGCAGTAGCCAAAAATGGTCGCCCTAAAATACCACAAACATTCTGACTGTTCCCCATGTCAAGAACCACAAAATCTGCTAGAAGCCTTATTTTATCAATCTTAAGTTCAACATCTTCCACAATACCCAGCGGTGTCCTGAGATCTTCAAGACCTTTTTTCTTTTTAAATTCAACTTGTACTTGTAAAAATCTCTGGGGTAGGGAAGTAAAGAAATATCAATGCATTGATTAAAATCATAACTCATACCTTTCTTACCTCGGTTTCCTTTGCTTGGAGTCGGCTTATAGTCCCGGCTGGATGTGCGATCAATTACTTTCTCTTCTTCTTCTATCATCCCAATCTCCTCATGATGTATAAAGATAGCATTCACTTCCCTCAGATTTGGATCTGCCGCCTTTTGTATTGCGCCTGATGGTGGAGACGTGAGTTGTTTTGTTATTTGCCCAACTTGCGACTCCAGGATTTTCAAAGTGGCACCAATACTTGCCATGTGGGTTTCTAGGTTGTCAAGCCTAGACTCAGTCCTAGCCATTCTCTTCCCAGATTCAGCAATAAAAGTTCCAACTAAATCCTCAAATGATGGCTTTCCTTCCCCATTTGATGTATTGAACCCCGGTGGTGGATTCAGTACATTCTTATTGTTTGCATATGAAATGTTCTCATGCTTTCTCAGTCCAGGATGATAGGTGCATATGAAATGTTCTCATGCTTTCTCAGTCCAGGATGATAGGTATTAGGGGGAGGGTTACCTCGATATTCTCCAAAATTTTTGTTGTTGATGTTTTGAACTTCTTCAGGAGATTGTGATTCTTCAACAACAAACGATGATCCCTCAGTGTTTGATGTACTCACTTTATTCATGGATGCTATCTGTGTAGTCAACGCTGAGAGTTGCGCAATAAGTGATATGATAGGATCCACGGAATAAACTCCAGCTCTCCTCTTTACTCATGACCTCTCAGACGGCCATTGGTAGCTATTAATAGTCATCTGCTCAAGCAAATCATAGGCTTGAGCAAGAGACTTGGCAAAGATTGTGCCACCTGCCGCTGCATCCATTGTTGTCCGTGTCTGACCATTCAACCCGTTATAGAATAGCTCAATCTGCACCCAGTCTTCAAAGCCATGGTTTGGGCACTTTCTCAACAGCTCCTTGTATCTTTCCCATGCCTCATATAACTGCTCAAAATCAATCTGCCTGAACGTGCTAATCTCAATCTTTAACTATGCAGACTTTGCAGGGGGAAAGTATTTTGCCATAAATTTTGTCGCCAACTCCTCCCATGTCGTGATACTTCCCAAGGGGAGCGATTGCAGCCATCCTCTAGCTTGATCCCTGAGAGAAAACGGAAACAAACGCATTCTAATAATATCATCAGGAACATTATTAATCTTTACTGTATCCGTTATCTCAAAGAAGGTTCTCAAGTGAACATGAGGATCTGAAGTAGTAGTTCCAGCGAACTGGTTTTGTTGATCCATATTGATCAAGGCAGGCTTCAGCTCGAAATTGTTGGCATTTATGGTCCGTCTTGCAATACCAGAGTAATGATTTTTTATCACTGGTCAAAAATGATCTTTGATAGGTATAGCTTTTGGTGGGATGTTTCTGTCATTTTCTCTGTGTTCAGCCATTGCTTGGATCTCTTCTCTCATTGCTTTTCTTAATTTTCTCGCAATTCTTTCGATCTCCGGGTCAAAAATCAGCAAGTCTGAGTTTTGCGATCTTAGCATACATTGTCAAACAGGAAAAAAATGAAAAGCTTAATCAATATAAGATAAAATAAAAGTAAAAGCTCTAAATTAAAATCTAGACTAATTGGTAACAATACTGATATAAATTCAGATTTTACAGTCCCTGACAACGGCGCCAAAAACTTGTTGCGTGTTTTCACTACCGCAAGTGTACGGTGTCAAGTTTTAGTACTGGTTAGAGTACAGATATCGATCCTACGAGGAGTGTGTGTAAAAATGTATATCAGTGCTCGTAATTAAAATAGTCTCAACTTTATTTAGAAAAATCAAATAAAAGGTTGGTTTGTTTGAAACAATTAAAAAGCGACTAAGCAATAAATCGAATTACCGACCGGAGAAATATCAGTGATAGAAAATATCTAGAGGAATGATTTCACTAAGTTTCTACGATTATTCTTCCTGGTAGCATTTAAATTCTTGAATTCCTATTATTTAATGGCCAAGAACACTTGCGTATTTTATTCCCCCTTTCCCAAGTGACGAATAACTGTATCATTCAAACTTCGATCCAATTATTCCTAATACAAATATAAGTTTAATTGATAGATGCCATCGATGTTATTACCTAAGCCTCGTAAAAGTTATACGCCTTCCGAACGATATAAACATCCCACGATGTGCCTCTAGTGATCTATAATCCTAGTCCCTCTCCCGAGTTGTCGAATTAATCACAACATACAATTTATGGCAAGTAAATTGCAATGAAATAAGAGTAGAGAACACAATTAAATAAAATGGAATCCAAGCATAATTTAGTTCACGTCAAATCATCGTAAAGACAAAGCTACATCAACCTCTAGAATGGAAATTTAGTTCATCACAAAATCCAAGAGAAAACAAGACATGTTTGTGATTCTAGACATCGCCACGCAATAAAATAAAGAAACAAAGGAAAAGATAACAAATCCGGAGCGTCGTCTCTGTCCCCAGATCCTTCGTTCTTCGTATTTGTGACTGTTCTTCACACTCTGAATCTTCGTCTCGTGTATGCGCTCCGTTTCTCCCTTCTATTCCTTCCCAAGATGGTGTATTTTCGTGTGATTTCTCCCCACGCGGCTAACTCCGAGTATGACCTAATTCGCGCAATTTATAATATTCTGGACGCTCGGCGCGCGCGGTCGATCGAGAACTGGCGCTATGGCGCGTGCCATTTTGTTCATCTGATTGTGTGTGAGCGCGCGGTCGCGCGAGAAGTGGCGCTGCCGCACGTGCCTCTCGGGATTCCATGTTCTTCTGTGGGCGCGCGGTTGCGCATGATGTTGCGCGGTGGCGCGCAGGCTACTGGTCCTCGCTATGCTCCTGTGCGCGGTCGCGCGAGATGTGGCGCTGCCGCGTGCGCCTCTCGGGTTGATGATTTGCGTGTATATGTGCGCGGCTGCGCGTGAAGTGGCGCGGCCGCGCGCGCACCTCTGTTCCTGCGTGTGCTCTCGGCTGCGCACTACTCTGTTTTCCTGGTCCAATTGGCTTCGTTCCACTATTTTCTTCATTCCTGGAATGACAACAAAAACAAACCAAAGACCGCATAATTCTATTCGAAACAAGCATAATTCAAAATGGATTGTAATATAAATTAAGTGCAAATCTTGCACTTATCAAATGGCATTTAAGGTCCTTGGTTCTTGGATCATCTTGCCCTTTCCTTTCTCATCAGTGAGAATATGTGGAATATTCAGTCCAGAGTGAGTAGCGTCCACTTTTTCCTGAATGACGATTCCCTTAGGTCGAGCAGGAGCAAGGATGGAAGGTCGACCAATTTGGATTAAAGGGGCTGCAGCTTTTGCTGATTTGTTCTTCTCATCAGTTGGAATTGCTTTCAAAGGAACAGCCTGAATAGGCTGTTGAGCATCCGAGGGCTTTAGTCTTTCAGCGGGGATAGAAGTCAACGAAGCCATTGTCTTTGTTTTCTGAGTTCTTTGTTTCTTGGTGATCAACTGAAGCGGTGTTGCCTCAGAATCCGATCCACTGACGATCAGTTTCCTCTTGGTAGATTTCAGTTGAGCCAGAGACTTAGCATTTTTTACTGATTTGGGAGCAGCCTGCTGAATCCCAATCTCTTTCTTGATCTTCAAAAACTGCTCGGGAGAGATGTCCAGTTTGGTCTTTGGTGGCTGAACATTTTTAGCATTGAAAACCTTCAACTTAGATGTTCTTTCTGAATCATCAGCCACCATCCCTTTGATTTTTAGCAAGTAGCTCAGTGGAACAGCAAATCCCTTGGATTTCTTGGTGGATTGGATCATATTCTTTAAAATATTTAAAATAACATGCATCCAGTTGAGTCTTCGTTCAGCCAAGATGACAGAGATGGCTTGAAATTTTTCCAACGTAAGGGCAGCAAAGGATCCTGCCTTCGCCAAAATCCCTTTGGCCACAATATCGGCCAGCAACTGAACTTCATGCTTGAGTTCTTTCTTTGGATCGGAAACCTTGATTTTCCGTCCATCAGCAGAGAGAAAGGTATGCATCTCTTCAATGTCAGATGCCTTCACCTCAGCAAGATGTGCCATACAATCAGAAGGCAGCAAGAATAACTATCCAAAGGAATCTTCATAAATGGTCAACAACTGACCATTGATAGTAGAAACGATGTTTCCATTAGAAGTGATTTTTCAAGTGGAGTAAAATTCTTGAAGTTCCTTTGGTTATATCTCTTGAGACGATTGTCCCAAAAACTTCCTTAGTCCAGCTGATTCGAGCTTTAGAAAAACGTTTTTGATATCATCTTCTTCAACTGTTAGGACTGGTCCAGAATTCATCTACATAACATTTAACATATGTGCAGGAGTTTGATTTGCCATTTGTCGTGAATCAATTCCTGCGAGAAAGAGGGCTTGATTTTTCTTTTGCTCTGAAAATTTGTTGTAAGCATAAGAAAGAACTGAAATGGAGCGGGTAAAGTACTAATGTACGTGACTTTTCGAATTATTGGACACGTGTCACTCCACGAATTTTTGAATTCAAAAATGTGTATACGTGTGCTACAAGCGTGTTAAGAATACGTGGATTAAAGGGGTTCACGTTTCAACCTGTCAATTGATGAAAGATAGCATTTAATGCTTGATAATCAGTCACGTCTCTTGATTTGGAATATAGCAATGGTTAACTTGTTAACTTACGTTAGAAGATTAGTAAAATCATCAGCTGAACGATCAGTTGTAAAACTTTCTCATTTCAGTTTGAAGATTTACTAACTGTTGTCTTCTCAGTTAACTTGTTAAACCAATATTCCCCCTTAATAAATGCATAAAACAAAATTTACGAGAACTTTAAAAGAGACGAATTAAATAAAATCTTATGCTTAGAAGATTAATCGTCTTCCGTAATGACTTGTCCTTTCATCTTCCTTGACCCTGGACTATAAATAAGAGTAGCTTAGTTAGGCTTAAACATATCAGCAAGTAATATTCAGTAGATAAAGAAAATGGCAGACACAGGTAGTTCAAAGGCTCCGGATAAGGCAGACGATTTCATGCGCGCAGCTTTGGAGAATCGTAAGGTAGAGATGGAGGATGAAGTCTTTCATCAAATCCTTCGCTACTGGGAGGAGCTACAGGGACTCCAGTTTCTTTGTGAGAATGAGATTACTACCACCCCCATCCTGCTGGAAAAATTGGAGAAGTACTGGGAGCGTTTGCACGTTGCTTATACGGAGAGTATTTTCGAACCATACCATATCTACGAGCTGATGCTTTATAAAGAAAGGAGAATCCTTGTAATGCCCGAGATTTTGTGAAAGTTCAGTGGAGTCGTCATGGCATCGAAGAAGCTACCTGGGAGACTGAGTCTGATATGAGGCAGAGATTCCCAGAATTATTTCGTTGATGTAAGTTTCTATTTAGCTTCTGTTACATTTCTTTCTGATATAATTTGACTGCTATGAGGCAGAGATTCCCAGAATTATTTCGTTGATGTAAGTTTCTATTTAGCTTCTGTTACATTTCTTTCTGATATAATTTGACTACCTGTGATTTCGGGGACGAAATCGTATCTTGGGGGGGGGGGGGGGGGAGAAATGTAATGCCCGAGATTTTTATTCTGTTAATCTAAGATTGTTGATTATGAATTGATATGATTATAGACGGACCATTCCGAGACCAGATTGGGTAAACATATGAATTATGAAATTTTTAGACAGAACATCTGGCGCCCGAGCGGTAGTTTTTGACCGCCCGAGCGCCAATGTTCAATAAGAATATGTTGTGCGCAGAAGGTGCGGCACCCGAGCGGTAGTTTGCGACCGCCCGAGCGCCAGTGTTTAACAACTTGAAGGCTCGGACAGAACATTCCGCGCTCGAGCGGTAAATTGCAACCGCCCGAGCACCGACTGGAATTCAAGAAAAATTAGCCACGTTTAATTAACATGCAACTTGATATATATAAGTTTACGCCTTTACATTTCGATCCGTCTGTCTGATTTTTCAATCCGACTTCAGAACCGTGTTCCTATCGACGAGAGCTTCAACTGGACATAAGTTTTATTAAGTTTTGATATGTCTTGAAATTATTGTATTGCCAGAATCGGATATGATTCATATATGATGTTCTTGACATGTTAGACATTGTATAATCGAAACCGGATTGAAGAACAGATATCGTATGAAATTGTGATGATTTTCAGAATGGATTTGATTGAGATGTGATATTAGATTTGAATTATTATTGATTATGAGTTGAGGAAATTGATATCTGTTGATGTTTATTGCGGGGTATATTGAGATTGTGCAGTTATGTCGTGGAAACCGAATTCGATCTAGTTCTGATTATATCCAGTCTTGATCTGAGTTTTATATTGATACGATACCTTCGATATATTCATTGCCAGATTGAGTATTGACAGATTCGAACCCGAGACTTCGACAGAGTTAGATCGACTGAAAGAAAGGTATAAATCAATGTTGATTCGGGTTTGCACAACTCGAGTTAGATTTGACTTGAGTTTCCCAAAATCACATACTGAATGATTATTGCATCGATATTTGCAATTCTCGATATTGATATGCTTAGTCTATTGGTCTATAGCAAATCATGAATTAGAGTCGGGCAGATCTGCCTAGTCTTTGGCTGAATCGCCATGGCAGAACAGCCAAATAACTGGACTTTTGGATATATATCGATATATTGAGGAGAAGACCGACTCCTATTGCAGATCTTCGATATAGACAGCCAAAGTCTGGGACTAAGAACATACCATCATCTAGCTGGGGTAAAGTTGAAACGTTTGCTTTTTCGTTTTCTTAAAAAGTACTAGAAATATTTTTTTTTAAAACCTCCCTTAGCATCGGCCGAACCACCAAAAATTACATAAAAAATTTTTGACATCATTTTTAAATAAATAAACCATCTAACATTTTAAAAGTATAGCCCATACTATAACCTCTCAGAAACCACTCACAAATAAAACGTCGAAAAAATATCTTTAACATAACTCAAAATCCTAAATCATAACTAGTGCGGAAAACTAGCGTTGGTCTTCGGGTTATGTGCACCTTCAGTCCAGTCAGATCAACCATCAAAACCTCCATGATCATATTCATAATCAATACCACCTGCATCAATCGCACCTAGTGAGTCTAAAGACTCAACACGTCATATTCTTGATAACGAATAATATGTAATACAGTTAACATATAACAGTGAAAAATACTTGTACTTAAAATATCATTTTCATTAAGATGCATAAACATAAACATTTTCGTAAAAATTTTCATGATGCATAAAAACATTTTCATAAAAACGTTTTCATATAAACATAAACATATCACATAAACATATTCATATTCATATCCATATTCGTGTCCATATTCATATTCATGTTCATGTTCATGTTCATGTTTGTTGAATTCAGATCGTGATTGTGACTCGTATTCTTAAATGTATTGGGCGATGGATCCATCTATATGTAACCACAGTACTGGGCGGCGGGGGACACCAGCAACACTCTCACCGGTCAACTGGACCCTGGCCTACGTATTAACATATCATGGCCTTGGAAATACGATCGTCGGGGCTCTCTCTGGGGCCTTTTCCCATAAATGAGCTCCCTCTGGGGCCTTCTCCCCTCACGACATCTCCAATCATATTCATCATATTCGTATTCGTATCAACGGAAACACGATCGTCGGGCTCCCACTAGGACCATAACTCTCACGATATTTCCAACATATTGTAGTAGTCACAATCCCTTCACGTCCTTCAACATGTTATCATCACTTAATAAAAACATGCATATAGTATCATTTTTATTTTGAAACCAAGCATGCAACATATCTTTTAAATGTCCATTTTTAAATCATAAAAATCATAGACATTTAAAAATCATCACTTAACATATTAAAAATCATAAACATCCATGAACAATTTTAAAATAAATATTTTTACATCATAAATGTTTAAAATAAACATTTAAATCATAAACATTTAAAATAAACGTTTTCGCATATTATCATAAATCAATAAACATATCCTCTTAAAAATCCATAAACATTTAGAATTGACATATTAACATATAAAAATTCATAAACATCTATAATCATGAAAAATAATCATATTAGCATATAAAATAGCATTCAGGACACTGCCATGACGTTTACTAATTTCTAGGTGTAAAAAGACCGTTTTACCACTGGACATAAAATTTCTTGTTTTTGATTTTTTCTTAATTCCATTGACTCTAACATGTCCCAAATAATTATTTAAGTTCACATGAATTTTCTCATATTTTTATTTAGCATAAATCAAGTACTTTAATATATTCTTTAAATATGACGTATTAATGTGTTTTAATCCCGAATTAAGCCAAACCTTAATATAAAATTCCAAAATTAAAAACTTAGACTTATAATAATTATTTAAGCTTAAATCTAATTTTTCCTAATTTCATTAAACTTAAAACTAGGCGTTTCAATTAACTCGTTAAATAGCGTTTCGTGCGGCGATTAAATCTCTAATAAATCCAAAACTCATTATTTTGATCCCAACTTTTTAACATAAGCTTTTTATGATTTATTCTACCCTTCCAAGTCATGAGCCACACCCGTGGACCTATGGGTTCAATTTTAGTTCTTTAATTTCGAAATATTACACCTAACGAACCACCCGAGCCATCTCCCAAAATACTTGAGCCACGCCCGAGCCACCTTGGGCCAAATCCTAGCCAACACACCTAGGGACCCTATTGACCAGCCCCAGCCCAAGGAACCAGCCCCTAGCTCGCTCAAACACGCCTTAAACTTGAACACAAGTTCTGCATGTTTGAGAGTGAGTCTCCTAGCTTCTGTAGAACTCCTAACCTAATTAGGGCACTTCTAGCTGAGCCACCACCGAGCCCACACAAACCTCACCATCCCTGGACCACGCCCAGACCATACCCAGACTAACCCAAGCCCCTGGACGTGAGCAGCAAATCACTGAACCAGCGGCAGCAACTTCACGTGCTCCCTAGTTAGCTTGCTGCCATAACTCACGTTTTTGTTGCTAGGGCCCCAACCACCGAGCCACCCCTTGAACCAGCCCCTCAAGCACTCTCCTAGGACCCTAATCACTTGACCTAACCAAGCCCAGAGCCCCCAGGCCGAGCCCTCTCTTCCCTGCACAAGCTGCCAACCTGCGCCCCCTTGCTGTAACTCATGGGTGGAAGTCCTTCTTGGATAGGACTCCAACCAGCCCACTTATCTCGAGTCGTAGCATGGCTAAGACTCTACCCCTGACCCATAACAGACCCTAGCCATGCCCTGGTCCCAACCAAACCAAAGCCAAATACTGCAACTCATAAAACCGAGCCCCTCAACCTCATGACAGAAAAGTGCTTCCAGCTTTTGTGTTTTTGATTTGTGCAGTGTTTTTGGTTGAGTTTTATGACCCTAAACTTGTGTAAATTCATGCTTGGTCAATTACTAATCATGGCAGCCCTTTTAAACACATAAAAACATGATTTTGGAAATTAAAAACACCAATTTAGAACACATAAGCATGTAGTTACGAAAATTTAACTTGTGTGCTAGGTTTTTCTTTAAAAATCATGCATAAACAAATACTATGGTGTGATGATGAGTAAAAGGAGAATATGGCGTGCCTTTGCGTATTTTACGCACGAATTTTCTTTGACGAATCGAAAAACGACGGCGAGACTTTGGCTACAAGTTTTCCTGAAGGCTTCCTCGATTTTTCTCCTCTAAATTTGTGGGTGTGTGCACGTTTATTTGCTGCTGGTGGGGAAGAGTTCTAAAACTCTAGGGGTGTGGGGCGTGTAGAATAGGTTATGGGGTAGGATTTAGTACTTTAAATACTTAAATTAACTCTTCAAACAAGCTTAGGCCCATGAAAAGATAATTAGGTCTATTAGTCTTAATTAGGACTTAATTAAAATAATAAAAATAATTTTGGTACAATAAGTTTGTGAATTTATTAGCCGGGTTGCGAAAAGTTCGCATTTTCGTTGAAAAACCAACACCGATAAAATTTACGTCCCGGTGTATAAAATCACCTCAAAACCCCTTATTTTAAAAAATAATAAAAAGCATCACCCATATTTTTAAATAATTAAAAATAACTATTAAATAAAAATCATTTTCTATTTTTCAGCAATCGGTCTCCGTTCCTCGATCACAACTCGAATAACCTTTAAAAATATATTTTAATGCAACCATGTAGAAAAATATATTTTAAACATGTAAATATGCACAACATAATTAATTCATGCAATTAAAACAAGTAATTAAAATACAAGAGAATTTAATAATTGCATGCATGTGGTTTTCGTTAACTTTTAAATTTTCGGGGCGTTACAAAAGTAGATGGGAGAACGTTGCATTCTTATTCAGATCGGGATCCCTAGATTAGAGGTGAGTCGAGTCTGAGTTGAGGAGTCCAGAGTTTATTTACAGCTTTATATTTATACATGTTTTTAGATTTGATACATGTAAGGCCCGAGATTTTGATTGTTGTAATCTGATATGATTTGTTGCTAATTGATGGAATTATAGACGAAATGGAACGGACAAGAGAAGCCGGGCGTTGATACAATGCAAGACCAATATGATGGACAGAACATATGGCTCCCGAGCAGTAGTTCTTGACCGCCCGAGCGCCAGTGTTCAACAAGATGATATTCAGACAGAGAATGTGGCGCCCGAGCGGTAGAATATTACCGCCCGAGCGCCAGTGGATAACAAGTTGAGTTACCGGACAGAGTGTTCGGCGCCCGAGCGGTAGTTAGTGACCGCTCGAGCGCCGCCTAATTTGTGTAAAGAATGAGACACGTATCTCTAGCCATGCAACGTGTATATATATATATATATATATAAATATATATATATATAAATATATATATATATATATATATATATATATATATATATATATAGCAAATGGCAATTATTCTTCAGAAGTTGGAAAAATGAGACGAGAAAAGTTAAGAGAAACTCTTACGCCTTTTATCGTGTAGATTTGTGATTTGTGAAAGATCCGCCTGTCTGATTTTGAATCTGGGCACAGTACTGAGTTCCTAGCGACGAGAGCTTCAACTGGACGTAAGTTTTGTTAAGTTTTGACATGTCTTGAAATTATGATATTGTCAGAATTGAATAGGATTCATATATGATGTTCTTGTCATGTTAGACATTATAGAATCGAAGTCAGATTGAGAAACATTCTGATTATGTAATTGTTATGATTTTCGGAGTCGATTTGATTGAGAATCGATATCAGATTTATATCATCATTGAGAGTATGATTCCTACTGATACTGATTACGAAGTCTGGTATTATATTTGTGATGTTGGGACTGACGGGGTTATCGAGATTGTATTATTATGCCGTCGAGACATCAGGGGATTAATATTGATCAGATTCAGTAGTGATTTCGATTATATCGTGATATCGTCGATATGGATTAGATGGTATCTTGATTCGATATTGATCGGCGTATATTTCGATTTGAATATTGATCAGAACAGGTATTGAATTAAGTTGTGTATTGATATTATACCTATTCGATTGTCATTATCAGATTGGATATGGACAGAGTTGAATTCAGGACTTCGTCTTCGTGAGACCGAGAAGATAAATGTATAAATTAATGTTGAGTTGGGATTGCACAACTCGAGTGAGGTTTGGCTCGAGTTTCCCTAAATCGCATACTTTATTTTATTGCATAGATATTTGCAATGAATAAATTGATATACTTGTTTTCTTGATTGATAGATAGCAGGTATTAGGTGAGTGATCTTGTGACAGAAGTACCTGATAGTGGCGGGATCACCACGGGCACTTTGCACGATGTCACAAGATAGTGTATTGGCAATAGTGTCAAAGTCTGTCACCGGATGTTTGGCTATCGATGTGGATAGAATTAGAGCTTTTTCTATTACTTGTGATCGATACCGTATCGATGTAGATAGTCGGAGCTTTTTCTATTACTGGTGATCGATGTTATATCGATGTGAATAGAATCAGAGCTTCTTCTATTACTGGTGATCGATACTATCTCGATGTGGATAGAATCAGAGCTTTTTCTATTACTGGTGATCGATACCATATCGATGTGGATAGAATCAGACTTTCTTCTATTACTGATGATCGATATGGAGTGCCAACATTTGGAAATCGGGATCCCTAGGCTAGGATTGAGTCTAGTCTAAAACGTAGAGTCACGAGTCTGAGTGACAGTTATATCGATTTATATTGATTGATGTTAATCTATGCTCCTGAGTATGGTACACGCCTATCAGTGTTCCTAATTTTGGTACATGTTTAGAATAGGAATTATTCTTGATATTAATTCATGTGCTGATTTTGATACATGTTATGAATGTTTATTTCATGCTTTTATACTTTTATATGAAATGCATGTATACACGATTTATACTGAGGATGTAATTTTCACCGGAGTTATCCGACTATTGTCTTGTTTGTATGCGTGCATGGCAACAGGTGGGATAGGATCAGGGTCAAGAAGAGAACGAGGCTGGACTAGATAGCATGGAGATCCGGGCTTCAGAAGCAACTTAGGATTCAGTACTGATATGTAGTTGAACCTAGTTGAATTATTGTAGATAATACAATAATTGTATGGTATGTTTAATATGTAATTTGAGTTGAATTACATTACGTTTCCGCTTTGTATTTTTTTAAAAAAATAAAATTTAGACCTTGTTTATTATAAATGATTAAATATTCCTAACAGTGATTAAGGAATGAATTAGCGTCCGGGTCCCCACAATACATGTTATTGATATGTGTTTCATGCTTTTATATATGCGTTTATATGACTGCATGTTACATTGTTTATACTGGGATATATTTCTCACCGGAGTTATTCGGCTGTTGTCTTGTTCGTATGTGTGCATGACAACAGTTGGGACATGATTAGGTTCACGAAGAGATTGAGAGATTCAAGATTAGCGTGGAGATCCGGAGTTAGGATAGAGTGATTTTCAGTACTTGATTTAGTGGCTGAACTCTAGTTGGAATAAACATATGTTGTACATGATTTGTACTTTATGTTGAGATTTATATCAGATTGATTACTTTACGTTTTCTACATTGTATTTTAAAAAGGAAAAAAAATTTATACCCAGATTAATTAAATGATCCTAATAATGATTAAAAAGATGGATTAGTTTCGGGTCCCCACAATCCTGGGGATCATAGCTGAGTCTGACAGCTTCCTCAAGACTTCCACTGGAGATATAAGACAGTGGATGGCTAAGTGGAGAGCTTTTGTTCAGGAAGAATTGTACGATGTAATTCGCAACAATTTCTTCAAGTAAATAAAAAGATATTTTTCAGTTTATCTTTGCCTTTCTTTTCCAGCATTTGGTAATTCTCATTGATTAAATCACTAACTGAACAAAATAACTGAAGAAAAATTAATTGACGTGTGATTAACTGACATCAGTTGAGATTCAAATAAATTAAAGACTCACTGAAAGATCAGTTTATGACAATAGAATTGACACATTAACAGTTAATATAACAGGAAAAAACTGATTAGGATAAATCAATTAATCCAAGTATGTTGCGAAAATGAGAAAAATTAGTCTCGGGCAAAGGTTTGGTGAAGATATCAGCTGCTTTTTGTTTAGTTGAGACGTATTCTAGTCTGATGTCCTTATTCAAGGCATGATCTCTGATGAAGTCATTCCTGAAATCTATATGCTTAGTCCTGGATTGAAGGTAATAGAAATAATACTTGTATTATCACAGAATATGGGTGATTCTTTGGCATCAACTCCATAATCTCTCAATTGTTGCTGAACCCAGAGCAGTTGAGCACAGCAGCTTCCAAAAGCAAGGTATTCTGCTTCAGTTGTGGAAATTGCTATGGATGTTTGCTTCTCGCTGAACCAAGAGATCAGTCTGTCTCCTAGAAACTGACAAGATCCACTTGTACTTTTACGATCAAGCCTACATCCTGCATAATCTGCATCTGAATATCCACCTAAATTGAAGGATGAGTCTTTAGAATACCATAACCCAACATTTTGTGTGCCCTTAAGATATTTCAAAATACGCTTGGCAGCTGAAAAATATGATTGCATAGGATTCGCCTGAATTCTAGCACACATACAGAAAGCAAATACAGTATCAGGACTACTAGCAGTTAGGTACAGTAATGAACCTATTAAACCTCTGTAAAGTGTCGTCTCAACTGATATTCCCCCTTGATCAGTGTCTAATTTTACTGATGAGCTCATGGGAGTACTTGCAGCTGAACACGATTCCATGGCAAATTTCTTCAGCAATCCCTTCGTGTATTTAGTTTGACTGATGAAAGTTCTTGTCTCTAATTGCTTCACTTGTAATCCAAGAAAGAATGTCAGTTCACCCATCATGCTCATTTCAAATTTCTCCTGCATCATGTTAGCAAATTTCTCGCATAATTTGGGGTTAGTTGACCCAAATATGATGTCATCAACATAAATTTGAACAAGTAAGATGTGACCATTCTTTGAAATTTTGAACAATGTCTTATCAACTGATCCAACAGAAAAATCGTGATCAGTTAGGAATTTTGAGAGTCTCATACCAAGCTCTTGGAGCTTGTTTAAGACCATACAAGGCTTTGTTCAAATAGTAGACATGATCAGGGAAGTGATGATTGACAAAACTCGGAGGTTGTTCAACGTAGACTTCCTCTTGCAATTGGTCATTTAGGAATGCGCTTTTTACATCCATCTGGTAGACTTTGAAATTTTTGAATGAGGCGTAGGCAAAGAATATTTTGATAGCTTCCAATCTTGCGATTGGTGCATATGTCTCATCGTAATCAATTCATTCTTCTTGCCTATATCCTTGTACTACCTGTCTCGCTTTATTGTGCACAACTGAACCATCTTCGTTCAGTTTGTTCCTGTACACCCATTTTGTACCTATAACAGTTTTTGAAACTGGTCTTGGAACTAGGTTCCAGACATTGTTATGGGTAAACTGATTTAGCTCTTCTTGCATTGCATTTGTCCAGTTTGGATCAGCAAGAGCTTCATCAGTTTTCTTCGGTTCCAATTGCGTTATAAAAGCTGAAGGAATGAATAGATTAAGCATTTGGTTTCTTTTTCTTACCGGATCAGATGGGTTACCTATCACTAGTTCTGGAGGATGTGATTTCTTTCATCTGAGTTCGGCGTTAATTGCTTCTATATCAGCAATTTCTTCAGTAGGTGGCTGAATATTTTCAGTTTCAGTGGGAGATATTTCAGTTGGTAATTGAATATCATTTCTTTGCTCTTCCAACTGATTTTCAGGAACTACTTCATGTTCAACTGATTGATCTACAATTTCAGGTTCTGGTGTTTGAAGGATGTTGCGATTGATATGATTTCCTTCTTCATGATCATCCTCCAAACTGATATCTGTAAATCTATCAACTAGCTCAACTAGATCAGTTGGCTTATCAGTTAGAACAGTTTCATCAAAAACAACATGTATAGACTCTTCACATTTAGAGTGCTCCTGTTAAAGACTTTATATGCATTGCTAACTGAAGAATATCCTAAAAATATTCCCTCTGCAGATTTAGCATCAAAGGCTTTTAATTACTTTTTGCCATTGTCAAGAATAAAGCATCCGCAGCCGAATATTTTGAAGTAAGACACCACACTTTTTCGTCCATGCCAGATCTCATACGGTGTTTTCAAATGATTTTTATTAATCATTGATCTGTTCTGAGTATAGCACGCAGTGTTTACTGCCTCTGCCCAAAATCTTTGAGAAATACCAGAATCAGCAAGCATTGTTCTAGCAGATTCTTTAAGCATTCGATTTCTCCTCTCATCTACATTATTTTGCTGAGGAGTTCTAGCTGCTGAGAGCTCATGCTTAATTCCAGCATTTTCTAAAAAATTTGAAAGAATTTTATTGATAAATTCAGTTCCTCGATCCGATCTGATTCTATCAATTCCAACTGATTTCTCATTTAATATTCTTTTGAAAAGCTTGATCAGTTAAGCAGCAGTTTGGTCTTTTGATTTGAGAAAAATAACTCAAGTAAATCTTGAAAAATCATCTACAACCACCAAGGTGTATTTCATTCCCCCTAAGCTCATGACTGGTATTGGACCAAATAGATCCATATGCAGCAGTTCTAAGCATCGGGAAGAAGATTTAATTGTTAGAGTAGGTGCCCGTCGAGCCAAGTGTTGGCCGAGTGTTCACAATGAAACTCTATGTAAAAGCAATCTTTATTTTTGTAATATTTGATATTATTATTTTGGCAAATCTTTATCTGTATACCCATGCTAGTTGCATAGATAAAGCCCTTGAATATACAAATGGCAGAAAGAATATGAGATGCTCATATGATGGGTATCATGAAAATCATATTTGTAATACTGTATATTCTAAACGGTTCCTAGTCGATTCAGCCGCCACTAAGAAGGATATAGGCCGCTCGAGTTAGAGACTAGTATCTGCGATGTGAGTACCATGTTTCATTGGTAGGGGACATTGTGATGTTTGAGCATGCAGATAGGTGCTCCTGGTAGAGTGCACTGAACAACCCTCCATTAAAGGACTTTCCAAGTGGTTCTCACTTATCGAGTGGAAACGTCCTAGTTTATGGTTGTACACCATTAGTCCTTATGACTCGAGACAACATTGAGACTCTATGTGCTAGCATTTCACTTTGACTTGTTTACCGACTCTTATGGGGTCATCAGGTGGCAAGGTTGGGTGTCATGTCGAAACATAGAGGAGTCGATGCATTGTAGTCGGGGATTCACCGCTTACCTTCGGGTTTGGATATCCTATGTGTTATCATGTGTATGTAGGTTGAAATCTCTGGCCAGATTATGGTTGTAATTATGAAAGGGGTTTCATAGATTACACCATTGATGCAACTACGACATGACACATAGTATCGATTCATTGACAACTCTCGATAAACCAATGGTTGTCGAATCGGTCGGGATATATGAGTTGAAGGGACCGTACTGTACGCTAACCATAATTGAATGGTTCTTGCAGGCACTATCATTTGATACCTAGGGAATCATGTAAGCGATGCTGCTAGGCGTTTAACATGATTGGTTGGGTACTATCAGACTTGAGTTCTGACGTTCTTATTATCAAGGAGTTGATAAGTAAGAATGGAGCAATTGAGGTATGCTCATATAAGGATATGTTTAGTCCGAATCACTTGGAGATGTGAACCCACGGCTAGTTGTTTCAATGAACCATTGAGGGCCACACAAGTACTAGCTTTCTAGATCCCGTTGAGAAGTAAAAATAGTTCAATGTGTTGAACGGCTTATAAAGGAGTTTATAAGCGTAAAGAAAATTAGAAGTATGACTTCTATAAAAGAGAAAAATAATTCAATGTGTTGAACGGCTTATAAATGAGTTTATAAGCGTAAAGAAAATAGAAGTATGACTTCTATGAGAGAAATGTAAATTTTAATTTATGAAAGTGTTCCTAAATTAAAATTTGGCCAAGTGAATAATGTATTTGAAAATTGTGATTTTCATAAACATTATTATGGACTAAATTAAATTAATTCAAGTGTTGAATTAATTAAACACTAGTGGACCTAGTAGAGTCCAAATAATTAAATTAATTCAAGTGTTGAATTAATTAAATTATATTGAGTCTTGTAGAGTTCAATTTAAATTAATTATTTAACTAGTGGGACTCGGGTAAATTCAAGTAATGTTTAATTAGTCTCAAATATGTTTGAGATAATTAAATTTAGTCCATGGTTTTTATTTTGATAAAAACCATATAATATGCATGCATGGGAGGTGAAAGGTTGGGAGACTACTTTTTGAGTTTTCAAGGCATAGCATGCACCTTTTTGACTCTACTTTTCCCACAAACAAAAAAATTAATCCAAGGATGAATAGTGCCGAAAATACCATTCACTTTCTCTCCAATTTTTCTTTCTTCAATGGTTGAAGAAACACTCTCTTCTCAAATGAAAAATCCTCATATTTTTCTAGTGCAAAATATGAGGGGATCTACCTAGTTGGTGGCGGGCTTAATTTGAAGGAAAGATTCAAGGTAGGAGGAAGCTTGTAGATTTCTTCATGCCATTCAAGAGCTTTGTTGTTTAACAACAAAGTTGGAGCCATACATCAATCCTTGTGATTGATAGGTAAAACTTCTAAACACCCTATGTATGACATTATTTGAATGTGTTTTTATTGTATTTGCTACACTTAGTCGTGGTGGCCGAAAATTTTAGCTAAAAATTTTAGATTTTTGAACTTCCGTTGCGCTTCCGGTCACCGTAACCGATCCCCTTTCATTAATGCCCTTGTTTTTAAAAGAATATTTAACTTGCTTACCAAACTAACATGCTGGGCAAATTTTATCTTTGGTAAAATCCATTTTGGGCAAACCAGTGACAAGATCGTGATTACTCAGATATGCAATAGATTTGAAGTTCAGGTGGTTTAATCTCTTATGCCATAACCAGTTTTTAGAAGATTTTGAAGCTATAAAACATACTGGTGGATAAGGTTGATCATTCCAATTGACTTTGTAAGTGTTTCCACATTGTTTTCCAGTTAGTATGACCTCATCAGTTGCATCTTTGAATGAACAAGAATGTTTGTCAAACTGAACTGAAGATTCATTATCGCATAACTGATTAATGCTAATCAAATTATACTTGAGATTCTCAACTAATAGAACATCATTGATGATAAAGTTACCATGAATAAGCTTACCCTTACCCACAGTTTTACCTTTGGAATTGTCTCCAAAACTGATGTTTGGACCAGTGAACTTGATCAGTTGAGATAGCAGGTTTGCATCTCCTGTCATATGTTGTGAGCATCCACTATCCAAGTACCAGATAGATTCCTTGCTTGTACATGTTACCTGCAATCACACACAAAATATAACATTGGTACCCTTTCGTATTTGGGTCCAAAATTGATTAGTCCTTTAGGAATCCAGAATTGGATCAGTTTAACTGACTGTCCAGTTGCCGTATTCCAGATGGTCTTTCTCGATCTGTGTGTGCTTCATGTGTAGCGTTCAGGTGAGACAACATGTGATTTGGCTCTGTTCAACTGATTGTTCAGCCGATATCTTTTCTGAACCAGCTTGTTGTTATAGTAATTGGAATAGCCATTTGAATGATTCATGATGATTCTTTTTGACTTTTGACTGTGTGAGTCAGTTGAAATTTTTGGACTATAACCAATACCATGTCTTTAAGCCTTGTTCGTTCTTTCAGTAGACTGTTCAACCAGTTTACTTGGCTCAATTTGTTCTTGTACCGCAACTGATTTGACAAAGTGAATGTATTTCCCTTTATCCATATTCAGTTTTGGTCGAGTATCATTTGAAGACATTTCATCTTGGTTACTAAACCCTAAACCAGTTTTATCAGTAATTGATTTTTGTGAGTTCTGTATATCTGTTAATGCAACAGATGATTTGTTCCAAGCTTGAATAAGCTCAGTTTGATTTGAATTGTCAAGCATAAACTTTTGAATCATTGATTGATTCCTGCTTATTTCAGCGTTGAGCTCAGCAATTTCCCTTTTAAGACTCAACACATCAATTGATACATCAGTTGTAGTTTTATTGTCCATAGGATCATTTTTCTTTGCTACAACCTTTTCAAATGATAAGGCAAGCTTATGATACTCACTAACCATGTCATGCAGAGTTAAAATAAGTTCTTCTTTGGTGAAATCAGTTAAACTAAAGTCAAACACCTGTCGACTTCTTGACTCCAGTTTTGTATCACTAGCCATCAGACCTTTCACTTCTTCTTCACTATCACTGGAACTGCACGAGGTCTCTGGCTCTGACTCTTCACTGTCAGTTTCAGGCCATTTTTATTTGCTCTCTTCAGCTAAGAGCACCTCATGCTTCTTCTGGAAGGACTTCTTATCATCTTTGGGTCTCCTCTTGTGCACATAAGACTTATTATTTCTTTCAGTTGAACCTTGAATGTCCTTCTTGGGTTTGGTACAGTCAGCAATGAAGTGACCGGGTTTTCCACAGCTGTAGCAAGCGTTTGATTCCTCCTTGGAACTGCCTCTCTGATAGTGATTCTGGAATTTTCCCTGATTTTTCCTCATAAATCTTCCGAACTTTTTGATGAACAATGACATTGCATCATTGCTCAATTGATCAACAACTTTCTCTACTGAACCAGATGGTTCTGTTCTAACATCAGCTAAGGCAGTTGTGACTGCTGGAGTAGAGGGTTCTCCTTCTCGAGTTTGCAACTCGAACTCATATGCCTTTAGATCAGCAAATAGATCATGAAGCTCAACTTTGTTCAGGTCTTTATATTCCCTCATTGCCATGGTCTTTACGTCCCACTCTTTGGGAAGATCTCTGATTATCTTTAAGGCAACTTCTTTGTTTGTATACACTTTTCCAAGTGCGTTTAATTCGTTGATGATGCAGCTGGTTCTTTCATCATATTCATGCATCATTTCACCAGCTCTCATTTTGATATTGTCAAACTTCTGAACAACAACAGAAATTTTGTTCTCTTTGGTCTGTTCATTCCCTTTGCAAAGCTGAATTAGCTTCTCCCAAATCTCTTTGGCTGTCTTGCACATTTTGATTTTACTGAACGTTATTTTGTCTATTGTATTGTACAATATATCTTTTGCTACGTTGTCCAGATTTGCTTTTCGTTTGTCCTCAGTAGTCCACTCATCTCTGGGCTTTTCAATTCTGTGAGGTGGCCCATAAGTGATTGCGACTGCTGTATTGGCTTTCAGAATTTTCATTGGTCCGTCAATGATGACGTACCACATATCATCGTCTTGTGCAGCTAAGTGAGCCTGCATCCTGATTTTCCAATCATCAAAGTCCTCTCTGAAGAACATAGGGATCTTGTTGAAATAAGACATGATTGATAATTTGAGTAAAGATATTCTAAGACAAGATACAACCGCTCTGATACCACTTGAAAGGATCGGTTAGTAAGATGATAAGTGTTTAGAAGGGGGTTGAATAAACACTTACTGATTTTTCAAATTCTTTCCGAATAATGGGTGCAGTTTCGTTACAAACTGACACACGGTATCTCGTCAGTCGATAAGAATCAGTTCAACTGAAATACAGTTGCGGAAGTGAACTGACTGAAAGATAGAATAACTCAAAGTAACTGAATATGAAAAACACGTGATATGTTTCTGGATGTTCGGAGAATAGAATAACTCCTACGTCACACCTTCTAGCACAAGGATATGATTTTTACTAAAAGGCTTTGATCAAATACAAACTTTGTACTGACCCACTTCAGTTTGGACTTAACACTGCCAAACTGAAACTCTTAGTTAACAACAATTTTACAGTATTACACAACTGAATGAATCTTAACGAAGATCTCAAAATGCTAACAAGCTCGTAAGGTAGCCTTAATTTCTACTGCTAAATCTGATAAGAGTGAGCTTTGAAATCTGAATGTGAGTTGTGATTTTTGCAGAGTAACAGCAAGCTTGAAAAGAATAGTAGTTCGCGTGATTGTTAAGAGTTGTTTCTCAACTGCTCTCTTTACTTATTTATAGGATTCCCTCTCAACGGTAATATTAAATATCATTTGAATCTTTATATCCGTTGATTGGCACGTCTATATCTTCTGACATTCGTACACTGCAATATCTGAAATACCGCATCCCACTACTAGTTGCAGTCTGTTGTACTATTTGTCGATTGTCGTTGTCAGCTGATGATATGTACAGTTGAGGGATCAACTGAAAGATACATTGCTGGAAAGTTCATAACTAATTTGTTTCAACTGATCTGTTCCAAACTGATTAGTTAGTTATAATGTTGCTTCAGCTGATGACGTGTATAATTTATAGCTGGTATGTATTTATTTTCAGCTAGTGGCAAATAGATCAGTTAGCTCGTTGCTTCGTTTCCTTTGATCAGTTATACAAATACATTTCGAAGCTTATTTTGTCAAATCACTGAAATTTAGTTTCCAACAGAATCTCTGAATAAACTTGCGATAAGATCCAGCTAGTCCCAAGAAACTACGAATCTCGGTAACACTCTTCGGTACTGGCCACTCTTTCACTACCTCAACTTTACTTGGATCCACTTCAACGCCATTACTAGAAATGATGTGGCCTAAGAATGCCACTTTATCAAGCCAAAACTCACACTTTATGAACTTTGCATATAACTTCATATCTTTCAGTACTTGCAGTGTTGTCCTCAGATGAAGGCTATGCTCCTCTTTATTCTTCGAATAGATCAATATATCATCAATGAAGACTATAATAAACTGATCCAGATACGGCTGAAATACGCGATTAATAAGATCCATGAAGATTGCAGGCACATTGGTCAACCCAAATTGCATGACCATAAATTCGTAATGCCCATATGTAATACGAAACGTTGTCTTGTGAACATCCGTCTCATTCACTTTCAATTTATGGTATCCAGAACGAAGGTCAATCTTAGAAAATATTGATGCTCCTTGTAACTGATCAAATAAATCTACAATTCATGGCAGTGGATACTTATTCTTGATAGTGACCCTATTAAGCTCTCGATAATCAATGCAAAGTCGCATACTACTATTTTTATTCTTCACAAATAATAGCGATGTGCCCCATGGAGAATAACTAGGGCGAATAAAACCCTTGTCTAACAATTCTTAGATTTGAACTTTTAATTATTTCATTTCAGCGGGTGCTAGACGATAAAGTGCTTTAGATAGAGGAATAGTGCCCGACATTAGATCAATAGAGAATTCCACTTCCCGATCGGGTGGAATGCCAGAAACGTCTTCGAGAAAGACACTGGGAAAGTCTCTGACAATATCAACATACTACAACTTCTGACTGATAGGAGCATGTGCATAGTAACACATGCTAGAAAAGCTTTGCATCCATGTCTAATAAGCTTCCTCGCACACATACAAGAGAAAATGTGCGGCATTTGCTTATTTCTCGCCGCCTCAAAGACAAAAGATTTACCACTAGGTGGTCGAATAGACACTGATCGCTGACGAAAATCAATCGAAGCTCCATTCGCTGATAACCATTCCATCCCAAGTATGATATCAAATTCAGGCATAGGAAGCACAATAAGATCTGCCCGAACCACATCTTTGAATAAACGAAGCTCAGATTTTTGACAATTTTCGACGTGAGCATTTGATTATCGGAAGGGATAGAAACTTTGAAACCCAAACCCATATGTTGCTACACCTTGAATGATAATCCTCCCTGCGGCGAAAACGTCTTTTAAATCGTTTTGTGTTGAAGTCTTAAGGAATTTCTATCATTAATTTCCCAGAGTTATGTGGAGATTACGCGTTGAACTTAAACATTTCTTGAAAAAAAATTGCATTTTAGCCCTTCAATTTCCGAATATTTGCAATTTGATCCTTAAATTTTTGAAAATTCACATTTTGGTCACTTAAATTTCGAAAACTGCATTATTGACCCTTAGTAATTCGGTAATTGAATTTTCGGCCCTTCATCTTTTTCGAAAATTCCAATTGGGTCCTTTAACTTTTGGTATTTACATTTTGGTCCTCAAAATTTTTGAAAATAACACTTAGACCCCTCAAAGAATTCGAAACCCTTAATAAACCCTTGATTATGATTTTCCTTTATTTTTTTGCCATAAAAATTTTTATTTGTAATTATTTTTATCCTTTATATAAAATAAGGCTCGAAAAAAAATGTCATTTCTATGGTTTCTAAAATCATATCTAAATTCCCAACTAAGGTAGAGCATGCAACCTAATTTCCTCTATGTTAAATCTTGATCCCAATACAATTATAATAACCAATTTAACATCTCATGAAATAAAAACCAAGATAAAAATGTTAAATGACTAGGTTACCCGTGATAAGAGTCGTGTCTAGCTCCTCTTCAGCTTCCTCTAGATTCATAACATAAGCTCGCCCAACAGTAGGTGCATTCTTCTTTGGGCAATTAGCAGCTTTGTGCCCTTCTTCCTTGCATATGAAGCACTTAGTAGTACCCCACACGCGGTCCATAATGTAGTCGATTGCACTTCGTGCATGGTAGCCCCTCAGCAGGCTTCGGTGCTCCAGGATTTTGTGGCTTCTGTGGTGCTTGTTTCTTGAATTGACCTTGAGGATTTTGAGGCCCTTGAGCTCTAGGAGGACCCATATATGGATTCTTGTTGGCTGATTATTATTTTGATGTTGTTGTCTCTTGGGCAGCATCTCAAACTCAATGTCTTTTATTGCTCAGATTGAAATGCATAAGTCGTAGCAGTAGCATAATCCACAGGACACATCATGATCACATTATTTCGAATGGTAGGTCGTAGTCCATCCATGAAGTGCCTCAACTTCTCTGCAAGATCCCTCGCAATAAGGGGTACAAAGTGACAACTCCTATCAAATTTCTTCAAAAATTCTGCAACAGAAGCGTCTCCCTGACAGAGAGTCATAAATTCCCTCTTCAATCGCCCTCTAACATCAGCAGCAAAATATCTCTTGTAGAATATCTCCTTGAATCGAGCCCAAGTAAGTGTACCAAGATTAACACCATGCTCGGCTCCTTCCCACCATAAAGAAGCATAATCCCTAAACAGGTAAGTGGCACACCTCACATGGTCAGCATCCCACATATTCAGATAACGAAAGTGTACCTCGAGTGCACGAATCCAAGCCACAGCAGCAAAGGGATCGGTCGTACCAGAAATTCCTTCAGCCCTAGCCTCTGGAACTGATCTTACACGTCATGTTGTTGCCTAGGTGCTTGTTGTAACTGCTGCTCGAAGAAACGAGCCATCCCCTATAAGGCACGAGTAGCAGCATCCCTATTAGGAGGCGGGGGTGCATTAACATTCTGATCCTCGGTGGTCTCTGTCTATCTATCAAGAGGTGCGAGTCTAGGAGGCATTATATCTGAATGTTTTTCAAATTCTAACGTAACTAAAATGCATTTAAATCTAAGTTTTCTAATCATGTAACATATCCTAATTCATTTTATCAATTTAATAATACAAAGCATCTATACTCAAAAAGCTAGTATACATGTGACGTAAACATATTATTCATGTAATCATGCACATAACATTATAATAAATCATATAGAGCATGTAAACTTACAGATTGAGGCTTGACAAATTATCTTTCCGGCGCTGATGGTGGCACAACCCTTTACAGGACATTTGCTCCGATACCAACTGAAACGTCTGCTATTCGTTTTACTTAAAAATTACTAGAAATTTTTTTTTCTTCCAACTAAAATCGGCCAAACTACTTAATTAAGTATATCAAATATTTTGCACCACTTTAAAATAAAACAACCAACTAGTATTTGAAAAGTCAAAGGAAATCCTCAAAACATGAAAGCGTTAAACGTTTTACCAAACCTAAAAATAAACTTTTCAAATATTGCTAAAAGAATCATCCTCTCAAAAACCACTCAAAAAGCATAAGTAAATAGTCTTAAAAATATTTAACGTAAATCATAAATTTAAATCATAAGTGCAGAAAATATAGAAGCGCTGGTCCTCAGGTTATGTGCACCGACAGTTCAGTAAAGTCAACCATCAAGACCTCCCACATCATAATTATTAATATTACCTACATCAATCACACCTAGTGAGTCTAAAGACTCAACAAATCATATTTTTGATAACAACATAATACCTATACAGATCACATACAACAGTGAAAAATACTTGTACTTAAAAATAACATTTTTATAATAATGCATAAATTTTAAAAATAAACATTTCATATAAACATATTCATATTAGTATTCGTGTTTGTTTAATTCAGATCATGATTGTGACTCGTATTCATATTCGTATTGGGCGATAAATCCATCTAGAGAAAACCACAGCACTGAGCGGCGGATAAACCAACGACACTCTCACCCGTCAACTAGGCCTTGGCTAATGTATTAACATATTAATGTATTCCTATTCATATACAAGGAAACATGATCGTCGGGCTTCCACTGAGACCATAACCCTCACGATTTGTAACGTCCCGAAAATTTGAAGGTCCACGCGAACTACATGCATGCAATTATTAAATTCTTTGTGTATTTCAATTAATTGTTTTAATGGTATAAATTGATTACGTTGTGCATATTTACATATTTACAATATACTTTTCTGTATGGTTGCATTAAAATTTATTTTTAAAAGGTTATTCGAGTTGTGATCGAGGAAGGAAGACTGAAAACTGAAAAATGAAAAATGTTTTTATCGAATCATTGTTTTTAATTATTTAAAGTATGGGTGATGCTTTTTATTAATTTTGAAAATAAGGAGTTTTGAGGTGATTTTATACACCGGGACGTAAATTTTATTGGTGTTGATTTTTAAACAAAAATACGAACGTTTTTGCAACCCGAGTAATAAATTCACAAACTTATTAAACAAAATTATTTCAAATATTTTTAATAATGAGATATTGGGCTTAATTAATTTTCATGAAGGGCCTAAACCTTTGTTAGTGTTTTAATTATTATTTAAACCCAAATCCTACCCCATAATCCCAAAAAAACTCACGCCAACTCTATTTTCAACAAATAAAACTCTTCCCTTCACACAAGGAAACTCACGGCACCCACACATAAAATCAAGGGAAAAAGCATCAAACTTCTTCAGGGTTTTCAAGGGTTCCTCAAGCCGTCGTTCTTCAATTTGTCATCTTAAATTCGTGCATTAAATATGTAAAGACATGCCTTAATCTTCTTTTTTCTCTTCTATCACACCATATTATATGTTGAAACATGTTTGCATGAAAAATATGAAACACTACCTTGTATTTTCGTTTTTATGGCTTATTATGTAAAAAACTAGAGTTTTCTTTTTTTAAAACTCTTCATAATGATGCACAAAGGGGCTGCCATGGTAGGAGTACTTGAAGGGATATTTTCCACATGTTTAAGGGCCCTAGGTGTATGTTTAAGGGCTAGGAAAAATAGTGAAGTAATAAAAACAAAAATAGGCTCCTTAAGGGAAAGGACTCTTCGACTAGGAGTCTTTGAGGGTCACGGCCGCTAGCTGCGGTTAGGGAGGGTCCAGTAGACTTAAGTGGGTTGCATGATGTTCCTAAGATGGTGGCAAGAGGGGGGGCTCAAAGGGCAAGGTAGATGTGCATGCGCTTGGACGGGTTTGGGGAAAACTGGTGCATTCTTAGTTGATGGGTTGAGGGGCTGAGGTTCTAGGGCTTTTAGGTCTTGTACAACAGCATGTTAGGGGGTTCAGTCATGGTCCTAGGAAGGGCTCATAGGGGCTGGGCAAGTCGCTTGAGGGCTAGGATCGAAATTTACAAGGCTAGGGTGGCTAGGGTTTGTAAAGGAATAAGGGAAAAATTTCAATAGGTATCCTAGGCTCTTCATGGGTTCTAATTGTCTTAATTTGGGTTGAAAAAGGTTTATTAATGGGTTAAGAAGCTTTGGTTCTAGTTTGGTTAAGTTTCGAGTCCATACGTGTCAAAACCGAGATGTACGTCTAAGTTTTAAAAACGGTTTGGGAAAATTAGTCGGGGGCATAAGTTTACTTCTAAGAAATATTTATGGGCTGTTTTTAAGGTTATATGTTAAGTTTGGAATGATTTGGGTCGTCGTTTCGAGGTCGAACGATAAATACGAAAAATTATGCTTCTAGGGGTAAAACGGTCATTTTACATCTGAAAATTTGTAAACGTCATGGCAGTGCCATGAATGTTGTTTTATGTGCTAATATGATTATTTTCAATGGTTATGGATGTTTATGAAATTTAATATGTTAAAATGATTATTTTAAATGTTTATGGAATTTTAAATGTTTATGATTTAATATGTCAAAATGTCATTTTAAATGTTTTGATGTTAAAATTTCATTTTAAATGTTTATGGATTTTGAATATGTTCAAATGTTTATTTTAAACGAGTCGCTTGAGGGCTAGGATCGAAATTTACAAGGCTAGGGTGGCTAGGGTTTTCAAAGGAATAAGAGCAAAACTTCAGTAGGTATCCTAGGCTCTTCATGGGTTCTAATTGTCTTAATTTGGGTTGAGGTTTATTTATGGGTTAAGAAGCTTTGGTTCTAGTTTGGTTAAGTTTGGAGTCCATACATGTCAAAACCGGAATGTACGTCTAAGTTTTAAAAACGATTTGGGAAAATTAGTCGACGGCATAAGTTTACGTCTGAGAAATATTTATGGCTGTTTTTAAGGCTATATGTTAAGTTTGGAATGATTTGGGTCGTTGTTTCGAGGTCGAAGGATAAATACGAAAAATTATGCTTCTAGGGGTAAAACGGTCATTTTGTATCCGAAAATTAGTAAACATCGTGGCAGTGCCATGAATGTTGTTTTATGTGCTAATATGATTATTTTCAATGGTTATGGATGTTTATGAAATTTAATATATTAAAATGATTATTTTAAATGTTTATGGAATTTTAAATGTTTATGATTGAATATGTCAAAATGTCGTTTTAAATGTTTTGATGTTAAAATGTCATTTTAAATGTTTATGGATTTTGAATTTGTTCAAATGTTTATTTTAAACGATTATGGATTTTTATGATAAAACGATAACGTTAAAAGATATGTTGCATGATTGTTTTTAAAAGGAAAAAAAGATATTAATTATATGATTTTTATAAAGTTATAGAAATGTAAAACGTTGAAAGAAGTGAAGTAATTGTGATTATTGAGAAAATGAGGATCTGATTATAAGAATGGGGATATCGCGAGGGAAAAGGTCTCAAGGGAGCCATTTATAGGAGAAGGCCCCAGAGGGAGCCCGACGATAGTATTTCCATTTGATGAGTATAGACCAAGGCCCGGTTGATCGGTGAGAGTGTTGCTGTGTCTCTGCCGCCCAATACTGTGGGTAGATGGATCCATCGACTTTTTTGAGGATGAGGAAAGTCACAATTAACGATCTGAATTCAATAAAAAGAAAAATGTTTATGATCATGATAAAATGTTTTATGTTATGTTGAGGAAAAGGAAAAGGTTAAGATTTATGTGTGCATGTCATGAAAATGTTATTTTTACGTAAAAGCAGTTACACTGTTGCTTGTGATTTCTATACGTATTATTTGTTATAAAGATTATGAGGTGTTGAGTCTTTAGACTCACTAGATGTGATGAATGCAGGTGAGTTTGATGGAGGTCTTGATGGTTGACCTGACTGGACTGAAGGTGCACATGACCCGAGGACCAGCGCTTCTACTTTTCCGCACTTATGATTTACGTTAAAGATTTTATGACTTTTTATTTATGCTTTTGAGAGATTTTTGAAATATTTAGTATTGGCTACACTTTTTAAATTTATTGATTTTTAGGTTTGGTAAAACATTTGACGATTTCATGGTATGACTATTTCACTTGATTTTCAATTACTAGTTGGTTGGTTTATTTTTAAAATTGTGCAAAATATTTTATACAAATATTTTTATATGGTAAGGGTTCGGATGAGTTAGTGAGGTTGAAAAAAAAATTTCTAGAACTTTTTAAGCAATAAAAATGGAAAACGTTTCGGTTGGTATTAGAGCAATGGTTCCTGTAAAGGGTTGTGCCACCATCAGTGTCGGGGAGCTCAGTCGTCAAGCCTCAAATTTGTAAGTTTGTATGCTTTATGTGATTTTATGATGTTACATGAATAAGTACATGAATTATATATTTATGTCACATGTTTAATAGCTCTATGAGGATAGATGATTTAAAATTTTTATACGTGTTACGATATGAAATAAGAAATTATTTGATTTCAATGCATGTTGGCTTTGTGGTTGAATTGAACTATATTGATTTTTTGGTTTTAGTATTGACTTACTACTTTTTGGGCCATAAGTTAATCATGAATATTATGAATACTTTTGGGACACGTAGATTTTTCTAAGAAAATACAGATGACTCGTGGGTACTAGTTGAATTAGTTTTTGGGAATTACTCATAAGTAATAATGATTCGAAGACTGCGATTAAATGTGTTTATTGTATAACATTTAATGCTCTTAAAGATGACAGTGACACATCTTTTCAGAGCATCAGATTAACGTTGATGTGTTCTTCTCGACCGTTAAGAAGATCATGTATATTAACGAAGGAGTTTGCTAGCTAATAAATTCACAAACTTATTTAAGCAAAATTATTTTTAATATTTTAATTAAATACTAATTAACTACTAATGGGCCTAATTATATGCTTAATGGGTCTAAGCCTAATTAGTAATTAATAAACTATAAATTATATTAAAAACCCTCCACAAACCTCATACATTGACACGCCTCTTTTCTGAAATTGCACCCACCAAAACACACGGCACACTCACACAATTGAAAGGGACTTTTCGGAAAAAGCTCAAGGGAAATTCAAGCCAAGGTTCTTGTCCGTTCTTCGCAAATTGTCAACGGATTTTGGTGCGTATATAACGCAAAGGTACGCCATATTTCTTTCTTTCAAACATCTATCACACCATAATATTATTTGAACATGTTTGGAAAGAAAACAAGGCACACAACTTGAAGATTTTCGTACATGCATATTCTATGATTTTTAAAACTTGTGTGTGATTTAAAAACATGATTATTGTGCTGTCTAAGGGGCTGCCATGTATTAGGATGTTAAGTGATGTTTTTACACGAGATTTAGGACCCTAATAACACACCAAAAACACAGCAACAGACTAGGAAAGAAAGCTGGAACCATGGGCAAAGATTTACAAAAAGGTTTCGTGGGTTTAGGTGTTGGGTACTAGATGTGGGTGGCTCGATTTCTATGCATGGGGTCACGGGGAATGGCCAGGGCTGGCTGGGGGCTCGAGGAGGGTCAGGTGTGAGGGCTGGTAGAGTCCTAGCATGGCTAGGACTCAAGGGGCAGCAAGCAAGGAAGAGTCCGTTGGTGCAAGGACTCTTCCAAAGTGCGCAGTCGAAGAAAGCTGCTGGGGGTGGCTTGCGGCTGGCTGGGGCGAGCCAGGCTGGTCCTTTAAGGTCTAGAGAGGGTGGTTCAGGGTTGGGTCAGGAGTTGTTTTGGTTTGGTTCAGGTAGGGCCGTGCAAGAACATGAAACCGTGAGGAGAAGCATGCACGCGCAGGTTGGGGTGCAGAGTTCAGGGGCTCGCTGCTCGGGTCTGGGGGGCTTGGGCTGGATGGACAGGGTCTGGGCATGGTCCAGGGGTGGTCAGGGTTGGCTGGCTCGGTGGTGTCTCGGCTGGAGGTGTCCTAGTGGCACTAGGAGTCTATAGGCGTGAGTTCTATGATAAGTGCAGAATTGGGTCAAGTTCAGTAGGCTTTTTGAATGGGTTAGGTTCATGATTTTGGGTTGGGCTTGCACCATAGGCTCTCTAGATGGGTTGTCTAGGTTTTGGCTCAAGGTGGCTTGGGCGTGGCTCGGGTAAATTAGGAGATGGCTCGGTGTGTACATTAGGGTGTCAATTTCGAAAATTATAAGGCTAAAAATAGATTCAAGGGTCCACGAGGGTGGCTCCTGACTTAGAAGGGTAGAATAAATCTTAAAAATGCTTTGTGTAAAATTTGGGATCCAAATAATGAGTTTTGAATTTATTCGGGATTTAATCGTCTCACGAAACATTAATTAACGAGTTAATTGAAATGCCTAGTTTTAAGCTTTATAAAATTATGAAAAATTAGTTTTAAGCTTAAATAATTATTAAAAGTCTAAGTTTTTAATTTGGGAATTTTATATTAAGGTTTGGTTTAATTCGGGATTAAAATGCATTAATATGTCATATTTAAAGAATAAATTAAAATTCATCGATTTAAGCCAAATAAAAATATGAGAAAATTCATGTAGGCTTAAATAATTATTTGGGACATGTTACAGTAAAGAAATCAAGAAAAAGGTCGAAATCAAAAAATGTCGAGTCCAGGGGTAAAACGGTCTTTTTACACAGAAAAATTTGTAAACGTCATGGCAGTGCTCTAAATGATATTTTTATGATATTATGATTATTTTTAAATGTTTATGAAATGTTCATGATTGAATTATGATTTTTAATTGTCCATGGGATTTTTATGATTTAAGGAAGACATTTAAAAGACATGTTGCATGCTTGGTTTCAAAAACAAAATGTTATTTTATGCATGATTTTTATAAAGTTATGAGAATGTAAATGTTGAAGGAAGTGAAGTGATTGTGACTAATTCGTTAATGTTGGCGACGTCGTGAGGGTTATGGTCCCATTGGGAGCCCGACGATCGTGTTTCCATCATTACGAATATGTTGTAACGGTTATGTGGTAACGATTTTGTGGTAATGGTAAGAATGGGAATATCGTGAGGGGAAAAGGCCCCAGAGGGAGCCCATTTAGGGGAAAAGGCCCCAAAGGGAGCCCCGACGATCGTATTTCTATTCGAAAAATGATAGGCCAGAGCCAAGTTGACCGGTGAGAGTGTTGCTGGTGTCCCCCGCCATCCAGTACTGTGGTTAAATGTAGATGGATCCATCGATTTATGATCATGATCAGGAAAGTCACAATTAACGATCTGAATTCAACAAAGGAAAAAGAAAAGGAAAAGGAAAATGTTTATGATCATGAAAAATGTTTTCTATCATGTCATGTTGAGGAAAAAGGAAAAAGGTTAAGGTTTATGAAATGAATGTCATGAAAACGTTTATGCTTAAGTTTATGCATCATGAAAATATTTATGAAAATGGTCATGTTTGAAGTTTATGCATCTTCATGAAAACAATATTTTAAGTATAAGTATTTTTCACTGTTATATGTTGACTGTATTACATATTATTTGGTATAAAAGATTATGGTGTGTTGAGTCTTTAGACTCACTAGATGTGATGGATGCAGGTGAGGTTGAGGGAGGCCTTGACGGAAGATCCTACTGGACTGTCGGTGCACATAACCCGAGGACCAGCGCTACTATTTTCCGCATTATGTTTTATGATTACTGATTTAAGTTAAAAATTTTTAAGACTATTTATTTATGCTTTTGAGAGATTTTTGAGAGGTTTAGTATTGGCTATACTTTTCAAACTTATTGCTTTTTAGGTTTGGTAAACATTCAAAGATTTTATTTTATGACTATTGCACTTGATTTTCAAAATGCTAGATGGTTGGTATTTTATTTTACGGGGTAAAATATTTTAATATTTTCCTGTGGTAAGTATACATGGCCGAAAATTTAGTGTTTAGAAAAAAAAATTCTAGTACTTTTAAAACAATAAAAAAGGCAGGACGTTTCAGTACAGAATGGTATCAGAGCCGGTCACCGGCATGGAACACTGAGAAATAAGTTCTATGCGGGGCAAAGTTCTACGTGCATGGGAGCCACCTCTTGAACCTGCGGGACAAAGTGCTACATGACGGGAGCCACCTCTTGAACCCGTAGGAGCCACCTCTAGATTCTCGGCGCTGGTGGATCGACTGGTCAGGCAGCGACGAGGATGTCCCGTTCTGAAGGAAGGGTGATTTGAAAGGGGATCGGTTACGGTGACCGGAAGCGCAACGGAGGTTAAAAATTTTAATTTTTCATACAATATTTCGGCCACCTCATGATTTGTGTAGCAAATACAATAAAACACAAAATGACATTCATAGTGTGTTGAGAAATTTACCTATCAATCTCAAGAGATTGATGATGGCACCAACCAAGTTGTAAACAACTTGGCTCTTGAAAAGGATGACAATCTACAAGCTTCCTCCTTACTCCAAAATTAGGCCCACCACCAACTAGCTAGAACCCTTCTTATTTTGCACTAGAAAAATAAGAAGATTTTTCAAAGAGAAGAGATGAATTCCTCAACAACTTGAAGAACAAAAGGAGAGAAAAATTTGGGAGAGAATGTATGTATAATTTCGGCCATAGTGATGCAAAATGAGGTGAAGGGAGACTTGTCTTGGTAGTGGAAAAACTAGAAATCACTTTTTGCATGCCATGCCTTGAAAACTCAAAAAGTAGTCTCCCAACCTTTGACCTCCCATGCATGCATATTATATGGTTTTTACCAAATTAAAAACCATGGACTAAATTTAATTATCTCAAACATATTTGAGACTAATTAAACATTACTTGAATTTACCCAAGTCCCACTAGTTAAATAATTAATTTAAATTGAGCTCTACAAGACTCAATATAATTTAATTAATTCAACACTTGAATTAATTTAATTATTTTGACTCTACTATGTCCACTAGTGTTTAATTCAACACTTGAATTAATTTATTTAGTCCATAATAATGTTTATGAAAATCACAATTTTCAAATACATTATTCACTTGGCCAACTTTTAATTTAGGAACACTTCCATAAATCAAAATTTACATTTCTCTCATAGAAGTCATACTTCTATTTTTCTTTACGCTCATAAACTCATTTATAAGCCGTTCAACACATTGAACTATTTTCTTCTTTATAGAAGTCATACTTCTAATTTTCCTTACGCTTATAAAATCCTTTATAAGCCGTTCAACACATTGAACTATTTTACTTCTCAACGGGATCTAGAAAGCTAGTACTTGTGTGGCCCTCAATGGTTCATTGATACAACTAGCCTTGGGTTCACATCTCAATGTGATTCGGACTAAACATGTCCTTATACGAGTATACCCCAATTGCTCCATTCTTACTTATCCACACCTTGATAACAAGAATGTCAGAACTCAAGTCTGATAGTACCCATCCAATCATGTTAAACGCCTAGCAGCATCGCTTACATGATTCCCTAGGTATCAAATGATAGTGCCTGCAAGAACCATTCTATTATGGTTAGCGTACAGTACGGTCCCTTCAACTCATATATCCCGACCGATTCGACAACCATTGGTTTATCGAGAGTTGTCAATGAATCGATACTATGTGTCATGTCGTAGTTGCATCGATGGTGTAATCTATGAAACCCCTTTCATAATTACCACCATACTCTGATCAGAGATTTCAAACTACATATACATGAAAACACATAGGATATCCATACCCGTAGGTAAGCGGTGAATCCCCGACTACAATGCATCGACTCCTATGTGTTTCGACAGAACACCCAACCTTGCCACCTGATGACCCCTTGAGAGTCGGTAAACAAGTCAAAGTGTAATTCTAGCACATAGAGTCTCAATGTCGTCCCGGGTCATAAGGACTAATGGTGTACAACCATAAACTAGGACTTTTCCACTCGATAAGTGAGAACCACTTGGAAAGTCCTTTTATGGAGGGTTGTTCAGTGCACTCTACCAGGAGCACCTATCTGCATGCTCGGACATCACAATGTCCCCTACCAATGAAACATGGTACTCACATCGCAGATACTAGTCTCGAACTCTAGCGACCTATATCCTTCTTAACGGCGGCTGAATCGACTAGGAACTATTTAGAATATACAGTTTTCCAAATATGAGTTTCATGATACTCATCTTATGAGCATCTCATATTCTTTCTACTATTTGTATATTCAAGGTCTTTATCTATGCAACTAGCATGTGTATACAGATAAAGATTTGCCAAAATAATAATTTCAAATATTATTAAAATAAAGATTGCTTATACATAGAGTTTCATTGTGAACACTCGGCCAACACTTGGCTCGACGGTCACCTACTCTAACATGATTGTGATACCCTTGTCCCACATCTGAAAAATTAAAGATTTAAAATGAATTTATAATGGCTTACAATGGATTTCTATAGCAACTTGGGTTAATCATTTTCGTAAAGCGAGGACGGATACGAAGTAGTTGCTATAGGAGCTCATTGTGCAGTCACGCAGTTGCGGGCCCAGGCTCGGGGCGTGACACTTGGTATCTAGTGAACTAAGTTTTTTAAAACCCAGAAGTGTATAGTGATCACTAAGAGTTCCAAAACAGGCAGTGTGATAAGTCCTGATTGGAGTAGGCTGTTGCAAGACGTTTGTAAAGCCAAAGTCTTTTAGTGGAATCCTTCCTAAGAAGGAAGAAGGGGTGACGTAGGAGTATTTATTCTCCGAACATCCATAAAAATCTTGTGTCACTTTACTTATTGCAAGCAATTGTTTTTCTAGTATCTAACTGTTGATTAAGCCTGTTAACATGTTTAAGTTTCTATTGGATATTGTGAACCGGTTTCCACACTTAATAGTGGTTCACTTTTCCAACCGTTTGAGAAGAATTTTTTTAACCGCCTACAAACGGTTGAAACCAAAAATTTACACGAGAAAATTTGAAAGAGTTCATTCACCTTCCCTCTAAACTCTTTCCCGATCCTAACAAGTGGTATTAGAGCGGGCTTTTCTCAAACACTGATATCTTTCTAGACAATTATGGCTTCTTTCAAAAAAATTCTGTTGTTCTCTAAAGAAGATTATTATGATAGGAAAATTCATATGCAGGAACATCTAGCAGCCCCAGATGATGATATGTGGTATATTATCACAGATGGGCTGACGAAAATCTTCAAAGTTAATACAGCTGCCGCCACAATTGAAGGTGCTCCTCAGATGGTGGAAAAACACAGATCCGAATGGACAGCTGAAGACATAAAGAAGGCAAATTTGGACAACATTGCAAAAGACATCCTCTACAAGACTCTGGACAAAAATATGTTTGTCAAAATAAAAAATTACACTACTGCTAAGGTAATATGGGAAAAACTCACTCGATTATGTGAAGGCAACGATCAGATAAAAGAAAACAAGCTAACTGTCGACATCCAGAAGTTTGATAATGCGAAAATGAAACCAGGAGAAACACCGACAGAATTTGATGAACGGTTCAGCGGTATTATTATCGAACTCATTTCATTAGGAAAAGATTATTCTAATAGCGAAATTGCTTTAAAGGTTATGCGAGCTCTTCCCATAGAATGGGATGTAAAGACTATAGCAATGCGAGAATCCAAAGATCTAAACAAGCTAGAACTTCATGACCTCTTCGCCGATCTTAAAGCGTATGAGTTCGAACTTGGGATACCAACGGAAGGAGAACCATCCACCTCTCAACAAACGAAGGCATTGGCAGCTACCATAGTGACTCTTCCTGTCGAAGAGTCCACAAGTAAGAAATCGGCCGAGCAATTAAGCAATGAAACCGTGTCTTTATTTGTTAAAAAAATTCAGTAAATTCATGCGCAAAAATCAATAGCAGATGAATAAACCTCACTTAAACAAGGACCATACTAATGATGGTCAATCTTGTTTTAAATGTGGAAAGAAAGGACATTTTATGGCAGAATGCAACATGCCAAGAAAAGATGAAAAGAAATCAAGTGACAGAAGACGAGTTAAAGACAACAAAGGATTCATCAAAAAGAAAAGTCAGTGAGTCTTAGTTGCAGAAGAAGATAAAGGGAAATGGGCTGAATCAGAATCTGAAAAGTCCATCTCTGAAGAATCTTCAAGTGAAAGCGAAGATGAGAAAGTAGAATGTCTCATGGCCAAAGAAGATCAAGAAACTATTGATGAAATGGTATTTGTAAGGCTTGACATTATTAGTCTTCATTGATCTGATACTCGGAAGATATGAGTATGCATGACAGGTAATGAGAAGCACTAGATTTATTAGTCTTCATTGGCATGACATTTGAAAATATGAGTATGCATGACATGCAACGAGAGGTATTAAGTGAGATGGGATGATGAAATATTGCATGGATGAGAGACCGCACCTGCACTCCATTTTAGACTGCACCCGCGGTCATTAATTCTGGATTTTTGAAGGTGATGCCGAAGCCACACCGCACCCGCGCAGAGAAAAGCAGCGCACCCGCGGTTGATGGCCAGTAGGGTAGGAATTTTGGTACGAACCATGACCGCACCCGCGTTCCAAAAGACACCGCACCCGCAGTCGTCGAATGTTGGGAAATTAAAAGACATGCCGTGAGTTGAGTGCACCCGCGCTGATGAAGCCACCGCACCCGCGGGCATAAGTGTTGCTTAAAAAATATGACACTTGCCCCTCAACATGCATGATATATATATGAGGTGTTAGCATTCTTTCCTTCCCATTTCAGCAACCAAAGGAACGAGACCTTTAGCAGGAAAGCTTCAAAGTTTCTTCCATTCTATAATTGAGTTTGTGCAAGATTTAGCCATCCAAACTTAAATCCAATTTCGGTTTTGAGCTCCTCTCTTCAAGGGCTAGCTAAGGATGTAAGTTTCATTCATTTCCTGCATGATTTGAGATATTGTGATTGGGGAAATTGTGAATTAAACTAGATTATGTGTTCTTGCGAAGTTGGTGATCGTATATTCGTAGTCGGATCGAAGAAATATTATTGTATGCAATTGTTATGGAATTTCAGCATATATATGATTGAACATGTTCAGATTGCAGAGTTTAGAGTGTGTTATGAAGAGAATGATGAATTTTTGATGTTGATTATGTAGTATTTATATGACCGGTATCGAGAAATCATGCCGTTGCGCCGTTGAATTGCATTGAGATTGATTGTTAAGTTCAATGTGTATTGATTAGAATTATGGATTGATATTGAACATTCAACATTACCATTTCAGATTGATATTGGTAAGATTCATCTTTGAGACTTCGAGTACGACACAGATTGTACGACGAAAGGTATAATTCTTGTTTTGTTTGGAGAAGAAACAACTCAAATGAGTTTCAATTTGAGTTTTTCAACAAAATCACATACTAGATTAGTTGTTTATCTTTTGATATGATTATGTTTTGTTTATAGATTTATATTAAAATCTTTTGATATGAATATTTATTTATAGATTTATATTCATGCATCTAAGATAGGAGAGTCATTGGCAGATTTGCCAAACTTCTAGACGTTCGGTGTATCTACGCATAGGAGCAGACTTCCTCTGATTGTAGATATTCGATACAGACATGACCGAAGTACAGGAATAAGACGTACCGTCACCCCGATTGGGAGGGTAGGTGGCAGACAGCGGCGCCTTATTCACACCGGGATCCCTAGAATTAGAATTAGAGTTGAGTCGAGTCAAGACATGATTTGATTTGAATTGCATGCTTATATAGATTAGTTTCATAGACTATAGAGCCTATTGTTATTGCTTTCATTCATGATTTATGATTATGTATCAGCATGCATACATGTTTTATACTGGGATTTGTTCTCACCGGAGTTTTCGGCTGTTGTTGTGTCTGTATGTGTGCATAACAACAAGTGGGGCAGGATCTGGGTCACGACAGAGATGAGATCGAGATAGCGTGGTGACTTTGGGCGCAGAAGATCACTAGTGGTTTCATATTAGACTTGTACTACTTGTAGATTGTAGTTTGTATTAAACACTAGTTTGTATGAATGTACTAGAACAAGATATATATTTATGTTGTTGAAATAAAATATAGAACTACCTTGTGCTTGATTATATACATTTGAATTAATGTTAAAAAGCAAAATTTTGACCCGCATTTTATACTAAGATCCGGTTAATCCCAAAAGAATTGAGTTAGAGCCCGGGTCCCCACAACAGGTGGTATCAGAGCCGTAGGTTCTGTAGACTGAGATAGAATAGAATGAGCGGGGTAGATCGAGTCATCTTCTTTGTTTTTGATATGCTAGCATAATTTATTGATTTCCCTATTTTATGTTGTATTGTATCTGAGTTGATTTACAGCATATAATTGTAAAGACTGAATCAGAACCGATTCTGGATAAGAGGAATATGATCAGAGGAGGACTGAGACAGATTGTATATGTGGGGACCCGGACGCTAATCATCTTCAATCATCGTTGGGATTTAATTATCAGTTCTGATAAATAGGATCTAAAAATTTTTCTTTTTAAAATGTAAATGCGGAAGGTAATGGAATCTAAATAATATGCATCTCAGTATAAAATACATTTCAGTATAAAAGTACAATACTGTACAATCTAAGTCTAAGGTTCGGTTACTAAGTTCAAGTAATAAATCAAATCTACAGTAAGTCCGGAATCACCACGCTAACTCTTCTTCTCTCGTCATCTTCTCGACCCCGATCATGCCCCACCTGTTGTCATGCACACATACAAAACAAGACAACAGCTGGATACTCCGGTGAGAATAAATCCCAATATAAAACATGGTAAACATGCATATACATAAAGTAAATCATGAAATATTCTATCATGAATATAATTCAAATCAATAGATTTCATAATCTATGAACTTTAATCAAAATAAGCATGCAACTCGAATCAGATAAACATGCTACTCAAATCAAATCATAAAAACATGCTATCATGACTGAAAGCAATAACAATGGTTTCATAGTCTATGAAACCACATCCATACACGCATGCAGATCTAGTCAAATCATGTCTAGACTCGACTCGACTATAACTCTAGGGATCCCGGTGTGAATAAGACGTCAATGGCTGTCACCTACCCTCCCAGTCGGGGTGACTGTACGTCTTATTCCTAGACTTCGGTCAGAGCTGTTGTAATGCCCGAGAATTAATCACTGTTAATCAAGGATTATTGACTTATAATTTAACGTGATTACGAAAGGGCCAACTGAGACACGAATTAAGATAATGTGTGTCCATTTATTTTGAATTTCAGAGTGTGTTGCCGAAGCAACACTGCACCCGCGCCCTTGCATGTACCGCACCCGCGGTGCATGGACAGAAACTTGGTCAGTTCTACGAAGGGTGACCGCACCCGTTGTGTTAGCATTACCGCACCCGCGGTGTAGTACCGCACCCGCGGTCTCGACAGGTACCGCACCCGCGGTCATGCAATTCCAGAATTGATAAGATTGTCGAAGCTTGAGCGCACCCGCGGTCATACACTTACCGCACCCACGGTGCAACGTGTGTTGCGAAAATTGTGACACCTCATGACATGCATGCGTTGATATATATAGTGTTGTAATTCCTTCGAAAATCATTCAGAATGAAAGAGAAAAGGTCCGAGAAGGAAGACAGAAAATCCTTACGCCTTCTGTGAACAATCCGTCCGTTAGATTTTGAATCCGACTTCAGTATTGAGTTCCTAGCAACGTAGGCTACAACCGGACGTAAGTTTTGCTACGTTTTGACATGCTTTGAAATTATGATATTGTCAGAATTGAATGGAACTCATATATGTTGTTCTTGACATAGTATACCTCATAGAATCGAAGTCAGATTAAGAAACGGACTGATTATGGAATTGTTATGATTTTCGGAGTAGTTTTGGAGTCGAGTTGATATCAGAATTGAATTGTTATCGAGTAGGAGATATTAGAATTGATATCTGACTGATATGATTGAAAGGGGATCGGTTACGGTGGCCGGAAGCGCAACGGAAGTTTAAAAATCAAATTTTTGTATCAAAAATTTCGGCCACCCCTAAATCTTGTGCAACAAATACAATAAAACACAAAAATGACATTCATAGTGTGTTTAGAAAGTATATACCTATCAACCTCTTGAGGTTGATGTATGGCTCCAACTTTGTTGTCAAATAACAAAGCTCTTGAAAGGAATGGCAATCTACAAGCTTCCTCCTCCTTGAGTCTTTCCTTCAAATTAGGCCCACCACCAACTAGGTAGATCCCCTCATATTTTGCACTAGAATAATATGAGAATTTTTCAAGAGAAGTGAAGTGTTCCTCAACAAATTGAAGAACAAAATTTTGGAGAAAAATGGGAGAGAAAAACATGCAATATTTCGGCCATAGTGGAATGAAAGAGAGGGAAGGGAGACTTGTCTTGGTTTGTGAAAAAGTTGAGTCAAAAAGGTGCATGCCATGCCTTGAAAACTCAAAAAGTAGTCTCCCAACCTTTCACCTCCCATGCATGCATAATATATGGTTTTTAATCAAATTAAAAACCTTGGACTAAATTTTAATTATCTCAAACATATTTGAGACCAATTAAACATTACTTGAATTTATCCAAGTCCCACTAGTTAAATAATTATTTTAATTGAGCTCTACAAGACTCAATATAATTTAATTAATTCAACACTTGAATTAATTTAATTATTTGGACTCTACTAGGCCCACTAGTGTTTAATTAATTCAACACTTGAATTAATTTAATTTAGTCCATAATAATGTTTATGAAAATCACAATTTTCAAATACATTATTCACTTGGCCAATTTTAATTTAGGAACACTTCCTTAAATTAAAATTTACATTTCTCTCATAGAAGTCATACTTCTATTCTTCTTTACACTTATAAACTCATTTATAAGTCGTTCAACACATTGAACTATTTTCTCCTTTATAGAAGTCATACTTCTAATTTTCCTTACGCTTATAAACTCCTTTATAAGCCGTTCAACACATTGAACTATTTTTACTTCTCAACGGGATCTAGAAAGCTAGTACTTGTGTGGCCCTCAATGGTTCATTGATACAACTAGGCGTGGGTTCACATCTCTATGTGATTCGGACTAAACATGTCCTTATATGAGCATACCCCAATTGCTCCATTCTTATTTATCAACACCTTGATAACAAGAACGTCAGAACTCAAGTCTGATAGTACCCAACCAATCATGTTAAACGCCTAGCAGCATCGCTTACATGATTCCCTAGGTATCAAATGATAGTGCCTGCAAGAACCATTCAATTATGGTTAGCGTACAGTACGGTCCCTTCAACTCATATATCCCGATCGATTCGACAACCATTGGTTTATCGAGAGTTGTCAATGAATCGATACTATGTGTCATGTCGTAGTTGCATCGATGGTGTAATCTATGAAACCCCTTTCATAATTACCACCATACTCTGGCCAGAGATTTCAACCTACATACACATGATAACACATAGGATATCCATACCCGAAGGTAAGCGGTGAATCCACGACTACAATGCATCGACTCCTATATGTTTCGACATGACACCCAACCTTGCCACCTGATGACCCCATAAGAGTCGGTAAACAAGTCAAAGTGAAATGCTAGCACATAGAGTCTCAATGTTGTCCCGGGTCATAAGGACTAATGGTGTACAACCATAAACTAGGACGTTTCCACTCGATAAGTGAGAACCACTTGGAAAGTCCTTTAATAGAGGGTTGTTCAGTGCACTCTACCAGGAGCACCTATCTGCATGCTCGGACATCACAATGTCCCCTACCAATGAAACATGGTACTCACATCGCAGATACTAGTCTCTAACTCGAGCGGCCTATATCCTTCTTAGTGGCGGCTGAATCGACTAGGAACCGTTTAGAATATACAGTATTACAAATATGAGTTTCATGATACTCATCATATGAGCATCTCATATTCTTTCTACTATTTGTATATTCAAGGGCTTTATCTATGAAACTAGCATGGGTATACAGATAAAGATGTGCCATAATAATAATTTAAAATATTATTAAAATAAAGATTGCTTATACATAGAGTTTCATTGTGAACACTCGGCCAACACTTGGCTCGACGGACACCTACTCTAACAATCTCCCACTTGCACTAGAGCCAACTACCCATATGCTTTAAACCCATTGATTCGCGATGCTTTTCGAATAATGGTCCAGGTAAAGGCTTAGCTAGTGGATCAACAACATTATCCGCGGAGCCGACTATGTCAAAAGACACTTCTCTACTTTCCACAATCTCTCCGAGGATGTGGTACTTTCTCAATACTAGTTTGGATTTCTGATGAGACCTTGGCTCCTATGCTTGAGCTAAAGCTCCCGTGTTGTCACACAACACCGGGAGAGGAGCAACTCCATTAGGAATGACGTCCAACTCTTGGACAAAATTCCTTATCCAAACAGCCTCCCTTGCTGCATCCGATGCAGCAATGTATTCGGCCTCTGTGCAGGAATCCGCAGTATTGTCTTGCTTGGAACTCTTCCAAGAGACAGCAGCACCATAGAGCATGAATACAAATCCAGAGGTTGACTTCGAGTCATCGATATCGCTTTGGAAGCTAGAGTCGGTATAGCCTTCCAATTTTAGTTCTCCACCCCATAGACCAAGAACACATTATTGGTCCTTCTCAACTACTTGAGGATGTCTTTCACAACTTTCCAGTGTGGAAGACCAGGGTTCGATTGATATCTACTCACTACACTTAGTGCGAAAGCCACGTCAAGACGTGTAGATATCATCCCATACATGATGCTACCAATTGCCGAAGCATACGGAATGCGTGTCATCGCCACTATCTCTGCATCAGTCTTGGGAGACAGACTTGGATAGGGACACGCCATGACACATTGGTAGGTGTCCTCCCTTGGACTCATCCATCGAGAACGGCTTCACGATGGTATCAATGTATGTGGACTGGGTGAGACCAAGCAATCTTCTCGATCTATCTCTATAGATCTGTATTCCCAATACAAAAGATGCTTCACCCAAGTCCTGCATCGAGAACTTACTCGCTAACCATATCTTAGTTGATTGCAACATTCCTACATCATTCCCAATGAGTAGAATGTCATCAACATAAAGCACCAGGAATGTCACAACACTCCCACTGACCTTCTTATACACACAGGGTTCCTCAGGATTCTTAGTAAATCAAACTCTTTGATTGTACTATCGAATCTAAGGTTCCAACTCCTAGATGCCTTCTTTAGACTATAAATAGATCTCTGAAGTTTGCATACCATATGCTCACTTCCGATAGATGTAAACCCTCCAGGTTTGAGACATGTAAATCACTTTCTTAAAATCCCCATTAAGAAAGACTGTCTTGACATCCATCTGCCATATCTCATAGTCATACCATGCAGCTATGGCTAGCAAAATCCTTATGGACTTGAACATTGCAACTGATGAAAAGGTTTCCTCAAAGCCAACTCCTTGTATTTGAGTATATCCTTTTGCCACCAATCGCGTCTTGAAGGTCAATACCTTCCCATCCGCCCCAAGTCCTTATGGGAACCGTTCCCTCAGGTGGATCTATAAGATCCCACACTTGGTTCGTATGCATGGAATTCAACTCAGATTCCATAGCTTCAAGCCATTTGGATGAATCGGCATCAGATAACGCTTCCTTGAAGGTCCTTGGATCACATCCATGGTTAGGCTCATCATGGCCCTCTTCAAGAAGCTGACCATTCCTCATAGGTGGTCTCGAGACTTTCTCGGATCTTTTAGGAGCTTGTATCTCCTCACTTGGCTCTTCGGGTGTGGGTTCTATAGTTGTGGGTGTCTCTCGAACCTCTTCGAGTTCTATCATCTCCCTTTTTCTATCCAATAGAAATTCCTTTTCCAAAAAAGGTCGCATTCTTAGAAACAAACACTTTTGTTTCTTGGGGATGATAGAAGTAGTATCCAATCGAATTCATTGGATATCCCACAAAGTAGCATAAAATGGATCGACTATCCAATTTATCTCCCACTACCTGCTTCATAAGCAGGGCACCCCACATTCTATGATAAGAATACTTAGGAGGCTTACCCATCCATATCTCATATGGTGTATGCCTTTGAATGGACATTTAGTGGAATATCTTTTAATTTTAAGTTATAGAGATCGTTTTCAAGTTCTCAAGTACCAATAAAACATTCATTCATGTAAATGTTGCAAACACCTTTGCAAAATAAACAAGAATATCCATTTTTTTCACCATAGAAATGGAAACAATGTTTTTCACCAAAGTGGTACAAACAAAACATCTCTTAAAATTAACTTAAAATCATTGTTCAACAATAAGTAAACATTTCTTAAGGTCTTGGCAGCAACTCTTGCTCCATTGCCCATCCTCTAGAAGGTCACACCTTCCTTAAGCTTTCTACTTCTTCCCATCACCTGTAACACATTACAGAGATGTAATCCACATCCGGTATCCAATACCCAAGAAGTAGAGTTAACTGAAAAGTTTACTTCAATGTAGAACTTACCATTTCCAGAACTTTCTGGGCAAGATATTCTTTCAATTTCGCCTCCAATGTCCAGGCATCTTGCAGTGATGACAAACATCACTAGTCTTGTCAGCCTTAACTGGTGTGGCTGCCACAACGGGATTCGGAGATTGCCTCAACAAGGGCACGTTCTTCTTGGGACGTTGGAAAGAACTCTTCTTTCCCTTCCCATGTGGATCAATCTTCGTACCAGATGAAGAACCCACATAAAGAACCAACTTCTCTTTCTTGATGGTGGATTCAAACGTAACAAGCATATTCACCAACTCCTCAAGGGTCGGCTCTATCTTGTTCATGTTGAAGTTCACCACAAAAGGATCAAATGAGCTAGGCAATGATAACAGCAACACGTCAGTGGTCAACTCCGAAGGTAAGATCAGATCCATGCCAACGAGCTTGTCCACGAGCCCGATCACCTTTAGGCCATGCTCATGGACCGAGGCCCCATCTTGCATGCGTAAAGTGATCAGCTCCTTGACGGTAGCATGCCTAAGAGGACGTGTTTGCTCTCCAAAGAGCTACTTGAGGTGCAAATGAATGTCAGCAGCATTCTTTGCACCCTCAAAACGCCTCTGCAGCTCATCATTCATAGAAGTCAGCATATAACACCTGGCTATCAAGTCATGGTCACACCATTCCTTGTAAGTCTGCAATTCCTCAGGAGTGCAGTCAGTCGGAGCCTCAACAGGGGGCGACTCAGTCAGTGTATATGCTACCCTTTCCGAATTCAAGACTATTTTTAGGTTTCTTAGCCAAGTGAGGTAATTAGGTCCGGTTAACATGTGTTTGTCGAGTATTGCAGATATCGGATTGCGAATCGAAGACATTGTCAAAACTTGTACTGAAAAGTAAAACAGATAAATGTTGATGACTATTTAAAATATTTGGTATGATATAAAGTATGGACTTTAACTTTATAAATATTTACTCCCACTGTTTTGACATCTTTCACTACCCTCTAGTGAAAACGGGAAACTCCTTTCCTCAGTAGGTACGTAAGGTCCAATTAGCGAATTATGATCCCGATTATACAGCCAATCACAATTCCTAAAAGGTAGTTTCCCAATTGCATCACAATGCAACCCTTAACGTAAACTTTTGTCTCACGTTTTATTAGGACCCATTATAGACGTCGTTCATCTTTACGTGTCAAGCCTTACCCATCGATGTTGAACCTTAATGGACGGTCGCCATGAGTTCCCTCAATTATCTGAGCCGAAGTCATGGGAGTTCCACGTAGTTCACATCACCATGTCAATGGATGTCACAGCTTTCCGGCACCCAAGGCCCCCCCAATAATATGAGCCGAGCCCCGAGTACGGGTAGCGTTCATCATGCACCCATTGTCGATGGAAGACAATGAAATTATAACCAATTTTATAATTCCCCTTTTCGGGCTTGATATTAATTTTGAATCTTATTCAAAATGAGGGTTTTTAGTTTTGAAAGGTCTCATCATTAATTTTATTTTAAAAGCTCGCCATGTTTGATCGTATGTTTGCCTGATTCATGCAACTTTGTTATTATCATAATAATAACGCACATACTCATTATTTATAACATATCATGCATATATTATAAACAGTAAACAAAACAAGGATGATCAATCGCCCCAATACTAATGGACCGTGTGAGCTAAACACGGGCCTAGGTCCAATCCTAGGGAAAATGCACGGGATGCAAATGCAACTATTACATTAGCTTCGAATATTTACATGTCTTCGATCTTCATAATCATCATGGCCACCATCTTCCAATCTTGATCATCCATTATACTAATATTTACAAATAAATATCCATGGCAAATAGGGATACATCTCATGGGGTGGGAACGGGCCATAAACCAAGCCCACTTTATAAATTGATAATTATTACAATCATTCAACACAAAATATCCTAGCATACACCTAGCAAATTGGGCTTGGGCTTTTGATCATCCTTCATGCATAATATCACATATCATACACCATCAATTAATTATCACAATAATTAATTGATCCAATATTATATATCTTGATCCAATCACTAACCGCCACAATTATAAACTAAATTAACAAAGTATACAAACACCTTTGTCTACTTTCTAATTAATTTATTTATAACCGAATTTCTTGTAAATCACCATTTACTATAAATAATTAAAGTCCAACTTAAATTATTTATTCCATGAGAAAATATTTGCAACTTTTGTAATTTTAAACTTAAGGGCCCAAAAACTTATTTTTCACCAAAAACATTTTAGCCCATTTAAAATCACAAACATGTTAGCCATCCAATGGCCCAACAACTCAAGGCCCATGACACTTTGATATTCCAAAACATTTTTGGAAACCCTAGCCGTCATTGCCGTCGCCGGAGCTCCGTCGCCGGATTCCGGCCAACATGCAAAAAAATTTTTTTTATTAAAAATAGGGGGGCTGTTCGGGCAGCCCCTCGGGCTGCCCATGCTGCCCGAAATGGGCAGCCCCTCGGGCAGCCCGAGCTGCCCGAAACGGGCAGCAACATGCTGCCCGAAAAACGCCCCAACAAGCCTTGAGTTTCGTTGCAAATTTTCGGTCTCATGCGGTTAGAAATCAATCTCAACATAATATCTTGTAGTTGCTACACAAAATCGTAACCATAGCTCGGATACCACTTGAAAGGGGATCGGTTACGGTGGCCGGAAGCGCAACGGAAGTTTAAAAATCAAATTTTTGTATCAAAAATTTCGGCCACCCCTAAATCTTGTGCAACAAATACAATAAAACACAAAAATGACATTCATAGTGTGTTTAGAAAGTATATACCTATCAACCTCTTGAGGTTGATGTATGGCTCCAATTTTGTTGTCAAACAACAAAGCTCTTGAAAGGAATGGCAATCTACAAGCTTCCTCCTCCTTGAGTCTTTCCTTCAAATTAGGCCCACCACCAACTAGGTAGATCCCCTCATATTTTGCACTAGAAAAATATGAGGATTTTTCAAGAGAAGTGAAGTGTTCCTCAACAAATTGAAGAACAAAATTTTGGAGAAAAATGGGAGAGAAAAACATGCAATATTTCGGCCACAGTGGAATGAAAGAGAGGGAAGGGAGACTTGTCTTGGTTTGTGAAAAAGTTGAGTCAAAAAGGTGCATGCCATGCCTTGAAAACTCAAAAAGTAGTCTCCCAACCTTTCACCTCCCATGCATGCATAATATATGGTTTTTAATCAAATTAAAAACCTTGGACTAAATTTTAATTATCTCAAACATATTTGAGACCAATTAAACATTACTTGAATTTATCCAAGTCCCACTAGTTAAATAATTATTTTAATTGAGCTCTACAAGACTCAATATAATTTAATTAATTCAACACTTGAATTAATTTAATTATTTGGACTCTACTAGGCCCACTAGTGTTTAATTAATTCAACACTTGAATTAATTTAATTTAGTCCATAATAATGTTTATGAAAATCACAATTTTCAAATACATTATTCACTTGGCCAATTTTAATTTAGGAACACTTCCTTAAATTAAAATTTACATTTCTCTCATAGAAGTCATACTTCTATTCTTCTTTACACTTATAAACTCATTTATAAGTCGTTCAACACATTGAACTATTTTCTCCTTTATAGAAGTCATACTTCTAATTTTCCTTACGCTTATAAACTCCTTTATAAGCCATTCAACACATTGAACTATTTTTACTTCTCAACGGGATCTAGAAAGCTAGTACTTGTGTGGCCCTCAATGGTTCATTGATACAACTAGCCGTGGGTTCACATCTCTATGTGATTCGGACTAAACATGTCCATATATGAGCATACCCCAATTGCTCCATTCTTATTTATCAACACCTTGATAACAAGAACGTCAGAACTCAAGTCTGATAGTACCCAACCAATCACGTTAAACGCCTAGCAGCATCGCTTACATGATTCCCTAGGTATCACATGATAGTGCCTGCAAGAACCATTCAATTATGGTTAGCGTACAGTACGGTCCCTTCAACTCATATATCCCGATCGATTCGACAACCATTGGTTTATCGAGAGTTGTCAATGAATCGATACTATGTGTCATGTCGTAGTTGCATCGATGGTGTAATCTATGAAACCCCTTTCATAATTACCACCAAACTCTGGCCAGAGATTTCGATCTACATACACATGATAACACATAGGATATCCATACCCGAAGGTAAGCGGTGAATCCCCGACTACAATGCATCGACTCCTATGTGTTTCGACAGAACACCCAACCTTGCCACCTAATGACCCCATGAGAGTCGGTAAACAAGTCAAAGTGTAATTCTAGCACATAGAGTCTCAATGTTGTCCCGGGTCATAAGGACTAATTCTGTACAACCATAAACTAGGACGTTTTCACTCGATAAGTGAGAACCACTTGGAAAGTCCTTTAATGGAGGGTTGTTCAGTGCACTCTACCAGGAGCACCTATCTGCATGCTCGGACATCACAATGTCCCCTACCAATGAAACATGGTACTCACATCGCAGATACTAGTCTCTAACTCGAGCGGCCTATATCCTTCTTAGTGGCGGCTGAATCGACTAGGAACCGTTTAGAATATACAGTATTACAAATATGAGTTTCATGATACTCATCATATGAGCATCTCATATTCTTTCTACTATTTGTATATTCAAGGGCTTTATCTATGCAACTAGCATGGGTATACAGATAAAGATGTGCCAAAATAATAATTTCAAATATTATTAAAATAAAGATTGCTTATACATAGAGTTTCATTGTGAACACTCGGCCAACACTTGGCTCGACGGGCACCTACTCTAACAATGATATGGCTGGATATATTGAGATTATGCCGTTATGTTGTTGAAACGGAATTTGATTGAATTCTGTTTATATCCAGTAATGATTTGAACGGGCATTGATAGTATACTCCTCAATATTGTTGTTGTCAGACTGAGTATTGACAGGCTTGGGGTTCGAGACTTCGACAGAGCCAGAGTATCAGAAAGAAAGGTATAAATTAATGTTGCGTTGGGATTGCACAACTCGAGTGAGGTTTGACTCGAGTTTCCCCTAAATCACATACTTTCATTTATTGCTTTGACATTTGCAATTGATGAGACTTATGATTGTTGTCTATTGATTTATAGCCACTGCATATAATGACAGCTGATTCGCTAGTCATTGATTGATTTGCTTAGATACTGACTGCATGTATTGATTACTGAGTCGTTGAGTCATAGGCTGATTCGCCTAGTCACCGGCTGATTCGTCTGGTGATTGACTGATTCGTCTAAACTTAAGCTGATTCGCTTAATTACAAGCTGAGTTGTCTGATTATTGGCTGATTTGCCTAATTACCGGCTGATTCGTCGGGTTATTGACTGAGTCGTCAATTCTGCGGCTGATTCGCCCAGACACTGGAGATATTAATTATATCGATGCCGTTTAGGAATTGATTCATTCCTATTGACTGAGATTCGATATAATTACCTATATCCAGACATCGGGATCCCTAGGTTAGAGTTGAGTCGAGTCTGAGATGACGCGTCAGTGGAGCCGAGTCTGAGACGACGCGTCGATTAGGTTGAGTCCGATATGACATGCTGATTTACATTGTTTATACTGGGATGTATATCTCACCGGAGTTATCCGGCTGTTGTCTTGTTTTGTATGTGTGCATGACAACAGGTGGGGCTGGATCAGGGTCAAGAAGAGGATGAGAGAAGATTAGATAGCGTGGAGATCCGGGCTTTGAAGCAACATAGGATTCAGCACTGATATGTAGTTGAACCTAGTTGAATCTTGTAGAAAACCCAAGATTTGTATGTTCATGTTTAATATGTAATTTGAGTAAATTACATTACGTTTCCGCCTGTTTTATAATCGATTAATTAGTCCCAATGATGATTAAGAACTTGATTAGCGTCCGGGTCCCCACAACAGGTGGTATCAGAGCTGTAGGTACTAGAACTGTAGATTCTTTTGATTGAGATAGAAGAGGCTAGTGAGCGGGGTAGATTGAGGTATTCTTTCCTGCTTTTGAATGCTAGTATGTCGTACTGCTTTATATAATACATGTTACTTGATTTATCTGATTTGATTTTGTAATATGTATTATTGGCACGAATCTGAATTGATTCTCGATCAGCAGTAAGATGATCGGAGGAGAGACTGAATTGAAACAGGTGTGTTGGATTGGATTACTAATCCTTTTGAGTTTCAGATATGCCACCTAGACGAATTCCAGAATAGGGTAGTACATCGAATCCTCCGATGGATGTAACACCGACTCCAATGGAAACCTTGCTGAAGAGGTTTCAGTCATTCAAACCACCCACTCTGAAAGGTACTGAAACATCAGTCGAGTGTGAGAGTTGGTTAGGTAGCATTGAGTTGCTGTTTGATTCACTGGAGTACAGTGATGAGCGCCGGATTAAATTGATTGGGCACCAGTTGCTTGATGTTGCACAAAGCTGGTGGGTTACAATGAAGAGGGCCTTGGAGCAACGAGGTACGATTATTACTTGGGATGTGCTTAAAACTGAGTTTTATCAGAGATTTTTCCCAATATCGTACAGAAAGGACAAGGGGGCGGAGTTTGCCAATTTGAGACAGGGTCAGCTGAATATTGAAGAATATGTGACCAAGTTCTCTACCTTGTTGAAGTTTGCTCCACATGTGGCTGGAAATGACGAAGCCGTTGCCGATCAGTTCATTAATGGTTTGAACCCCGATATTTTTACATTGGTGAACACAGGGCGACCCAATAACTTTGCTGATGCCATGAATAGAGCAAAGGGCGCTGAGGCGGGCCTGATAAGGCAGAGAGGAGCTGAATTTGTTCCTCCAGTGTCGAGACCACAGCAACCACTTCCCCGATTCGAGGGCGGTAGTAGCAGTAGTGGAAAGAAAGATTTTCTAAAGGCTAGAGGAAAGCAATTTAAGAAGTCTGGCGGCAGTTCTTCTAGCTCCAGTGGTTCTCAGCAGAGTTATACTGGCGTTTATTGCAGAAATTGTGGAGGGAGACATTCCACTGAACAATGCCAAGGAGTACTTGGTAGCTGCCACTTCTGCAAGCAACAGGGACATTTTGCCAGAGTATGTCCACAGAGGGGTTCCCAAAGAATCCAGGGAGCTGAACCATCTGGACCAGCGGCACATTGGAGTAGACGATCAACTGCCGTTCCTTCATTTCAGCCAGCACCATCTCAGTCACAGCAGAGGTCAGGAGGAAGCCAGACAGTTGGCCAGCCTCCTAGACAGCAGGCCAGAGTATTTGCTTTGACCGAGGAACAGGCGCAGGAAGCACCAGATGATGATGTTGCAGGTAACTGATTTGTTTGATTTTCCTGCATATGTATTGAGGAATACCGGTGCTTCACATACTATTATTTCTGAAAGACTTGCATTGATGTATGCATTATTTGTTGAGTCCCTATTTACTGTAGTATTTGGTTCTGTTCCTTTGGGAAAAGATTTTGTATCAGCAATTTCTGTTAGATCTTGTATACTACAGTAGGATGAGAATGAGATCGAGTTAGATCGTGTAGTAGCTTGGGTTGTACTGGTGTTCTATGATTTTGGAACTGCATTACTGATATTGATATGCTGATCAAGTACGAAGCTACCATAGATTGATTCCAGAAGATGATAAGAATCAGACCTGAGATGACCAAGGGATGAATATAGTACGATAAGAATTCTAGACTGAGAATTCCTTTGATATTCGTACTAGCTATGACTCGATTATTACAGAAGGAGCAGAATGACTCCTTATGTATTCAGTTGATTTACTGAAGTTGAGTCTATTATTGGCTGATTTACCAACGATAAGAAAGTTCTCGATGTTTTCTCTGATAAGACTTCAGATCTGATTCCAATCAGAGAGATTGATTTTAGTCTTGAACTGATCTTAGAAATTGTTGAAATTTTGAATCCTGATTGAGAAAGATAGTAGACAATCAAGATTATATTGTACAGTCCGAACCAGAGCTGATTTCGAATCGATAGCAGTTTAAAAAGGCTGATTAGAATATTTAGAACTCAATATCGATAGTCAGAACAGAGTGTCGATCAGAGTAACAGATACGTGATTTTGTATTTTTATGAGATTGATTATTCTGTGATGTCAGATGTGTCAGAATTGTACAGCAAAGATTGATAGTGATAGTCAGAGCCGAATACCAGGTAGGTATTTCCTCTTTAATTTATGTTATTAACTGATTGTATATGTCAAATAGTTCGAATCAGAAAGGACAGATAGTGTCAGAAACTTACAGTAATGGATTCAGTGTTCAGTCTGATGATTGAGAATGTATTGTATTCGAACAGATAGTTGTGATATAGACAGATGAGATCAGTTATAACACAATTATACTGAAATGTTGGCAGAAATTATACGGATATGTCTGAATTGCTAACAGAAAAGACAGAAAGATAGAAATCAGGAGATTTATTACAGAATTGTATAGTTCTAAATAGAAATGGGAATACATTTCTATAACTTTCGTAATGAAATTACTGCCATTTTCCTACAAATTATGATATGATATGATTATGATTGATAGATTGTTCAATCTATAATCTATTAGTTTGTACAAGATAACGTACAAACATGACCAGATGACACAGATCGATGTCAGAGAGGTGGTCAGAAAGATCAGAATGCCATAGTAGACTATGTCAGATTGTGATTTTGCTTGAGATTGTATTCATGACAGAATGTAGCACGAGTTTTCTTTTAGATTGTTTTACAGATTGGCAGACTGTCAGAATGTATTAGCCAGATATTGGAAGATTTTTGTACAGCTTTAGTGCTGGATGTTAGCATTAATTGATATGACTTATTATCATGACGTGACAATAGCTATCAGCTTATCAGATGGGTAATGAGATAGTTATAGATGAGACGGTATACAGTGAATACTGCAGATTTCTTTTGAAGAAAATTCGAAGGAAAATGAAGATAGTTCAGAAAGAACAGATGTCATAAACCAACATCGGATGATGATGATTGGGATTTGAGGTCGATGATTGAATATGTCCTAGATCGAGAGCAGCAGATTTAATGATGGTTGGCTGTATTGAATCATTATAGACTATGGAGTAGGGTATATACAGATGTTGTATAACCAGTATTGCGAGATTGACTTTATCAGAGCTATTTCCATAAATAGAATTTAATATGAAATTGAAATTTCAGAACAGATTCATTGAGATAAGTTTCGGATTTAAACTCTGGATACATTTCTTCTGATATATCTGAATTGATTATTTGCGAGTTCGAGGACGAACTCAGATCTGAGAGGGGGAGAAATGTAATGCCCGAGAATTAATCACTGTTAATCAAGGATTATTGACTTATAATTTAACGTGATTACGAAAGGGCCAAGTGAGACACGAATTAAGATAATGTGTGGCCATTTATTTTGAATTTCAGAGTGTGTTGCCGAAGCAACACTGCACCCGCGCCCTTGCATGTACCGCACCCGCGGTGCATGGACAGAAACTTGGTCAGTTCTACCGAAGGGTGACCGCACCCGCGGTGTTAGCATTACCGCACCCGCGGTCTCGACAGGTACCGCACCCGCGGTCATGCAATTCCAGAATTGATAAGATTGTCGAAGCTTGAGCGCACCCGCGGTCATACACTTACCGCACCCGCGGTGCAACGTGTGTTGCGAAAATTGTGACACCTCATGACATGCATGCGTTGATATATATAGTGCTGTAACTCCTTCGAAAATCATTCAGAATGAAAGAGAAAAGGTCCGAGAAGGAAGACAGAAAATCCTTACGCCTTCTGTGAACAATCCGTCCGTTAGATTTTGAATCCGACTTCAGTATTGAGTTCCTAGCAACGTAGGCTACAACCGGACGTAAGTTTTGCTATGTTTTGACATGCTTTGAAATTATGATATTGTCAGAATTGAATGGAACTCATATATGTTGTTCTTGACATAGTAGACCTCATAGAATCGAAGTCAGATTAAGAAACGGACTGATTATGGAATTGTTATGATTTTCGGAGTAGTTTTGGAGTCGATTTGATATCAGAATTGAATTGTTATCGAGTAGGAGATATTAGAATTGATATCTGACTGATATGATATGGCTGGATATATTGAGATTATGCCGTTATGTTGTTGAAACGGAATTTGATTGAATTCTGTTTATATCCAGTAATGATTTGAACGGGCATTGATAGTATACTCCTCAATATTGTTGTTGTCAGACTGAGTATTGACAGGCTTGGGGTTCGAGACTTCGACAGAGCCAGAGTATCAGAAAGAAAGGTATAAATTAATGTTGCGTTGGGATTGCACAACTCGAGTGAGGTTTGACTCGAGTTTCCCCTAAATCACATACTTTCATTTATTGCATTGACATTTGCAATTGATGAGACTTATGATTGTTGTCTATTGATTTATAGCCACTACATATAATGACAGCCGATTCGCTAGTCATTGATTGATTTGCTTAGATACTGACTGCATGTATTGATTACTGAGTCGTTGAGTCATAGGCTGATTCGCCTAGTCACCGGCTGATTCGTCTGGTGATTGACTGATTCGTCTAAACTTAAGCTGATTCGCTTAATTACAAGCTGAGTTGTCTGATTATTGGGTGATTTGCCTAATTACCGGCTGATTCGTCGGGTTATTGACTGAGTCGTCAATTCTGCGGCTGATTCGCCCAGACACTGGAGATATTAATTATATCAATGCCGTTTAGGAATTGATTCATTCCTATCGACTGAGATTCGATATAATTACCTATATCCAGACATCGGGATCCCTAGGTTAGAGTTGAGTCGAGTCTGAGATGACGCGTCAGTGGAGCCGAGTCTGAGACGACGCGTCGATTAGGTTGAGTCCGATATGACATGCTGATTTACATTGTTTATACTGGGATGTATATCTCACCGGAGTTATCCGGCTGTTGTCTTGTTTTGTATGTGTGCATGACAACAGGTGGGACTGGATCAGGGTCAAGAAGAGGATGAGAGAAGATTAGATAGCGTGGAGATCCGGGCTTTGAAGCAACATAGGATTCAGCACTGATATGTAGTTGAACCTAGTTGAATCTTGTAGAAAACCCAAGATTTGTATGTTCATGTTTAATATGTAATTTGAGTAAATTACATTACGTTTCCGCTTTGTATTTTAAAAAAAAAATTTAGACCCTGTTTTATAATCGATTAATTAGTCCCAATGATGATTAAGAACTTGATTAGCGTCCGGGTCCCCACAACAGGTGGTATAAGAGCTGTAGGTACTAGAACTGTAGATTCTTGAGATTGAGATAGAAGAGGCTAGTGAGCGGGGTAGATTGAGGTATTCTTTCCTGCTTTTGAATGCTAGTATGTCGTACTGCTTTATATAATACATGTTACTTGAATATCAATCAATACAAAATCTGATCAATATCAATCTACTGATGTTTTGACGGCATAACAATACAATCTGAATAACCCCGTAAATCTGAACATCACATAAATAATACCAGAACTCATAATCTGTGTCAATACAATTCATGATCTGAATACTACCACAATTCTGATATAAAATCTAAGTCAATATCTTTCAAATAACATAACAATTATATAACCAGTCTATTCTGAAATCTGACTTCAATTATACAATATCTACGGTAGTATAAACACCATATCTGAATCATATTCAATTCTGGAAACATTATATTTTCAAAACATCTCAAAACGTAACAAAACTTACGTCCTTGTGTAGCTCGTGTCAAGAGGAACACAATACTGCGTTCGGATTTGAATTCTGATGGACGGATATTTCACAATCGCATGTCTAAAAGGCGTAAGGATTTTTCTCTCAAAAACTTCTCCCCTTTTCTGAATTTCTGGGGTAAAGACGCGTCATTCGCACATATATATACTGCATGCAATTTCTGAAACGTGGCATCATTTTTAAAGCAACACGCAAGGCCGCGGGTGCGCTACGTACAAGACCGCGGGTGCGGTCCATCTTGCACCGCGGGTGCGGTGTCGCCTCGAATAAAATTTGCCAACTTTCTGTCCATGCACCGCGGGTGCGGTCTTGGTTGCACCGCGGGTGCGGTGTGGCTTCGGCCTTTCTGGAAAAAATCCACAATTGCATGACGCGGGTGCACCCCTGCTCTGGGCGCGGGTGCGGTCTTGCAAACCCTATTTTCTCATATCTTTTCTTCCCTCATTACATGTCATGCATTCTCATATCTTCCGAGTCTCATGTTAGTGAAGATTGATAATCTTGGTTTATCAATTCTATAATTTTTTGGCCTTACAATATAGACTGTGTACTAATCTGTTTGAATATCAGATATGCCGCCTAGATGAATACCACAACCGGCTGCAGGGCAAGTGCCAGAACATGGTAGTATGTCAGGTACTCAGATGGACGTTACTGCGACACCTATGGAGGCCTTGTTGAAGTGGTTTCAATCATTCCATCCACCTACCTTGAAGGGCACGGAGAATGCAGTGGACTGCAAGAGCTGGCTAGATGATATAGATGTTAGAGTAGGTGCCCATCGAGCCAAGTTTTGGCCGAGTGTTCACAACGAAACTCTATGTATAAGCAATCTTTATTTTAATAATATTTGAAATTATTACTTTGGCACATCTTTATCTGTATACCCATGCTAGTTGCATAGATAAAGCCCTTGAATATACAAATAGTAGAAAGAATATGAGATGCTCATATGATGAGTATCATGAAACTCATATTTGTAATACTGTATATTCTAAACGGTTCCTAGTCGATTCAGCCGCCACTAAGAAGGATATAGGCCGCTCGAGTTAGAGACTAGTATCTGTGATGTGAGTACCATGTTTCATTGGTAGGGGACATTGTGATGTCCGAGCATGCAGATAGGTGCTCCTTGTAGAGTGCACTGAACAACCCTCCATAAAAGGACTTTCCAAGTGGTTCTCACTTATCGAGTGGAAATGTCCTAGTTTATGGTTGTACAGAATTAGTCCTTATGACCCGGGACAACATTGAGACTCTATGTGCTAGAATTACACTTTGACTTGTTTACCGACTCTCATGGGGTCATTAGGTGGCAAGGTTGGGTGTTCTGTCGAAACACATAGGAGTCGATGCATTGTAGTCGGGGATTCACCGCTTACCTTCGGGTATGGATATCCTATGTGTTATCATGTGTATGTAGATCGAAATCTCTGGCCAGAGTTTGGTGGTAATTATGAAAGGGTTTCATAGATTACACCATCGCTGCAACTACGACATGACACATAGTATCGATTCATTGACAACTCTCGATAAACCAATGGTTGTCGAATCGATCGGGATATATGAGTGGAAAGGACCGTACTGTACGCTAACCATAATTGAATGGTTCTTGCAGGCACTATCATGTGATACCTAGGGAATCACGTAAGCGATGCTGCTAGGCGTTTAACGTGATTGGTTGGGTACTATCAGACTTGAGTTCTGACGTTCTTATTATCAAGGTGTTGATAAATAAGAATGGAGCAATTGGGGTATGCTCATATAAGGACATGTTTAGTCCGAATCACATAGAGATGTGAACCCACGGCTAGTTGTATCAATGAACCATTGAGGGCCACACAAGTACTAGCTTTCTAGATCCCGTTGAGAAGTAAAAATAGTTCAATGTGTTGAACGGCTTATAAAGGATTTTATAAGCGTGAGGAAAATTAGAAGTATGACTTCTATAAAGGAGAAATTAGTTCAATGTGTTGAACGACTTATAAATGAGTTTATAAGTGTAAATGAAATAGAAGTATGACTTCTATGAGAGAAATGTAAATTTTAATTTATGGAAGTGTTCCTAAATTAAAATTTGGCCAAGTAAATAATGTATTTGAAAATTGTGATTTTCATAAACATTATTGTGGACTAAGTTAAATTAATTCAAGTGTTGAATTAATTAAACACTAGTGGACCTAGTAGAGTCCAAATAATTAAATTAATTCAAGTGTTGGATTAATTAAATTATATTGAGTCTTGTAGAGCTCAATTAAAATAATTATTTAACTAGTGTGACTTGGGTAAATTCAAGTAATGTTTAATTAGTCTCAAATATGTTTGAGATAATTAAATTTAGTCCATGGTTTTTAATTTGTTAAAACCATATATTATATGCATGGGGAGGTGAAAGGTTGGGAGAAAACTTTTGCAAGAAACTAGGCATGTCTTGCACATGCTAGAACACACTTTTTCTTCAACCAAGAAAATGCTCTTCCCTCTCTCCTCCCCTCACCATGGCCGAAATTTCTTCCCCCTTTCTCCTCCAATTTTGTTCTTCAATTTGTTGAAGCAACAACTCACTTCTCAAAGAAAAATGCCCTACATTTTCTAGTGCAAGTGTAAGGTGGATCTTTTAAGTTGGTGGTGGGCTTGATTGGAAGAAAGGAGTCCAAAAGAAAGGAGGAGCTTGTAGATCTTCATCCATCAAGAGCTAAAGTGTTTATACTTTAGTTGGAGCCATAAAATCAATCCTTGTGATTGATAGGTAATTTTCTCAACACCCTATGCTTGAAAGTTGAGTTTTTGTATATGCTACACTAGTACACATGGTGGCCGAAAATTTCCTTGCAAGAAAATGTGATTTTCGAAAATTTTGTAGCTTCCGTTGTGTTTTTCGGTCACCTTATTCGATCCCTTTCAAGTGGTATCATGAGCTAAGGTTGCTAGTTTTTTGTAGCATATACATAATATTATATTGAGGGCGATTTCTAACCGATTGAGGATGAAAATTTGCAACATAAAATCAAGGTCTTGAGGGGAAAATTTGGGCAGCTTGTTGCTGCCCATTTCGGGCAGCTCGGGCTGCCCGTGGGCTGCCCATTTCGGGCAGCAAGGGCAGCCCCTCTCTTTTAATAAAAAAAAAAAAAATTTTTGGTTGGCCGGAATCCGGCGACGGAGCTCCGGCGACGGCGATGACGACTAGGGTTTCCAAAAGTATTTTGGACTATCCAAGTGTCATGGGCCTTGATGTTGTTGGGCCATTTGATGGTCAACATATTTGTGAATTTTAAATGGGCCAAAATGTTTTTAGTAAAAAATAAAGTTTTGGGCCCTTAAGTTTAAAATTACAAAAGTTGCAAATATTTTCTCATGAAATAAATAATTGAAGTTGGACTTTAATTATTTATAGAAAATGGTGATTTACAAGAAATTCGGTTATAAATAAATTAATTTGAAAGTAGACAAAGGTGTTTGTATACTTTGTTAATTTAGTTTATAATCGTGGTGGTTAGTGATTGGTTCAAGATATATAATATTGGATCAATTAATTATTGTGATAATTAATTGATGGTGTATGATATGTGATATTATGCATGAAGGATGATCAAAAGCTCAAGCCCAATTCGCTAGGTGTATGCTAGGATATTTGTGTTGTATGATTGTAATAATTATCAATTTAAAGTGGGCTTGGTTTATGGCCCGTTCCCACCCCCCATGAGATGTATCCCTATGTGCCATGGATATTTAATTGTAAATATTAGAATAGTGGAAGATCAAGATTGGAAGATGGTGGCCTTGGTGATTATGAAGATCGAAGACATGTAATATTGGATGCTAATGTAATAATGTAGTTGCATTTGCATCCCGTGCATTTACCCTAGGATTGGACCTAGGTCCGTGTTTAGCTCACACGGACCGTTAGTATTGGGGCGATTGATCATCCTTGTTTGTTTACTGTTTATAATATATGCATGATATGTTATAAATAATGAGTATGTGCGTTATTATTATGATAATAACAAAGTTGCATGAATCCGACAAACATAAGATCAAACATGGCGAGCTTTTAAATAAAAAATTAATGATGAGACCTTTCAAAATTAAAAACCCTCATTTTGAAAGATTCAAAATTAATATCAAGCCCGAAAAGGGGAATTATAAATTTGTTTATAATTTCCTTGTCTTCCATCGACAATGGGTGCATGATGAACGCTACCCGTACTCGAGGCTCGGCTCATATTATTGGGGGGCCCTGGGTGCCGGAAAGCTGTGACATCCATTGACATAGTGATGTGAACTACGTGGAACTCCCATGATTTCGGCTCATATTATTGGGGGAACTCATGGCGACCGTCCATTAAGGTTCGACATCGATGGGTAAGGCTTGACACGTGAAGATGAACGACGTCATATTATTAGGTCCTAATCAAACGTGAGACAAAAGTTTACCTAGAGGGTTGCATTGTGATGCAATTGGAAACTACCTTTTAGGAATTGTGATTGGCTGATATTATTCGGGATCATAATTCGCTAATTGGACCTTACGTACCTACTGAGGAAAGGAGTTTCCCGCTTTCACTAGAGGGTAGTGAAAGATGTCAAAACAGTGGGAGCCAATATTTATGAAGTAAAAGTCCAAACTTCATATCTTCCTAAATATTTTAAAATAGTCATCAACATTTATCTGTTTTTACTTTTCAGTACAAATTGACAATGTCATCGCTTCGCAATCCAATATCCGTAATACTCGACAAAAACCTATTAACTGTACCTAATTACCTCACTTGGCTAAGAAACCTAAAAATCGTCTTGAATTCGGAAAGGGTAGCATATACACTGACTGAGTCGCCCCCTGTTGTGACTCCGACTCACTACAATCCTGAGGAATTGCAGGCTTACAAGGAATGGTGTGACCATGACTTGATAGCCAGGTGTTATATGCTGACTTCTATGAATGATGAGCTGCAGAGGCGTTTTGAGGGTGCAAAGAGTGCTGCTGACATTCATTTGCACCTCAAGGAGCTCTTTGGAGAGCAAACACGTCCTCTTAGGCATGCTACCGTCAAGGAGCTGATCACTTTACGCATGCAAGATGGGGCCTCGGTCCATGAGCATGGCCTAAAGGTGATCGGGCTCGTGGACAAGCTCGTTGGCATGGATCTGATCTTGCCTTCGGAGTTGACCACCGACGTGTTGCTCTTATCGCTGCCTAGCTCATTTGATCCTTTTGTGGTGAACTTCAACATGAAAAAGATTGAACCGATCCTTGAGGAGTTGGTGAATATGCTTGTTACGTTTGAATCCACCATCAAGAAAGAGAAGTTGGTTCTTTATGTGGGTTCTTCATCTGGTACGAAGATTGATCCACATGGGAATGGAAAGAAGCTTTCTTTCCAACGTCCCAAGAAGAACGTGCCCTTGTTGAGGCAATCTCCGAATCCCGTTGTGGCAGCCACACCAGTTAAGGCTGACAAGACTGCTGATGAATGTCATCACTGCAAGAAGCCTGGACATTGGAGGCGAAATTGCAAGGAATATCTGGCCCAGAAGTGTTCTGGAAACGGTATGTTCTAAATTTAAGTAAACGTTTCAATTAACTCTGCTTCTTGGGTATTAGATACCGGTTGTGACTCACATCTCTATAATGAGTTATAGGTGATGGGAAGAAGTAGAATGCTTAAGGAAGGTGTAACCTTCTAGAGGATGAACAATGGAGCAATTGTTGCTGCCAAGGCTATTGAAGATGTTTACTTATTATTGAACAATAGTTTAAGTTAATTTAATGAGATGTTTTGTTTGTACCTAATTTTGTAAAACATTGTTTCCATTTCTATGCTTATAAAAATGGATATTCTTGTTTATTTTGCAAATGTGTTTGCAACATTTACATGAATGAATGTTTGATTGGTACTGGTGAACTTGAAAACGATCTCTATAACTTAAAATTGAAAGATATTCCACTAAATGTCCATTCAAAGGCATACACCATATGAGATATGGATGGGTAAGCCTCCTAAGTATTCTTATCTTAGAATATGAGGGTGCCCTGCTTATGAAGCAGGTAGTGGGAGATAAATTGGATAGTTGATCCATTTTATGCTAATTTGTGGGATATCCAATGAATTCGATTGGATACTACTTCTATCATCCCCAAGAAACAAAAGTGTTTGTTTCTAGGAATGCGACCTTTTTGAAAGGGAATTTCTATTGGATAGAAAAAGGGAGATGATAGAACTCGAAGAGGGTCGAGAGACACCCACAATTGTAGAACCCACACCCGAAGAGCCAAGAGAGGAGATACAAGCTCCTAGAAGATCCGAGAGAGTCTCGAGACCACCTATGAGGTATGGTCTGCTTCTTGAAGAGGGCCATGATGAGCCTAACCATGGATGTGATCCAAGGACCTTCAAGGAAGCGTTATCTGATGCCGATTCATCCAAGTGACTTAAAGCAATGGAATCTGAGTTGAATTCCATGCATTCAAACCAAATGTAGGATCTTGTAGATCCACCTGAGGGAATTGTTCCCATAGGGACTTGGGACGGATGGGAAGGTATTGACCTTCAAGGTGCGATTGGTGGCAAAAGGATATACTCAAAGACAAGGAGTTGACTTTGAGGAAACCTTTTTCCCCAGTCGCAATGTTCAAGTCCATAAAGATTTTGCTAGCCATAGCTGCATGGTATGACTATGAGATATGGCAGATGGATGTCAAGACAGACTTTCTTAATGGGGATTTTAAGAAAGTTATTTACATGTCTTAACCTGAAGGGTTAACATCTATCGGAAGTGAGCATATGGTATGCAAACTTCAGAGATCTATTTATGATCTAAAGCAGGCATCTAGGAGTTGGAACCTCAGATTCGACAGTACAATCAAATAGTTTGATTTACTAAGAGTCCTGAGGAACCCTATGTGTATAAGAAGGTCAGTGGGAGTGTTGTGACATTTCTGGTGTTATATGTTGATGACATTCTACTCATTGGGAATGATGTAGGAATGTTGCAATCAACTAAGATATGGTTAGCGAGTAAGTTCCCGATGCAGGACTTGGGTGAAGCATCTTTTGTATTGGGAATACAGATCTATAGAGATAGATCGAGAAGATTGCTTGGTCTCACCCAGTCCACATACATTGATACCATCGTGAAGCCGTTCTCGATGGATGAGTCCAAGGGAGGACACCTACCAATGTGTCATGGCGTGTCCCTATCCAAGTCTGTCTCCCAAGACTGATGCAGAGATAGTGGCGATGACACGCATTCCGTATGCTTCGGCAATTGGTAGCATCATGTATGGGATGATATCTACACGTCTTGACGTGGCTTTCGCACTAAGTGTAGTGAGTAGATATCAATCGAACCCTGGTCTTCCACACTGGAAAGCTGTGAAAGACATCCTCAAGTAGTTGAGAATGACCAATAATGTGTTCTTGGTCTATGGGGTGGAGAACTAAAATTGGAAGGCTATACCGACTCTAGCTTCCAAAGCGATATCGATGACTCGAATTCAACCTCTGGTTTTGTATTCATGCTCAATGGTGCTGCAGTCTCTTGGAAGAGTTCCAAGCAAGACAATATTACGGATTCCAGCACAGAGGCCGAATACATTGCTGCATCAGATGCAGCAAGGGAGGCTGTTTGGATAAGGAATTTCGTCCAAGAGTTGGGCGTCATTCCAAATGGAGTTGCTCCTATCCCGGTGTTGTGTTACAACACGGGAGCTATAGCTCAAGCAAAGGAGCCTAGGTCTCATCATAAATCCAAACTAGTATTGAGAAAGTACCACATCCTCGGAGAGATTGTGGAAAGAGGAGAAGTGTCTTTTGACACAGTCGGCTCCGCCGATAATGTTGATTGATCCACTAGCTAAGCCTTTACCTAGACCATTATTCGACAAGCATCGCGAATCAATGGGTTTAAAGCATATGGGTAGTTGGCTCTAGTGCAAGTGGGAGATTGTTAGAGTAGGTGCCCGTCGAGCCAAGTGTTGGCCGAGTGTTCACAATGAAACTCTATGTATAAGCAATCTTTATTTTAATAATATTTGAAATTATTACTTTGGCACATCTTTATCTGTATACCCATGCTAGTTGCATAGATAAAGCCCTTGAATATACAAATAGTAGAAAGAATATGAGATGCTCATATGATGAGTATCATGAAACTCATATTTGTAATACTGTATATTCTAAACGGTTCCTAGTCGATTCAGCCGCCACTAAGAAGGATATAGGCCGCTCGAGTTAGAGACTGGTATCTGCGATGTGAGTACCATGTTTCATTGGTAGGGGACATTGTGATGTCCGAGCATGCAGATAGGTGCTCCTTGTAGAGTGCACTGAACAACCCTCCATAAAAGGACTTTCCAAGTGGTTCTCACTTATCGAGTGGAAATGTCCTAGTTTATGGTTGTACAGAATTAGTCCTTATGACCCGGGACAACATTGAGACTCTATGTGCTAGAATTACACTTTGACTTGTTTACCGACTCTCATGGGGTCATTAGGTGGCAAGGTTGGGTGTTCTGTCGAAACACATAGGAGTCGATGCATTGTAGTCGGGGATTCACTGCTTACCTTCGGGTATGGATATCCTATGTGTTATCATGTGTATGTAGATCGAAATCTCTGGCCAGAGTATGGTGGTAATTATGAAAGGGTTTCATAGATTACACCATCGATGCAACTACGACATGACACATAGTATCGATTCATTGACAACTCTCGATAAACCAATGGTTGTCGAATCGATCGGGATATATGAGTTGAAGAGACCGTACTGTACGCTAACCATAATTGAATGGTTCTTGTAGGTACTATCATGTGATACCTAGGGAATCACGTAAGCGATGCTGCTAGGCGTTTAACGTGATTGGTTGGGTACTATCAGACTTGAGTTCTGACGTTCTTATTATCAAGGTGTTGATAAATAAGAATATAGCAATTGGGGTATGCTCATATAAGGACATGTTTAGTCCGAATCACATAGAGATGTGAACCCACGGCTAGTTGTATCAATGAACCATTGAGGGCCACATAAGTACTAGCTTTCTAGATCCCGTTGAGAAGTAAAAATAGTTCAATGTGTTGAACGGCTTATAAAGGAGTTTATAAGCGTGAGGAAAATTAGAAGTATGACTTCTATAAAGGAGAAATTAGTTCAATGTGTTGAACGACTTATAAATGAGTTTTTTAGTGTAAATGAAATAGAAGTATGACTTCTATGAGAGAAATGTAAATTTTAATTTATGGAAGTGTTCCTAAATTAAAATTTGGCCAAGTAAATAATGTATTTGGAAATTGTGATTTTCATAAACATTATTGTGGACTAAATTAAATTAATTCAAGTGTTGAATTAATTAAACACTAGTGGACCTAGTAGAGTCCAAATAATTAAATTAATTCAAGTGTTGGATTAATTAAATTATATTGAGTCTTGAAGAGCTCAATTAAAATAATTATTTAACTAGTGTGACTTGGGTAAATTCAAGTAATGTTTACTTAGTCTCAAATATGTTTGAGATAATTAAATTTAGTCCATGGTTTTTAATTTGTTAAAACCATATATTATATGCATGGGGAGGTGAAAGGTTGGGAGAAAACTTTTGCAAGAAACTAGGCATGTCTTGCACATGCTAGAACACACTTTTTCTTCAACCAAGAAAATTCTCTTCCCTCTCTCCTCCCCTCACCATGGCCGAAATTTCTTCCCCCTTTCTCCTCCAATTTTGTTCTTCAATTTGTTGAAGCAACAACTCACTTCTCAAAGAAAAATGCCCTACATTTTCTAGTGCAAGTGTAAGGTGGATCTTTTAAGTTGGTGGTGGGCTTGATTGGAAGAAAGGAGTCCAAAAGAAAGGAGGAGCTTTTAGATCTTCATCCATCAAGAGCTAAAGTGTTTATACTTTAGTTGGAGCCATAAAATCAATCCTTGTGATTGATAGGTAATTTTCTCAACACCCTATGCTTGAAAGTTGAGTTTTTGTATATGCTACACTAGTACACATGGTGGCCGAAAATTTCCTTGCAAGAAAATGTGATTTTCGAAAATTTTGTAGCTTCCGTTGTGTTTTTCGGTCACCTTATTCGATCCCTTTCAATAGAGATGCTGTTTGAATCTCTTGCCTATACAGATGAACGAAGAGTGAAATTAATTGGGCATCTGTTGCAAGAAGTGGCCAAGAGTTGGTGGCTTACGACGAAACGAGCATTGGAACATAGAGGTATTGATATTACCTGGAAAGTATTTAAAGATGAATTTTATCAACGTATCTTTCCAGTGTCGTATCGAAAAGACAAAGGAGCAGAATTTGCCAACTTGAGACAGGGGCAGTTGAACATTGAAGAATATGTTTCCAAGTTTTCTTCCTTGCTTCGGTTTGCACCCCACGTGGCAGGAAATGATGAAGCGGTCGCCGATCAGTTCATCTATGGTTTAAATCCTGACATTTTCACTTTGGTAAACACGGGACGACCCAATACCTTTTCTGATGCACTGAACAGAGCGAAAGGAGTAGAGGCTGGCTTGATTAGGCAGCGAGGGGCTTCCTATAGTGCTCAGAGTCAGAGACCGCCATAGCCCGCCGCCCAGTTTCCACCACTTCCTCCTCGATTTGATAGTGGGAGCAGTAGTAGTGGCAAGAAGGATTTTTTGAAAGCAAAGGGCAGACATTTTAAGAAATCAGGGAGCAGTTCGTCGAGCTCCAGTGGGTCAAGACAGAGAGGTCCTGGCCAGAGTACCGAGTATACAGGTGTTTAATGTTGTACTTGTGGAGGCAGGCATTCCACATAGCAGTGTCAGGGAGTGATGGGCAGATGCAACATATGTAGGCAACAGGGACATTTCTCCAGAGTCTGTCCCCAGAGAGGTGCCCAGAGATTTCAGGGTGCGGGGTCATCAGCATCAGTGACTCAGCTTGAGAGGCAAGCGTCGTCTATCCATTCATTCCAGCCCACGCCTACACAGTCCCAGCCTAGAGCCAGAGGTAGCCAGACAGTGAGCCAACCTCCCAGACAACAGGCTCAGGTGTTTGCATTGACGGAGGAGCAAGCCCAAGATGCGCCAGACGATGTGATTGCAGGTAACTGTTTTCTTTGCGGTTATCCTGCATATGTGTTGATAGACACAGTGCATACCATACATAAATTTCTGAGCATTTTACATTGGCACATGCATTGCCTGTCGAGTCATTGTCTATTGTAGTGTCTATTTCTTCTCCGTTGGGAAGTGGTCTGATATCTGTGACTTTAGTTAGACATTATATACTAGAATTTGAGGGGCATGAGATTGATTTAGATTGTGTTGTACTTGTTTTATCTGATTTTGATTGTATTGTCGGGATTGACATGTTAACTAAGTATAGAGCTATCGTAGACTGTTTTCACAAGATTGTCAGAATCAGACCAGAAATGACAGAAGAATGGAAATTCTAAGGTAAGGGTTCCAGATCTCGGATTCCCTTAGTGTCTGCTCTGACTATGAGTAGATTATTGCAGAAAGGAGCAGAAGGGTTCCTTGTTTATTCTGTAGACCTACAGAAATCGAGCCCGGCATTGGCAGATTTGTCAGTAGTACGGCAGTTTGCAGATGTATTTCCTGACGAGATTCTAGGGTTACCTTCAGTTCGAGAGGTAGATTTCGGCATAGATCTTGTGCCAGGTACCGTTCCTATTTCGAGAGCTCAGTATAGGATGGCGCCGATAGAGTTGAAAGAATTGAAAGCACAGTTAGAAGATTTGTTAGCCAAGGGATATATCAGACCTAGTGTATCTCCTTGGGACGCACCAGTGTTATTTGTGCGAAAGAAAGATGGTTCAATGCGATTGTGTATCGACTACAGGCAACTGAACAAGGCAACAGTGAAGAACAAGTAACCTTTGCCTCGCATTGATGATTTATTTGATCAGTTACAGGGATCATCTGTCTATTCTAAGATTGATTTGCGATCGGGATATCACCAACTTAGAGTTCGAGATGTTGATATACTGAAGACAGCATTCCGAACCAGGTTGTCTTCTTGAGTCATATCATATCTGGAGACGATATTTCTGTGGATCCGAGTAAAGTTGAAGCTGTTATCAGCTGGCCGAGACCGACTTCTGTGCCAGAGATACGCAGTTTCATGGGTATGGCAGGTTATTATCGACGATTCATCAAAGATTTCTCCAACATTGCGAAGCCGATTACCCAGTTGACACAGAAGAATACACCATTTGTGTGGTCTGAGGATTGCGAGTCTAGCTTTCTATAATTGAAGAAGAGGCTGACCAGTGCTCCAGTATTGACGATACTTTCAGGTACTGGTGAGTTCGTTGTATATTGTGACACATCTCACAGAGGGTTATTTTGTGTTTTTATGCAGCGGGGTCATGTGATCGCATACGACTCGAGAAAATTAAAGCCACATGAGACTCGATACCCAATTCATGATCTTGAATTGGCGGCTATCGTATTTGCACTAAAGATTTGGCGTCATTATCTTTATGGCGAGAAATTTGAAATCTATTCTGATCATAAAAGCCTAAAGTATCTGTTTTCTCAGTCAGAATTGAACATGAGACAGCGCAGATGGCTTGATTTGTTGAAGGATTTCGATTGCGAGATTAAATACTATCCAGGGAAGTCAAATGAAGCAGCGGATGCCTTGAGTTGAAAGGTTTGTGCTCTATCCTTGTCGACGATAGGTATTTCAAATTTAGTTGAAAATTGTTGTTTCTCTGGTTTAGCATTTGACACAGATAATAGACCGTTAAAACTTACTTCGATTCAAGTTGAGCCAGATTTGATTATGAGAATCAAGGAAGCCCAAAGAACCGATCAGAATATCCAGAAGTCGATTGATATGATCAGATCAGGACATCAGTCTGAATATCAGCTACATGATTATGTTCTGTATGTGAATAACCGTCTCGTAGTACCAGATGTTTCAGAGTTGAAACAACAGATTCTATCAGCAGCGCAATGTAGTCGGTTTAGCATTCATCCTGGAGGCCGGAAAATGTACAACGATCTGAAGACACAATTCTGGTGGAAACAAATGAAGTCAGATATTTCCGAATTTGTGTCTAAGTGCTTAAATTGCCAACATGTGAAGGCTGAGAGAAAGAAGCCCGGAGGTTTACTTCAAAGTTTGTCTATTCCTGAGTGGAAATAGGATCACATTTCCATGGATTTCGTGACGAAGTTACCTCGATCATCCCGGGGCTGTGACGCGATTTGGGTCATTATTGACAGATTAACCAAATCAGCGTATTTTATTCCATACAGAATGACATACCGACACGATCAGATGGCTGAGATATATATCAGAGAGGTAGTCAGATTGCATGGTGTGCCGAAGTCTATCGTATCAGATCGTGATCCACGATTCACTTCGCACTTTTGGCACAGTTTGCAGCAGGCTTTAGGTACGACATTGCACCTGAGTACTGCTTATCATCCCCATACAGATGGACAGTCAGAGCGGACTATCCAGACTTTAGAGGACATGTTGAGAGCTGTAGTGCTAGATTTTGGCACTAGTTGGCAAGATTCACTACCTTTGTGTGAATTCTCGTACAACAACAGCTATCAGACGAGTATCGAGATGGCACCGTTTGAATCTTTGTATGGCAAAAAGTGCAGATCTCCGTTGTACTGGGATGATATATCTGAGGTACCAGAATTTGGGCCTGATATGATTCGAGAAATGACTGAGAAAGTAAAGATAATTCAAAAGAGGATGAAGACGGCACAGGACAGACTAGCCAAGTATGCCAATATCAGACGTAGACCGCTAGTATTTGAACCGGGAGAAAGAGTATTTTTGAAGATTTCTCCTTTCAGAGGCGTTGTCAAATTTGGCAAACGCGGGAAGTTGTCTCCGAGATACATTGGTCCTTACGAAATTCTTGAAAAGATTGGCGATCGAGCATATTGACTTGCTCTTCCTCCTTCTCTATCTGGGATACATGACGTGTTTCATGTATCGATGTTGTGTAGATATATGCCAGATATTTCTCATGTCATTCAGCCTGACGAAGCTGAGCTTGATCAGACTTTGAGTTCTGTTGAGCAACCGATACAGATTCTTGACCGGAAAGAGAAACAGCTCAGAACGAAGACTATTCCGCTAGTGAAAGTCCAGTGGAAGCGACTTGGGAAACAGAAGTAGATATGAGACAGAAACATCCCGAGTTATTTACATGATGTAAGTAATTCTTCAGTTTTGATTATATTACTTTTCATGTATGAATCGATAGATTGCCTGCGATTTCGAGGGCGAAATCATTTCTTAGAGGGGAGGAAATGTAAGGCTTGAGATTATTAGTCTTCATTGATGTGATACTCGGAAGATATGAGTATGCATGACAGGTAATGAGAAGCACTAGATTTATTAGTCTTCACTGACGTGACATTCGAAAGTATGAGTATGCATGACATGCAACGAGAGGTATTAAGTGAGATGGGATGATGAAATATTGCATGGATGAGAGACCGCACCTGCACTCCATTTTAGACTACACCTGCGGTCATTAATTCTGGATTTTTGAAGGTGATGCCGAAGCCACACTGCACCCGCGCAGAGAAAAGCACCGCACCCGCGGTTGATGGCCAGTAGGGTAGGAATTTTGGTACGAACCATGACCGCACCCGCGGTCCAAAAGACACTGCACCCGCGGTCGTCGAATGTTGGGAAATTAAAAGACATGCCGTGAGTTGAGCGCACCCGCGCTGATGAAGCCACCGCACCCGCGGTCAAACGTGTTGCTTGAAGAATATGACACTTGCCCCTCAACATGCATGATATATATATCAGGTGTTAGCATTATTTCCTTCCCATTTCAGCAACCAAAGGAACGAGACCTTTAGGAGGAAAGCTTCAAAGTTTCTTCCATTCTATAATTGAGTTTGTGCAAGATTTAGCCATCCAAACTTAAATTCAATTTCGGTTTTGATCTCCTCTCTTCAAGGGCTAGCTAAGGATGTAAGTTTCATTCATTTCCTGCATGATTTGAGATATTGTGATTGGGGAAATTGTGAAATAAACTAGATTATGTGTTCTTGCGAAGTTGGTGATCGTATATTCGTAGTCGGATCGAAGAAATATTATTGTATGCAATTGTTATGGAATTATAGCATATATATGAATGAACATGTTCAGATTGCAGAGTTTAGAGTGTGTTATGAAGAGAATGGTGAATTGTTGATGTTGATTATGTAGTATTTATATGACCGGTATCGAGAAATCGTGCCGTTGCGCCGTTGAATTGCATTGAGATTGATTGTTAAGTTCAATGTGTATTGATTGGAATTATGTATTGAATTGAACATTTAACATTACCATTTCAGATTGATATTGGTAAGATTCATCTTCGAGACTTTGAGTACGACACAGATTGTATGACGAAAGGTATAATTCATGTTTTGTTTGGGGAAGACACAACTCAAATGAGATTCAATTTGAGTTTCCCAACAAAATCACATACTAAATTAGTTGTTTATCTTTTGATATGATTATGATTTGTTTATAGATTTATATTCAAATATTTTGATATGATTATGCATTTATAGATTTATATTCATGCATCTAAGATAGGAGAGTCATTGGCAGATTTGCCAAACTTCTAGACGTTCGGTGTATCGACGCATAGGAGCAGACTTCCTTTGATTGTAGATATTCGATACAGACATGACCGAAGTCTAGGAATAAGACGTACCTTCATACCGATTGGGAGGGTAGGTGGCAGACAGTGGCGTCTTATTCACACTGGGATCCCTAGAATTAAAATTAGAGTTGAGTCAAGTCAAGACATGATTTGATTTGAATTGCATGCTTATATAGATTAGTTTCATAGACTATGAAGCCTATTGTTATTGCGTTCATTCATGATTTATGATTATGTATTAGCATGCATACATGTTTTATACTGGGATTTGTTCTCACCGGAGTTTCTGGCTGTTGTTATGTCTGTATGTGTGCATAACAACAGGTGGGGCATGATCTGGGTCACGACAGAGATGAGATCGAGATAGCGTGGTGATTCGGGCGCAGAAGTTCACTAGTGGTTTCATATTAGACTTGTACTACTTGTAGATTGTAGTTTGTATTAAACACTAGTTTGTATGAATGTACTAGAACAAGATATATATTTATGTTGTTGAAATAAAATATAGAACTACCTTGTGCTTGATTATATACATTTGATTTAATGTTAAAAGCAAAATTTTGACCCGCATTTTATACAAAGATCCGATTAATCCCAAAAGAATTGAGTTAGAGTTCGGGTCCCCACAGTATTTGACTTTAACTATGATGAATTCACACGAGAAGATCTTGGCACCGAACTTCACGAAATGGTAAATGAGTTTAAGAGGCTATCACATCAGTTCAATGAAGCCAAAAGAGAAAAACAAAACTTGGAAAACAAGTAAACTCTCTCTAGTTGTTCACAGCAAAAAGAGGTTAACAGTTTGAGAGTAAAGTTAAGTCTGTTAATGGCTGAGAAGGATGAACTGCGAAGATTGTTCCATGCTACTTTGAAAGAAATAAACGGTTGATAAATACAGTCAACACTTGGAATAATTCCTCCGTTTCTCTTAACAGGATGCATGAAATGCAGAAAGCAGCCGGAGACAGAACTGGGATAGGCTATAGCATTAATGAATGCAGCATTTCTGGAGCATCAACTCAACCGCTACTAGAGAAAGACATTTTAAAACCAATTAAATTTGTCAGATCTAGTACAATATATGAACATGATAAGACTGAAGATCAAAGCACTCAGAATATAAATCTTGAAAACAACAGAAGGCGATGTGGTTTAGGCTACGTTGAAATTGAGAATGCTAAAACCAAAAGATCATGGCTCAGACGCATGACAAATACAACCACTCACAATGGTTCAGGTTGGGCCAGCAAAAAGTCAGGATCAACTGGAAATCATTCAAAAACTAGACCTAACCATTACCACAACAGCCGACCTGTTCAAAAGAGGTACCGATTGAGTAACAATGACAGATGGTCAAAAGAACATACTGGAAAAGAAAAGGCACTGCATACATCACTTGATTATGCACACAACAACACTTACTTTAAGACACATCATGAAAAATCCTTCAGGATAATTCAAGTGTGGATTCCTAAAGGACTAATAAACTCAGGACCCAAATAGAGAAGGGTACAAATCTCTTATTTCAATAATGACGGGCAACAAAGAAAAAGGGGCTGGAATAATCCATCTGGTTCTTGGATATTGCCTGCTCTAGACACATGACTGGAAACAAAGATCTTTTATCAGAAATAGTCAACTATAGAGGTCCAAAAATCACCTTTGGAGATAATTCTAAAAGTAGAGCTGTGGTTAAAGGTAAGATTATCCACGGCAAAGTTATCATTAAAGATGCACTTCTTGTAGAAAATCTATGTTATAACTTGATAAGCATAAGCCAACTATGTGACAAGGGTTACACCATTGAGTTTTAAAAACTCTTATGCACTGTTAAAACCAAAGCTGGTAATATCATGTTAACTGGTCATAGAGAGCTAAATACATATAAAGTCAAATGAAATGATGATTATTTTAATGTACTTACCTGCTTTATTGCCTTGAATGGAAATAAAAATTGGCTTTGTCATAAACAACTCAACCATCTCAACTTTAAATCAATTGCTACTATTAGCAGACTTAAACTTGTATCTGGTTTGCCTAACATTGACTTTGCCAAAGATATAATTTGCAATGCCTGTCAACTAGGAAAAAAATTTCGCTCAACATTCAAAATCAGAGGAAAAAACTCATCAGCAAGATGTCTGGAACTTCTTCATATGGATTTTTTATTCGGACCCATAACCGTAATGAGCTTAGGGGAAAAGAAATAAACGCTCGTAGTGATTGATGATTTCTCCAGATTTACATGGGTAACATTTCTAAACTCCAAAGATCAAACTGTCGATCAACTAATCAAGCTCCTCAAAAGACTTCAGAATGAGAAAAGCGAAGCAATTGACAGAATCAGGAGTGACAGAGGAACTGAATTTCTAAACCAATTCATGTCATCCTATCTTGAAGATCATGGCATAAAGCATGAACTATCAGCAGCTATGTAATGCCCGAGAATTTTGTTATTGTAATCTGAAATGATTTATTGGTAATTGTAAAAGGGGATCGGTTACGGTGCCGGTTGCGCAACAGAAGTTTCAAAACAAAAATCATACATTTTCAAGAGCAAGAAAACCGATCACTCAACAAAGTGTGATGTGTGTAGCAAATAAAAAAACACCAAAATGTCATGCATAGGGTGTTTAGAAAATATACCTATCAATCTTAAAAGATTGATGTTGGCTCCATCTTAGTTGATAAACAACTAAGCTCTTCAAGGATGACAATCTACAAGCCTCTCTTTGAAAACTCCTTCAAAAATTAAGCCCACCACCAACTAGGCAGATCCACCTTACACTTGCACTAGAAAATGTAAGGTATTTTTCTTTGAGAAGTATATTGTGTTGGAAACTGAATTCCGGTGTTTGACAAAAAGATAAACCAACTGAAATAATCAACTGAATTTAGCCATCTGATCGACACAACTGAATTATAACTGAACAGCTAGCTGCTCTTTCAGCTGAACATCTCTTCAGTCATTCTCATCAACTGACTCTTTACCAGCTGATCTCTCAGCTGTACACGTCATCAGTTGAAAGCGACAACCGACAATTAGTACAACTACCTGCAACTGGTAGTGGATCGCCGCATTTCAGAATGAGCGGTGTACGACTGTCAGTGTATATCGATGTGGCAATCAACGGTTAGAATATTCAAATATCCTTTAATGTTACCGTTGTAATGCCCGAGAATTTAATTACCGTAATCTGAAATGATTTGGATATGATTACTGTAAAATGAGATTAATCTGAAATGATTTATCGAATTAATCGAGATGATTATAGACGGAATGAATCGGACTAGAACACATGAGAAAGGTGTAAAGGTGTGTGCCAAGAACGAGCCCCGCGCAAATGCGCTGTATGGATTGGCGCACATGCGCGGAGCTGGCCGAGGCTTGCGCGCACATGCGCGAGATAATACGCGCACATGCGCGGCAAGGCCAGAACCAGTGGCGCATATGTGCGAAGATGTTGGCGCATATGCGCGGGAGGGCTAGTAGGGGTGGCGCATATGCGCGGAAATATTTGCGCATATGCGCGAGAAGGAAATTGCTAGTTCGAAGGAACTGGCGCATATGCGCGACTTTGTGCGCGCATATGCGCGAAGCGTGCAGAACATGCACTCCGCCACTTGCCTTGCATGCACGAAATGTATATATATATATGTATAGAACCGAATTCTCCATCAGATTTCCAGAAAACGAACGAGCAATTCTCCAAATTCCATTATAGTTTAGATTACGATTTAGCAAAATTCGCTTATTTGTTTTTGAATCCGACTACAGTACTGTGTTCCTATCAACGCAAGCTACAATTGGACGTAAGTTTTGTTACGTTTAAACAAGATTTGAGTTTATGATATTGTCAGAATTGTATGTGATTCAGATATGATGTTTCTGCTACCGTAGACATTATAGGATTGAAGTCAGATTTCAGAATAGACTATGTCTGTGATTGATATGAATTGTGATAGATATTGATTGAGATTTTGATATCAGAATTGTGTATTACTGATTTTGAATATACCGATATTCAGATTATGAGTTCTGGTATTATATATATGTGATGTTAAGATTGACGGGGTATTCAGATTGTATTGTTATGCCGTAAAAGCATCACTTGATTTAGATTGATCAGATTCAGTATTGATTGAGATTGATCAGACTCCGTAATTATTCAGATTGTATTGTTATGTCAATGACATGAATTAGATTGTATCTTGTTCAGATATTGATCAGATTGTATACTGATTTGTGTAGTGATCAGAACAGATTGTGTATTGAGTTATTCACTGATGCAGCGTATTCGATATTGTCTTTCCAGATTGAGATGGACAGAGTTAAATACAGATCATCGTCTTCCTCAGACGGGGACGACAAAGGTATAATTCATGTGATATTCGGGAAGAAACAACTCAATCGAGATCATCCTTGAGTTGCCCAATAAATCACATACTATACTCTTGTTTATGTTTATATGATTATAGATTGTTATTCATGCATTAAGATAGGGCAGTCTGGAGATCAGGCAGACTCTAGACGTTCGGCGATATCTCAGCTCTGGGGAAGATCACCGCCCCTTTGTAGATGTGGATACAGATCAGGCCGAAGTCTAGGAATAAGACGTACAACACCTCGATTGGTAGGGTAGGTGACAGCCAGTGACGTCTTATTCACACCGGGATCCCTAGAGTTATAGATCGAGTCAAATCTAGACATGATTTGATTAGAACTGCATACTTATATGGATGTGGCTCCTAGATCATGGGACCCATCATTACTGCTTTCAGTTGGGTTAGCATATTTTATGATTAAGATTGTTTATATGCATGTTTATCTGATTTGAGTTGCATGCTTATTTGATTAATTTCATAGATTATGAAATAGATTGTTTTTATACGTGATAGCATGTTTTATAAATTAGTTTGTTTATATACATGCTTACCATGTTTTATACTGAGATTTATTCTCACCGGATTTATCCGGCTGTTGTCTTGTTTTGTATGTGTGCATGACAACAGGTGGGGCTGGATCAGGGTCGAGATGACGATGAGAGAAGACGAATTAGCGTGGTGATTCCGGACTTGTAGCAGACTTGATTTATTACTTGAAGTTATTAATTGAACCTTAGACTTAGGTTGTACTTTTCTACTGAACTGTAGTTTTATACAGAGATGTATATTGTTTAGATTCCATTACCTTCCGCAGTTACATTTAAAAAAAAAGAAAAATTTTTAGACCCTGTTTTATCTTAATTGATAATTAAATCCCAAAGATGATTAATAAGATAGATCAGCGTCCGGGTCCCCACAACAGGTGGTATCAGAGCGATAGATCCTTTAGAGATAGATCTTTAGACTGAGATAGTTAGAACTGATAGATCTTTTAGATTGACTTAGATGGAGTTAGAAGAGAATGAGCGGGGTAGATGAATTTTCTTTCCTTGCATGTGTGTGCTAGCATGAGATTGATTTAATGTTGATTGACATTATGTGCTAGCATGAGACTATGTGTTACTGCTTTAAGATACATGTTTACCGGATTATGTGATTGGAATTGGTATTATGTATTCTTAAGTATGAATCAGATCAGATTCATGATCAGCAGTAAGATGATCATAATCAGAGAAAGATTGGTACAGATTTGTAGTGCGAGATTACTAATGTGCTTGGTAATCAGATGTACCGCCCAGAAGAATTCCAGAAAGAGGCAGTACTTCATATGATCAGACAGGTAGGTCAGAACCTCAGATAGACGTGTCAGCAATTCAGATGGAAATACAGTTACAGAGGTTCCAGTCATTTCAGCCGCCGGTTCTGAAGGGAAATGAGATGTCAGCAGATTGTGAAAAATGGCTTGAAGAAATAGAAATGTTATTTGAATTCCTAGATTTCACAGATGAGTGTAGAATTAGGCTTATTGAGAACCAGTTGCACGAAGCTGCCAGAAGATGGTGGATACTCACCAAAGGAGCTTTAGAGCAGAGTCGTTCAGTGATTACATGGAAGATTTTTAAGGTTGAGTTCTACCAAAGATTCTTCCCCGTGTCATATAGAGAGGACAGAAGTGCAGAATTTGCAAACCTAAAACAGGGTCAGATGAGTATTGATGAATATTTAGCACAGTTCTTCACCTTGTTACGTTTTGCCCCTCTTATAGCTAGAACTGATCATGCTATATCTAATCAGTTCATTCAGGGATTAAATCCAGAAATACGTACATTGGTGAATGTGAAGCAATCGAGTAGTTTTGCTGACACCCTGAACAGGGCCAAAAGAGCAGAAACGGTTCTGATAGGCCAACAGGGAGTCTCGTATGATCTTCCAACATCAAAACCACAGCAACTGCCTGCTAGAGTTGAGATTGGAAGCAGCAGTGATAGGAAGAAAGAACCATTGAAGATTCAAAAGAAACTGTTCAAGAAGTTAGGAAGTGATTCCTCTAGTTCTAGCAGTCCTAGTCCGAGCTATACCGGAGTGTATTGCAGGACTTGTGGAGGGAGACACTCCACAGAACAATGTCAGGGAGTGCTTGGGAAGTGCAATATCTGTAAGCAGACGGGACACTTTGCTAAAGTTTGTCCTCAGAAACATTTTCGAAGATCTTAAAGAGCAAAGTCATTGGTGGTAATGACAGAAGAACAGACCCAGAATTTACAACAGGTATTACTCTTTTATGATTATATTGCATACGTATTGATGTGTACTAATGCATTCTTCATGAGTATCTTTGATTGAATAGCATGGTGATATGCTATATTTGTGGGGTCTGTGTATACTGTAGTATTGATTCCTTGGTTGTTGAGGAATATGTTGATATCAGAGATCTCTGTGACATGTTATATACTACAGTGAGATGAACCCGGGATTGGGTTAGATTATGATGTACTTGTGTTATATGATTTCGATTTCATTATTGACATGTAATGCTAAACAAGTACAGAAATATCGTAGAATGTGTTCCAGAAATGGTAAGATTAAGATCAGATCTAGTTGAGAAATGAGGATTCTAGATCCAGAATTCCTTAAATCATTGTACTGTTATGACTCGATTATCACAGAAAGGAACAGATGGTATCCTTATGTGTTTGGTAGATATACAGAAATCGAGTCTAACGGTGACAGATTTGGCCTTAATGTATTAGTTGACTGGTGTTTGCCTAGATAAGATTTCAGATGCGTTTGATCTGAGAAAGGTAGATTTCAGAATTGGATCGATACCAGGTAATGGTTATACCTTAGAATTCAGTACAGAATGATATTGAAGATTAATAGAAGGGTACAGATTGCTAACTCTTATGTTCGGAGATATTCTGATGATTTTATGCTTGTTATATCTATGATATTTGATATGTTAGCAATATCTGATTGGTTGAAATGAATATTTGAAGACTTTATTGAATATTCAGAGAATGGTGATTATTGTATACAGAAATGGGTCAGGTATGAATTATAATTGAAACAGATTGTATTCAGCATATGTAATATCTGCAGTATGTATACCGATTATTTACACAGTTGAGACAGAAATTAGCGACTGTAAGCGACACAGATATCAGATATGTCAGAATTAACAAAAATGTCAGAAATTCAGAATTGCTGAGTTTTGCAGATTTTCTTATTCTCTTATTATGTTATATCTGCTTGCGTAATGTGATTGATCTAAATCAGTATTTAAGACATCTTATATTGTTTGGAAGCATATTCTATTTGCAGATGAGGTATGGCAGATGATTTAGGCACTGTCGATTGACCAGTAGTCAGAATTATCAGTATTGCCAGCAATCGTTGTTTTATGAGTTTTCTTAAACTCACTAGATCTGTATAAGTTGTGTGTATTTCGATAATCAGAACAGAGTTTCGATCAGAGCAAACGATATGTGATTTGTGTTTGTATCAGATTGATTATCTTATGATATCAGAATGTTTCAGAATTCTATAACAGAATTTGATATCTGTAGTCAGTGCCTAATACCAGGTAGGTATTTCTTCTTTATTTATATTATTAACTGATAGTTTATACAGAATAGTTCGAATCTGGAACTTACAGATAGTGTCAGAAATGCGCCGTAATGGGTTCACTTTTCATTCAGATGATTGTGAATGTATTATATTCGGACAGATAGTGATAATATAGACAGATTTGATCAGTTGTAGCAGAATTTGTACAGAAATATTGGCAGAATGGTACTGATATGTCTGAATTGCTAACAGAAAAAGACAGAAAGAGAGAAATCAGAAGATTCTTACAGAACTTGTATATTTCTGAATAGAAATGGGAATACATTTCTAGGGCTTTTGTAATGATATTACAGCCATTTTATCCAGATTTGGGATATGATGTGATTATGATTGATAGCTTATTCAATCTATATATATTAGTTTGTATCAGATGATGTACAAACAGAACTAGATGACATAGATCGATGTCAAAGAAATAATCAGATGGATTAGAATATTGAATTAGATGATATCAGATTATGATTTTAATTGAGATGATATTGATTGAGTTTGTACTTGTGATAGAAGATATCATAAGCTTTCTTTGACAGATTTTGTTCACAGATTGACAGGTAGTCAGAGTGTATTATTCAGATTCTGACAGATATTGGTAAAGCTTTAGTACTGGATGTTAGTACTAGTTGTTATGATCTATTGTCACTGTTTGAGGTACTGTATGACAATAGTTATCAAGATAGTTCAGAATAGATAGATTTAGGAAACCAATGTCAGATGATGACAATTGGTATTGGAAATCAAAGATAGAATACGTCTTTGATTGGAAGAAACAGATAGGATAACAACTACAGGTGGTATTGATTTGTTATGGATTGCAGAGTAGCATATACGGATGTTGTTTAGCCAGTGTTATCCGACCGAGTTACTTGGTGAATTCTGATTTCAGATTAGAATCAGAGACTGATTAAAGAAAGATACCTCAGAATGATGTTAGTGCGACGAGTTTGGATGTTAAACTCTGTTACACATTTCTTTTGTTAGACTTGAATTGATTGTTGGTGAGTTCGAGGACGAACTCAGATCTAAGAGGGGGAGAAATGTAATGCCCGAGAATTTAATTACCGTAATCTGAAATGATTTGAATATGATTACTGTAAATTGAGATTAATCTGAAATGATTTATAGAATTAATCGAGATGATTATAGACGGAATGGATCGGACTAGAACACATGAGAAAGGTGTAAAGGTGTGTGCCAAGAACGAGCCCCGCGCACATGCGCTGTATGGATTGGCGCACATGCGCGGAGCTGGCCGAGGCTTGCGCGCACATGCGCGAGATAATACACGCACATGCGCGGCAAGGCCAGAACCAGTGGCGCATATGCGCGAAGATGTTGGCGCATATGCGCGGGAGGGCGAGTAGGGGTGGCGCATATGCGCGGAAATATTGGCGCATATGCGCGAGAAGGAAATTGCTAGTTCGAAGGAACTGGCGCATATGCGCGAATTTGTGCGCGCATATGCGCGAAGCGTGCAGAACATGCACTCCGCCACTTGCCTTGCATGCACGAAATGTATATATATATATGTATAGAACCGAATTCTCCATCAGATTTCCAGAAAACGAACGAGCAATTCTCCAAATTCCATTATAGTTTAGATTACGATTTAGCAAAATTCGCTTATTTGTTTTTGAATCCGACTACAGTACTGTGTTCCTATCAACGCAAGCTACAATTAGACGTAAGTTTTGTTACGTTTAAACAAGATTTGAGTTTATGATATTGTCAGAATTGTATGTGATTCAGATATGATGTTTCTGCTACCGTAGACATTATAGGATTGAAGTCAGATTTCAGAATAGACTATGTCTGTGATTGATATGAATTGTGATAGATATTGATTGAGATTTTGATATCAGAATTGTGTATTACTGATTTTGAATATACCGATATTCAGATTATGAGTTCTGGTATTAAATATATGTGATGTTCAGATTGACGGGGTATTCAGATTGTATTGTTATGCCGTAAAAGTATCACTTGATTTAGATTTATCAGATTCAGTATTGATTGAGATTGATCAGACTCCGTAATTATTCAGATTGTATTGTTATGTCAATGACATGAATTAGATTGTATCTTGTTCAGATATTGATCAGATTGTATATTGATTTGTGTAGTGATCAGAACAGATTGTGTATTGAGTTATTCACTGATGCAGCGTATTCGATATTGTCTTTCCAGATTGAGATGGACAGAGTTAAATACAGATCATCGTCTTCCTCAGACGGGGACGACAAAGGTATAATTCATGTGATATTCGGGAAGAAACAACTCAATTGAGATCATCCTTGAGTTGCCCAATAAATCACATACTATACTCTTGTTTATGTTTATATGATTATAGATTGTTATTCATGCATTAAGATAGGGCAGTCTGGAGATCAGGCAGACTCTAGACGTTCGGCGATATCTCAGCTCTGGGGAAGATCACCGCCCCTTTGTAGATGTGGATACAGATCAGGCCGAAGTCTAGGAATAAGACGTACAGCACCTCGATTGGTAGGGTAGGTGACAGCCAGTGACGTCTTATTCACACCGGGATCCCTAGAGTTATAGATCGAGTCAAGTCTAGACATGATTTGATTAGAACTGCATACTTATATGGATGTGGCTCCTAGATCATGGGACCCATCATTACTGCTTTCAGTTGGGTTAGCATATTTTATGATTAAGATTGTTTATATGCATGTTTATCTGATTTGAGTTGCATGCTTATTTGATTAATTTCATAGATTATGAAATAGATTGTTTTATACGTGATAGCATGTTTTATAAATTAGTTTGTTTATATACATGCTTACCATGTTTTATACTGGGATTTATTCTCACCGGAGTTATCCAGCTGTTGTCTTGTTTTGTATGTGTGCATGACAACAGGTGGGGCTGGATCAGGGTCGAGATGACGATGAGAGAAGACGAATTAGCGTGGTGATTCCGGACTTGTAGCAGACTTGATTTATTACTTGAATTTATTAATTGAACCTTAGACTTAGGTTGTACTTTTCTACTGAACTGTAGTTTTATACAGAGATGTATATTGTTTAGATTCCATTACCTTCCGCAGTTACATTTAAAAAAAAGAAAAATTTTTAGACCCTGTTTTATCTTAATTGATAATTAAATCCCAAAGATGATTAATAAGATAGATCAGCGTCCGGGTCCCCACAACCGTTGAGAGAGAAGCCTATAAATAATCAAAGATAGCAGCTGAAGAAATAACGACTGATTTCAGCTATTACATTCTACTTGCGGTTACGCTGCAAAAATATCTACTCACATTCAGAAGTTAAAAGCTCACGTTTATTAGTTATATCAGTAGCATTCACGGCTACATTCTCGAGCTTAAATAGCACTGTGTAATCTTCGATAAGTTTTTCTAAGTTGTGCTAAGATCAGTTACCATCTGTAAAAGTGTTATATACTAAGAGTTTCAGTTGTGGCAAAGTGATAAGTCCAAACTGAAGTGGGTCAGTGCAGTATCTTGTATTTGATCAAAGTCTTTTAGTGGATATCCTATCTTCGTGATAGAAGGGGTGACGTAGGAGTTATTCAAGTCTCCGAACATCCAGAAACAAATTGTGTTATCTTTACTTCAGTCATTATTTTTTAGTTAGATACTCTATCTTTCAGTCAGTTTATTTTTGGCAACTGTTTCATTCAGTTTAACTGATTGTCATTGACCGACGTGATACCTAGTATCAGTTTGTAACAAAACTGAACTCAAATTGTGGAAGAATATTTAAATTTGAGGAGTGTTTATTCAACTCCCCCCCTTTCTAAAGACTATTTATTCGTTTAACCGATCCTTTCAAGTGGTATCAGAGCAGTCGTATCTCGTCTCAGAATATCTATACTCAAATTTTTCATTATGTCTTCATTCAATAAGATTCCTATGTTCTCTAGAGAAGACATCGATGATTGGAAGATCATGATGCAGGCTCACCGAGCTGCACAAGATGATGATATGTGGTACGTTTTAACTGACGGACCCATGAAGATTTTGAAAGCCAACACAGCTGTTGCCATTACTGATGGGGCACCTCATCGTATAGAAAAGCCCAGAGAAGAATGGACCACAGAGGATAAAAGAAAAGCCAACCTGGATAATGTGGCAAAGGATATACTATACAAGACGTTGGATAAAGTAACTTTCTGCAAAATCAAAATGTACAAAACAGCCAAAGAGATTTGGGAGAAGCTGATCCAGCTTTGCGAAGGGGACGAACAAACCAAAGAAAACAAACTTTTTGTTGATGTTCAGAAGTTTGACAATATCAAAATGAGACTTGGCGAAACGATGTATGATTATGATGAAAGAACCAGCTGCATCATCAATGAATTAAATGCACTTGGAAAAGTGTACACAAACAAAGATGTTGCATTGAAGATAATCAGAGGTCTTCCCAAGGAGTGGGATGTGAAGACCATGTGTTGGAAACTAGATTCTGGAGTTTGACAAAACATAAATCAATCGATTAAAAAAATATGAATCAACTGATGCGCACAAGCAAATTTGGCAACTGAAGTAAGTTGATACAATGATGTAAAGTAAACTGATCAACTGATCAGTCTCTCAACTGAAGAAGTCTCGGCAAAGAACAAAGGAGACATAACAGATTACAAGAACTTCGCACTTCAATCATTACAGCATAGAACAATGTGTTTCGGCTATTGCAATTAAGACGTCGTATCACAATCAATGAAGAGAACATTGCCCAAGGAATGATGAAGTGGCAATCAACGGATACTAGAATTCAAATACATATCAAAGTTACCGTTGAAAAAGAAGTATAAATTTAACTGAAGAACAGCAGATAAAATAGTGACGGTCATTCAATCTTAAAGCTTGCTGTTAATCTGTCAAAATCTCAGCTCACTCTCATTTGAATTATTCGTAGCAATCAAGGCTACAATATGAGCTTATTAGCACTCTCTAAAAGTTGTTAGACTCAATTGTGCTAATATCAGTTACGTACTGAAAATATTGTGTAGAACTAAGAGTTTCAGTTTTGGCAGTTGTAAGTCCAAACTGAAGTGGGTCTGTACAAGTGTTGTACTTGGTCAAAGTCTTTTAGTGAATATCCTAGCCTTGTGATAGAAGGGGTGACGTAGGAGTAATTAAATTCTCCGAACATCCAGAAACAACTCTTGCATATTTCTTTCAGTTTCGTATTCTATCTTTCAATCAGTTACATTCCGCAACTATTCTAGTTTAACTGATTGTTATTGACCAACAAGATTCCGAGATTCAGTTTGGTGCCAAACTGAACTCAAATATTGTTAAAGAACATTTTTAAGTGTGAGTGTTTATTCAACCCCCCTTCTAAACACTCTTAATACGAGAACCGATCCTATCAAGTTGTATCAGAGCAGTTGAATCTTGTTTTTGAATACTTCTGATCTATAAATCTGTTAGCATGACTTCTTTCAATAAAATTCCTATGTTCTCAAGAGAAGATTTTGATGACTGGAAAATCAGAATGCAGGCTCACTTAGCTGCACAAGATGATGATATGTGGTTTGTCGTAACAGACGGACCCATGAAGATTCTGAAAGCAAACACAACAATAGCCATAACTGAAGGGGCACCACAGAGAATTCAGAAGCCCAGAGAAGAGTGGACAACTGAGGACAAGAGAAAAGCTAATCTTGACAATGTGGCCAAAGATACTCTATACAAAACACTGGATAAAAGCAACCTTCAACAAAATAAAGATGTGCAAAACAGAAAAAGAAATTTGGGAGAAGTTGATTCAGTTATATGAAGGAAATGACCAAACAAAAGAAAATAAACTATCTGTTGCTGTCCAGAAATTTGACAATATCAAAATGAAGGTTGGAGAGTCAATGAATGAGTATGATGAAAGGGTGAGCAGTATTGTAAATGAATTAAATGCACTCGGAAAAGTGCATACTAACAAAGAGGTTGCATTAAAAGTAATGAGAGGTCTTCCAAATGAATGGGACGTCAAAACTATGGCTATGAGAGAATCAAAAGACTTGAACCAGATCGAAATTCATGAACTGTTTGCTGATTTAAAAGCTTATGAATTTGAATTGCAGAACAGAGAAGGAGAACCATCTACTCCTACAACTACAACTGCTTTAGCAGCTGTCAGAACTGAATCAAACAGTTCAGCTGAGAAATATGCTGATCAGTTAAGCAATGATGCAATGTCATTATTCATCAAAAAGTTCGGGAGGTTCATGAGAAAGAACCAAGGAAACTTTCAGAAGCAATACCAGAAAAATAATTCAAAAGAAGAAACAAATGCTTGCTACAATTGTGGCAAAACAGGTCATTACATTGCAGACTGTCCTAAACCTAAAAAGGACAGTCAAGGATCAACTGACAGAAGAAAGAAACCATATGAACATAAGAGAAGGCCCAGAGATGATTAGAAAACCAACAGAAAGAAATACGAAGTTCTATTAGCTGAAGAGAACAAATCCAAATGGGAAAAAACTGATAGTGACGAATCAGAACCAGAAAGCTCATATAGCTCAAGTGATGAAGAGGAAGTCCAATGTTTAATGGCAAATGATGCTGAAGCAGAATCTACAAGTCAACAGGTGTAAGGCTCGAGAATTATCAACTGGCATTGATGTTAGACTTGTAAAGCTAAGAATGCATGACATTTAAATCAGAATTGTGAAGCTGGGCCGAAGCCACACCGCACCCGCGGTACAGGAAGGACCGCACCCGCGGTGCATTGAGAGGAAATTAGTGGAATTGTGCGAAGCAAGACCGCACCCGCGGTGCGAGCAAGACCGCACCCGCGGTGGTGAGACCGGACCCGCGGTCTAGGTGCTGCATTTTTAGATGAACTCGCCGTGAGCACAGCGCACCCGCGCTCTTGAGCCACCACACCCGCGGTGTTGCATGCGAACTGCCACCTTTGATTTTAAAGTTGACACATGGCAGGGTATATATATATGTTGTATGCTGAGTCTTCATTTTTAAAAACCTCCATCAGCAGAACCGAGAGATCCATGGAAATCCCTTCAAGAATTTAGACTAGCAACAAAGATTATGCAACAACTAGCCATCCGATTTTAATTCCGAGTCCGAATTTATGATCCTTGCAACAAGAGCTATCAAAGGATGTAAGTTTCTTTACATTTCAACATGATTCAGATTTTGGTTGTTGGAGAAATTATGATTTAAATTTAGAAATGTGTTCTTGATATGTTGCACATGATAGAAATGCAATCGGAATGATTTTCAGATATCGTATGAGCTTGCTTTGAATTTCCAGCATATAATGTAACGAAATTGTGCAGATTTCAGTATACATATTGTGTTGGATGAGATTATGAGTTAGTGTAGCTGATTTTGATATTGTCATGTTGAGATTGGGTTGAGCGGTATCGAAGAATTACGCCGTTACGCCGTCGAAGTGTATTGAAACCGATTTCAGCCTTGTATATTGAATTGTTTGAGATGTATATTGATAGAGTGCACATTGATTATGCCATTTCAGATTTGTATTAGCTATTGTGAACTCAATACTTCGACTACGATACCGACTATTCGACAAGAAAGGTATAATTCATGTGGTCACGGGATTGCACAACTCGATTCAGATTTGATACGAGTTTCCCTAAATCACATACTAGATTGTTGTTACATTGATTATGTAATGTCTTGTTTATTGATTTATATTCGAGTCCTGAGATAGGAGATATTGGCAGATTGGCCAAAACTAGACGTTTCGGTGTATCGACGCATAGGAACAGATTTGTTCTATGTGTAGAACCTCGATACAGAGTTGACCTAAGTCTAGGAATAAGACGTACCGTCACCACGAGTGGTTGGGTAGGTGACAGACCGTCTTATTCACACCGGGATCCCTAGATTAGAAAGGAATCGAGTCAAGAACTATATGTCGAATACAGATTTGTATTCCTTTACATGTTTAGATTTTAATTCATGTACTTGATATATGCTATGCTTTTGTATATGATTTTTACATGGCATGCATGCATGTTTTATACTGGGATTTGTTCTCACCGGAGTTATCCGACTGTTTTCGTGTCTGTATGTGTGCATGGCAACAGGTGGGGCAGGATCTGGGTCTCGAGCTAGATGAGAGATTGATGATAGCGTGGAGATCTTGGGCGTTGAAGAATTTCTAGTGTTTCCTATTAGACTTGTACTACTTATGTTTGTAGTTGGGATTTGAACACTAGTGTATGATTTTACTAAACAGACTCGTATGTACATGATGTTGTTTAATTATTATAGAGACAGATTATGTTTTACTTATACATTTGAATTAATGTTAAATGCAAAATTTTGACCCACATTTTCGAGCAAAGATCCAATAAATCCCAGAAGAATAGAGTTAGAGCCCAGGTCCCCACAACAGGTGGTATCAGAGTAGTAGGTTCTGTAGACTGAGATAGAATAGAATGAGCGGGGTAGATCGAGTCATCTTCCTTGCTTTTGAGATGCTATCATGATTATTTGCTTTCTATATTATGTGTTGTTGTATTATCTGAATTGATTTATAGCATGTCAAGCCTGAATCAGAACCGATTCTCGATCAGAGTCTATGATCCTAGGAGGGCTGAGACAGATGATTTTGATTTGGTACTAATCAGTTTGATAATCAGATTTATGCCGCCTAGACGTGTACCACAGCCAGAGCAGGGTAGCACATCAGGTGCACAGATGGATGTCACCGCTACTCCTATGGAGACCTTATTGAAAAGGTTTCAGTCTTTCCATCCGCCTACCCTGAAGGGCACAGAGAGTGCAGTAGAGTGCGAGAGCTGGCTTGATGATATCGAGATGTTGTTTGAGTCTTTGGCATATACTGATGAGCGACGTGTGAAATTGATAGGGCATCAGATGCAAGAGGTTGCCAAGAGTTGGTGGTTGACTACGAAGAGAGCCTTGGAGCACCGAGGTATTGATATCACGTGGAAAGTCTTCAAGGATGAGTTCTATCAGCGCTTCTTCCCCGTCTCCTACCGAAAAGATAAAGGAGCTGAATTTACGAATCTGAGGCAGGGACAATGGAACATCGAGGAGTATGTTGCTAAATTTTCTGCCTTGCTTCGATTTGCAATTCATGTGGCAGGGAACGACGAGGCAGTGGTCGATCAGTTTATCAATGGGTTGAATCCAGATGTCTTTAATTTGGTGAACACGGGACGGCCTAATACTTTTTCAGAAGCACTGAACAGAGCTAAGGGTGCAGAGGCTGGCTTGATCAGGCAGCGAGGGGCTTCCTACGGTGTTCAGGGGCAGAGACTGCCATAGCCTACCGCCGTTCAGTTTCCACAACCTCCTCCTCGATTTGATAGTGGATCGAGTAGTAGTGGTAAGAAGGAATTTCTAAAGGCTAAGGGCAAGCAGTTTAAGAAATCCGGGAGTAGTTCATCGAGTTCGAGTGGATCTCGACAGAGAGGTCAGGGGTCAGATTATAGTGGCGTATATTGTAGTTCGTGCGGAGGGCGACATGCCACGGAGCAGTGTCAAGGAGTTATGGAACACTGCAACATCTGTAGGCAACAGGGACACTTCGCCAGAGTTTGTCCCCAGAGAGGTGCACAACGATTCCAGAGTACAGGATCATCAGCACCAGTGCCACAGATGGAGAGGCAGGCATCCTCTGTACACTCCTTCCAGCCACCATCTACACAGACCCAGCAGAGACCATGAGGTAGTCAGACAGTGAGCCAACCTCCCAGACAGCAGGCTAGAGTGTTTGCGCTGACAGAGGAGCAGGCGCAGGAGGCACCAGACGATGTCATTGCAGGTAACTGTTTCCTTTACGTTTATCCTGCATATGTGTTGATAGACACAGGGGCATCTCATACATTCATCTCTGAACATTTTGCATTGAGACATTCATTGCCTGTTGAGTCTTTGTCGACAGTAGTGTCTATAGTTTCTCCGTTGGGAAGTGGTTTGATATCTGTAAATACTGTTAGACACTGTATGCTTCAGTTTGAGGGGCATGAGATTGATTTAGACTGTGTAGTACTTGGTTTAGCTGACTTTGATTGTATAGTTGGTATAGACATGTTAACCAAGTACAGGGCCACTGTAGATTGTTTCCACAAGATTGTCAGATTCAGACCCGAAATGACAGATGAGTGGAAATTCTACGGAAAGGGTTCCAGATCTCGGATTCCCTTAGTATCTGCTCTGACTATGAGTAGATTGCTTCAGAGAGGAGCAGAGGGCTTTCTCGTATATTCAGTAGATCGACTGAAGTCGAGCCCAGCATTGGCAGATCTGCCAGTGGTTTGTGAGTTTGCAGATGTATTCCCAGACGAGATCCCAGGGTTACCTCCTGCTCGAGAGGTTGATTTCAGCATAGATCTTATGCCAGGTTCTGTTCCTATCTCGAGAGCTCCGTATAGGATGGCACCGATAGAACTGAAAGAGCTGAAAGCACAGTTGGAAGACCTTCTGTCCAAGGGATATATCAGACCCAGTGTATCTCCTTGGGGTGCTCCGGTGCTTTTTGTTAGAAAGAAGGATGGTTCGATGCGATTGTGTATTGATTACAGACAGTTGAACAAGGCAACAGTGAAGAACAAGTATGCTTTGCCTCGCATCGATGATTTATTTGATCAGTTACAGGGATCTTCTGTATACTCGAAGATTGATTTGAGATCAGGGTATCATCAGCTCAGAGTTAGAGACGTTGATATTTCGAAGACTGCATTCTGAACAAGGTATGGGCACTACGAGTTGATCGTTATGCCTTTTGGTTTAACGAATGCACCTGCGGTGTTTATGAGTTTGATGAACCGCATTTTTCAGATATATTTAGATGATTTTGTGATTGTGTTCATTGATGATATCTTGGTATATTCGAAAAGTGTAAGGCTCGAGAATTACCAGTATTATTGATGTTAGATTTGTATAGATAAGAATGCATGAATTATGAGATTTTGAGCAGCAGGGCCGAAGCCACACCGCACCCGCGGTACAGGAAGGACCGCACCCGCGGTGCATTGATAGAAAATTTGTGAATTTGTGCGAAGCAACACCGCACCCGCGGTGCTAACAGGACCGCACCCGCGATGGTGAGACCGCACCCGCGGTCATGCAAGGACCGCACCCGCGGTCTCGGAATTTTGGAAAATGGACGGACTACCGAAAGCATAGCGCACCCGCGCTCTTGAGCTGCCGCACCCGCGGTGCTGCATGCAACATGCCACCTTCGTTTCTTGGCTTGACACATGGCATATATATATATATAGGAAGCTGCTGAATCATGTATTTCTCATTTTCCAGAGTCAGAACCGAGAGAAGCCATTATTCTTCAAGTTTCTTTAATCTTCAAGGCAAGATTGTGCAAAATCTAGCCAACCGATTTTAGATTCGACTTCGGTTTTGAACTCCTCTTATCAATTGCTATTCAAGGATGTAAGTTTTATTACATTTCAGCATGTCTCGAAATATATGTGTTGGGGAAATTCAGATTTGAGTTAGAATATGTGTTCTTGATATGTTGAGCATGATTTATTCGTTACCGAATCGAAATTTGGAGACCATATGCTATTGTTTCGATTTCAGCATGTGTTATGGAAGATTATGCAGATTGCAGTGTATGTATTGTTGTGCGGATGATATTGGGAGTTGATTTGGAATTAGCATGTTATTATTGAGTTATCGGTATCACGAGACTACGCCGTTATGCCGTTCAACTGTATTGAAATCAAGTATTGTTTGTATATGAGTTGGTTGTGTTCTATATTGATAGAAGGTGCATCTATATTGCCATTTCAGATTTGAAGTGACAGGTTTGACATTTGATTCGAGATCTCGACAGACAGTGCGACAAGAAAGGTATAATTCATGTGGTCACGGGATTGCACAACTCGATTCAGATTTGATACGAGTTTCCCTAAATCACATACTAGATTGTTATTACATTTGATTATGTAATGTTTTGGTTATTGATTTAGATTCGAGTCCTGAGATAGGAGATATTGGCAGACTTGCCAAAACTAGACGTTTCGGTGTATCGACGCATAGGAGCAGATTTGCTATATGTGCAGACCTCGATACAGAGTTGACCGAAGTCTAGGAATAAGACGTACTGTTGCCCCGAGTGGTTGGGTAGGTAACAGACCGTCTTATTCACACCGAGAACCCTAGATTAGAAATGAGTCGAGTCAAAATTTAAATGTTGAATACAGATTTGTATTCTTCTACATGTTTAGATTTTATTCATGTTATTTGATATATTCTATGCTTTTGTACATGATTATGACATTGCATGCATCCATGTTTTATACTGGGATATGTTCTCACCGGAGTTATCCGGCTGTTGTCTTGCCTGTATGTGTGCATGGCAACAGGTGGGGCAGGATCTGGGTCTCGAGCTAGATGAGAGATTGACGATAGCGTGGAGATCACGGGCGTTGCATATTTCTAGTGTTTTCCTTTTGACTTGTACTACTTATGTTGTAGTTGGGATTTGAACACTAGCATATGATTTTACCAAACAGACATGTATGTATATTATGTTGTTTATTTAATATCAAGACATGATATGCTTTAGTTATACATTTAAATTAATGTTAAAAGCAAAATTTTGACCCACATTTTCGAACAAAGATCCAATTAAATCCCAAAAGAATAGAGTTAGAGCCCGGGTCCCCACAACAGGTGGTATCAGAGCAGTAGGTTCTGTAGACTGAGATAGAATTGAATGAGCGGGGTAGATCGAGTCATCTTCCTTGCTTTTGAGATGCTAGCATGATTATTGCTTTCCCTATTATATGTTGTGTTGCATTATCTGAATTGATTTACAGCATTTCAAGCCTGAATCAGAACCGATTCTCGATCAGAGTCTATGATCAGAGGAGGGCTGAGACAGATGATATTAATTGTGTACTAATCAGTGTGATAATCAGATTTATGCCGCCTAGACGTATACCACAGCTAGAGCAGGGTAGCACATCCGGTGCACAGATGGATGTCACCGCTACGCCGATGGAGACCTTATTGAAGAGATTTCAGTCTTTCCATCCGCCTACCCTGAAGGGCACAGAGAGTGCAGTAGAGTGCGAGAGCTAGGCTTGATGATATCGAGATGTTGTTTGAGTCTTTAGCATATACTGATGAGCGACATGTGAAACTGATAGGGCATCAGATGCAGGAGGTTGCCAAGAGCTGGTGGTTGACTACGAAGAGAGCCTTGGAGCACCGAGGCATTGACATTACGTGGAAAGTCTTCAAGGATGAGTTCTATCAGCGCTTCTTCCCCGTCTCCTACCGAAAAGATAAAGGAGCTGAATTTGCGAATCTGAGGCAGGGACAGTGGAACATCGAGGAGTATGTGGCTAAATTTTCTGCTTTTGCTACGATTTGCACCTCATGTGGCAGGGAACGACGAGGCAGTGGCCGATCAGTTCATCAACGGATTGAATCCCGATGTCTTTACCCTGGTGAACACGGGCCGGCCTAGTACTTTTTCAGAGGCACTGAACCGAGCGAAGGGAGCCGAGGCTGGCTTGATCAGGCAGCGAGGGGCTTCCTACGGTGTTCAGGGGCAGAGACCGCCACAGCCTACTACCGTACAGTTTCCACCACCTCCTCTTCGTTTTGACAGCGGAGCTAGTGGTAGTGGCAAGAAGGAGTTTCTGAAGGCTAAAGGCAAACAGTTTAAGAAATCTGGGAGTAGTTCATCGAGTTCGAGTGGATCTCGACAGAGAGGTCAGGGGTCAGATTATAGTGGCGCATACTGTGGTTCGTGCGGAGGGCGACATGCGACGGAGCAGTGTCAAGGAGTTATGGGACGCTGCAACATCTGTAGGCAACAGGGACACTTCGCTAGAGTTTGTCCCCAGAGAGGTGCACAACGATTCCAGAGCACCGGATCATCAGCACCAGCGCCACAGATGGAGAGACAGGCATATTCTATACACTCCTTTCAGACACCCTCTACACCGACCCAGCAGAGACCAGGAGGTAGTCAGACTGTGAGTCAGCCTCCCCGACAGCAGGCACGTGTCTTTGCCCTGACAGAGGAGCAGGCGCAGGAGGCCCCAGATGACGTCATTGCAGGTAGCTGTTTTCTTTGCGGTTATCCTGCATATGTGTTGATAGACACAGGTGCATCTCATACATTTATATCTGAACATTTTGCATTGAAACATTCATTGCATGTTGAGTCGATGTCTAAGGTAGTGTCTATAGCTTCTCCGTTGGGAAGTGGTTTGATATCTGTGACTACTGTTAGACACTGTATGCTTCAGTTTGAGGGGCATGAGATTGATCTTGATTGTGTAGTACTTGGTTTAGCTGATTTTGACTGTATAGTTGGCATAGACATGTTGACCAAGTACAGGGCCACTGTAGATTGTTTCCACAAGATTGTCAGATTCAAACCCGACATGACAGATGAGTGGAAATTCTACGGCAAGGGTTCCAGATCTCGGATTCCCTTAGTATCTGCTCTGACTATGAGTAGATTGCTTCAGAGAGGAGCAGAGGGCTTTCTTGTATATTCAGTAGATCTACTGAAGTCGAGCCCAGCATTGGCAGATTTGCCAGTGGTTTGCGAGTTTGCAGATGTTTTTCCTGACGAAATTCCAGGGTTGCCTCTAGTTCGAGAGGTTGATTTCAGCATTGATCTTGTGCCAGGCAGTGTTCCTATCTCGAGAGCTCCATATAGGATGGCACCGATAGAGCTGAAAGAGTTGAAAGCACAGTTGGAAGACCTTCTGTCCAAGGGATATATCAGACCCAGTGTATCTCCTTGGGGTGCTCCGGTGCTTTTCGTTAGAAAGAAAGATGGTTCGATGCGACTGTGTATTGATTATAGGCAGCTGAATAAGGCAACAGTGAAGAACAAGTATCCTTTGCCTCGCATCGACGATCTGTTTGATCAGTTACAGGGATCTTCGGTATACTCGAAGATTGATTTGAGATCAGGGTATCATCAGCTCCGAGTTAGAGACGTTGATATTCCGAAGACTGCATTCCGAACCAGGTATGGGCATTTCGAGTTTATTGTTATGCCTTTCGGTTTGACGAATGCACCAGCGGTTTTCATGAGTTTGATGAACCGTATTTTTCAGAGCTATTTAGATGAGTTTGTTATTGTTTTCATTGATGATATTTTGGTGTATTCGAGGAGTTTGACTGAGCATGCAGATCATCTGAGGATCGTATTGAAGACTTTAAGAAAGGAGCAGTTGTATGCCAAACTGTCCAAGTGTGAATTCTGGTTGCGACAGGTTGTCTTCTTGGGGCATATTATATCTGGAGATGGTATTGCGGTAGATCCGAGTAAAGTTGAGGCTGTTATCAGTTGGCCGAGACCGACTTCTGTGCCTGAGATACGCAGTTTCATGGGTCTAGCCGGGTATTATCGTCGTTTTATCCGAGATTTCTCCAGTATAGCGAAGCCTATCACCCAGTTGACACAGAAGAATATGCCATTTGTGTGGTCCGAAGATTGTGAAGCCAGTTTTGTAGAGCTGAAGAAGAGGCTGACTAGTGCGCCTGTCTTGACAATTCCTGCAGGTACAGGTGAGTTCGTTGTATACTGTGACGCATCTCACAGAGGGTTAGGATGTGTTCTTATGCAGCGAGGGCACGTGATAGCATACGCCTCTAGACAGCTGAAGCCGCACGAGACTCGTTATCCGATTCATGATCTTGAATTGGCGGCGATTGTTTTTGCACTCAAAATCTGGCGTCATTATCTGTATAGCGAGAAATTTGAGATCTATTCCGATCATAAGAGCCTGAAGTATCTCTTTTCTCAGTCAGAGTTGAATATGAGGCCGCGACGATGGCTTGATCTGCTGAAAGATTTTGATTGCGAGATCAAATACCATCCAGGAAAGTCGAATGCAGCGGCAGACGCCTTAAGTCGAAAGGTATGTTCTTTGTCCTTGTCGACTATAGGTGTATCGAGTTTAGTAGAAGATTGTTGCTTGTCTGGATTGACATTTGATACAGAGAGTAGACCGCTGCGACTTGCTGCGATTCATATTGAGCCAGATCTGATTTCGAGGATCAAAGAAGCACAAAGAACTGATCCGAGCGTGCAGAGATCGATTGATATGGTCAGAGCTGGTCATATATCAGAGTATCAAGTTAGAGATTCTGTTATGTATGTGAATAACCGCTTAGTAGTGCCAGAGATTTCAGATTTGAGACGACGAATCCTGTCAGAGGCACACTGTAGTCGGTTCAGCATTCATCCTGGAGGCAGGAAAATGTACAATGATTTGAAGACACAATTCTGGTGGAAGCAGATGAAGACAGACATTGCAGAATTTGTGTCTAGATGCCTGAATTGCCAGCAGGTGAAGGCAGAAAGAAAGAAGCCCGGAGGTTTACTTCAGAGTTTGTCTGTTCCTGAATGGAAATGGGACCACATTTCCATGGACTTCGTGACGAAGTTACCTCGATCTTCGCGGGGCTGTGACGCGATTTGGGTTATGATAGACAGACTGACCAAATCAGCGTGCTTTATTCCGTACAGAATGACCTATCGACACGATCAGATGGCAGAGTTGTATGTCAGAGAGGTCATCAGATTGCACGGTGTGCCGAAGTCGATCGTATCAGATCGTGATCCACGATTCACTTCTCATTTCTGGCACAGTCTGCAGCAGGCTCTTGGTACGACTTTGCACCTGAGCACTGCTTATCATCCTCAGACAGACGGACAGTCAGAGCGGACTATTCAGACTTTAGAGGATATGCTGAGAGCTGTAGTACTAGATTTTAATACTAGTTGGCAAGATTCATTGCCATTGTGTGAGTTTTCATACAACAACAGCTATCAGACTAGCATTGAGATGGCACCATTCGAAGCTTTATACGGAAAGAAGTGCAGATCTTCGTTGTACTGGGATGATATCTCCGAGGTACCAGAGTTGGGACCTGATATGATTCGTGAAATGACCAAGAAAGTGAAGATCATTCAGAAGAGAATGAAGACGGCACAAGATAGACAAGCAAAGTATGACAATATCAGACGCAGACCGTTAGTGTTTGATCAGGGAGACAGAGTATTTCTGAAGATTTCACCTTTCAGAGGCGTTGTCAGATTTGGCAAGCGTGGGAAGTTGTCTCCTAGATACGTCGGTCCGTACGAGATCCTTGAGAAGATTGGCGATCGAGCTTACAGACTTGCTCTTCCTCCTTCACTGTCCGGTCGGTATACATGATGTGTTTCATGTATCGATGTTGCGCAAATACATGCCGGATGATTCTCATGTCATTCAACCTGACGAAGCCGAGCTAGATCAGACTCTGAGCTATGTTGAAAGACCGATACAGATTCTTGATCGGAAGGAGAAACAGCTTAGAACCAAGATCATTCCGCTTGTGAAGGTTCAATGGAGTCGTCATGGCATCGAGGAAGCAACTTGGGAGACAGAGTCTGAGATGAGACAGAGGCATCCCGAGCTATTCAATTGATGTAAGTATTATGTTAGTTGATTTTACTGCTTTTGTATACACTTGTATGATTAATTGCTTGCGAGTTCGAGGACGAACTCCTGTCTAAGAGGGGGAGAAATGTAAGGATCGAGAATTACCAGTATTATTGATGTTAGATTTGTATAGATAAGAATGCATGAATTATGAGATTTTGAGCAGCAGGGCCGAAGCCACACCGCACCCGCGGTACAGGAAAGACCGCACCCGCGGTGCATTGATAGAAAATTTGTGAATTTGTGCGAAGCAACACCGCACCCGCGGTGGTAACAGGACCGCACCCGCGATGGTGAGACCGCACCCGCGGTCATGCAAGGACCGCACCCGCGGTCTCGGAATTTTGGAAAATGGACGGACTACCGAAAGCATAGCGCACCCGCGCTCTTGAGCTGCCGCACCCGCGGTGCTGCATGCAACATGCCACCTTCGTTTCTTGGCTTGACACATGGCATATATATATATATATAGGAAGCTGCTGAATCATGTATTTCTCATTTTCCAGAGTCAGAACCGAGAGAAGCCATTATTCTTCAAGTTTCTTTAAGCTTCAAGGCAAGATTGTGCAAAATCTAGCCAACCGATTTTAGATTCGAATTCGGTTTTGAACTCCTCTTATCAATTGCTATTCAAGGATGTAAGTTTTATTACATTTCAGCATGTCTCGAAATATATGTGTTGGGGAAATTCAGATTTGAGTTAGAATATGTGTTCTTGATATGTTGAGCATGATTTATTCGTTACCGAATCGAAATTTGGAGACCATATGCTATTGTTTCGATTTCAGCATGTGTTATGGAAGATTATGCAGATTGCAGTGTATGTATTGTTGTGCGGATGATATTGGGAGTTGATTTGGAATTAGCATGTTATTATTGAGTTATCGGTATCACGAGACTACGCCGTTATGCCGTTCAACTGTATTGAAATCAAGTATTGTTTGTATATGAGTTGGTTGTGTTCTATATTGATAGAAGGTGCATCTATATTGCCATTTCAGATTTGAAGTGACAGGTTTGACATTTGATTCGAGATCTCGACAGACAGTGCGACAAGAAAGGTATAATTCATGTGGTCACGGGATTGCACAACTCGATTCAGATTTGATACGAGTTTCCCTAAATCACATACTAGATTGTTATTACATTTAATTATGTAATGTTTTGGTTATTGATTTAGATTCGAGTCCTGAGATAGGAGATATTGGCAGACTTGCCAAAACTAGACGTTTCGGTGTATCGACGCATAGGAGCAGATTTGCTATATGTGTAGACCCTCGATACAGAGTTGACCGAAGTCTAGGAATAAGACGTACCGTTGCCCCGAGTGGTTGGGTAGGTTACAGACCGTCTTATTCACACCGAGATCCCTAGATTAGAAATGAGTCGAGTCAAAATTTAAATGTTGAATACAGATTTGTATTCTTCTACATGTTTAGATTTTATTCATGTTATTTGATATATTCTATGCTTTTGTACATGATTATGACATTGCATGCATCCATGTTTTATACTGGGATATGTTCTCACCGGAGTTATCCGGCTGTTGTCGTGTCTGTATGTGTGCATGGCAACAGGTGGGGCAGGATCTGGGTCTCGAGCTAGATGAGAGATTGGCGATAGCGTGGAGATCACGGGCGTTGCAGATTTCTAGTGTTTTCCTTTTGACTTGTACTACTTATGTTGTAGTTGGGATTTGAACACTAGCGTATGATTTTACCAAACAGACATGTATGTATATTATGTTGTTTATTTAATATCAAGACATGATATGCTTTAGTTATACATTTAAATTAATGTTAAAAGCAAAATTTTGACCCACATTTTCGAACAAAGATCCAATTAAATCCCAAAAGAATAGAGTTAGAGCCCGGGTCCCCACAAAAAGTTTAATTGAGCATGCAGATCATCTAAGGATTGTATTGCGAACTTTGAGAAAAGAGCAGTTGTATGCCAAATTGTCGAAGTGTGAATTCTGGTTGAGACAGGTTGTCTTCTTGGGGCATATTATATCTGGAGATGGTATTGCTATAGATCCGAGTAAAGTTAAGGCTGTTATCAGTTGGCAGAGACCGACTTCAGTGCCTGAGATACGCAGTTTCATGGGTCTAGCAGGGTATTATCGTCGTTTTATCCGAGATTTCTCCAGTATAGCGAAGCCTATCACCCAGTTGACACAGAAAAATATGCCATTTGTGTGGTCCGAAGATTGTGAAGCCAGTTTTGTAGAGCTGAAGAAGAGGCTGACTAGTGCGCCTGTCTTGACGATTCCTTCAGGAACAGGTGAGTTTGTTGTATATTGTGACGCATCTCACAGAGGGCTAGGATGTGTTCTTATGCAGCGAGGGCACGTGATAGCGTACGCCTCTAGACAGCTGAAGCCACACGAGACTCGTTACCCGATTCATGATCTTGAATTGGCGGCGATTGTCTTTGCACTCAAGATCTGGCGCCATTATCTGTATGGCGAGAAATTTGAGATCTATTCCGATCATAAGAGCCTGACGTACCTCTTTTCTCAGTCAGAGTTGAACATGAGGCAGCGATGATGGCTTGATCTGCTGAAAGATTTTAATTGTGAGATCAAGTATTATCCAGGGAAGTCAAATGCAGCAGCAGACGCCTTAAGTCGAAAGGTATGTGCGCTTTCCTTGTCGACTATAGGTGTATCCAGTTTAGTAGAATATTGTTGCTTGTCTGGATTGACATTTGATACAGAGAGTAGACCATTGCGACTTGCTGCGATTCAGATTGAGCCAGATTTGATTTTGAGGATAAAAGAAGCGCAGAAAACTGATCCGAGTATTCAGAAATCGATTGATATGGTCAGAGCTGGTCATATATCAGAGTATCAGGTTAGAGATTCTGTTCTGTATGTGAATAACCATCTAGTAGTGCCAGAGGTTGAGGATTTGAGACGACAGATCATGTCAGAGGCACACTGTAGTCGGTTCAGCATTCATCCTGGTGGCAGGAAGATGTACAATGACTTGAAGACACAATTCTGGTGGAAGCCAATGAAGACCGATATTGCAGAATTTGTGTCTAAATGTTTGAATTGCTAGCAGGTGAAGGCAGAAAGAAAGAAGCCCGAAGGTTTACTTCAGAGTTTGTCTATTCCTGAATGGAAATGTGACCACATTTCCATGGATTTCGTGACGAAGTTACCTCGATCATCTCGGGGCTGTGATTCGATTTGGATCATCATTGACAGATTGACCAAATCAGCTTGTTTTATTCCGTACAGAATGACCTATCGACACGATCAGATGGCAGAGTTGTATGTCAGAGAGGTCGTCAGATTGCACGGTGTGCCGAAGTCGATCGTATCAGATCGTGATCCACGATTTACTTCTCACTTTTGGCACAGCTTGCAACAGGCTTTGGGTACGACTTTACACCTGAGCACTGCTTATCTTCCTCAGATGGACGGACAGTCAGAGCGGACTATCCAGACTTTAGAGGACATGCTGAGAGCTGTAGTATTAGACTTTGGTACTAGTTTGCAAGATTCATTGCCGTTGTGTGAGTTTTCATACAACAACAGCTATCAGACGAGCATAGAGATGGCACCGTTCGAAGCTTTATACGGAAAGAAGTGCAGATCTCCGTTGTACTGGGATGATATTTCTGAGGTACCAGAGTTGGGGCCTGATATGATTCGTGAGATGACCGAAAAAGTGAAGATCATTCAGAAACGAATGAAGACGGCACAGGATAGGCAGGCGAAATACGCCAATATCAGACGCAGACCGTTAATATTTGAACAGGGAGACAGAGTATTTTTGAAAATTTCACCTTTCAGAGGCATTGTCAGATTTGGTGTGGGGACCAGGACGCTAATCATCTTCTTAATCATCGTTGGGATTTAAGTAATCAGTTCTGATAAACAGGGTCTAAAAAAATTTTCTTTTTAAAATGCAAATGCGGAAGGTAATGGAATCTAAATAATATACATCTCAGTATACAATACTTTACAGTATAAAAGTACAATACTGCACAATCTAAGTCTAAGGGTTTAGTTACTAAATTCAAGTAATAAAACAAGTCTACAGTAAGTCCGGAATCACCACGCTAAACTCGTCTTCTCTCGTCGCTTTCTCGACCCTGATCTTGCCCCACCTGTTGTCATGCACACATACAAAACAAGACAACAGCCGGATAACTCCGGTGAGAATAAATCCCAGTATAAGACATGGTACGCATGTATATAAACAAACTAATTCATAAAACATGCCATCATGTATAAAAACAATAGATTTCATAATCTATGAAATCTAATCAAAATATGCATGCACTTCAAATCAAATAAACATGCATATAAAAAAAATAAATCATACAAACATGCTATCATGCCTGAAAGCAATAACGATGGGCCCCATGACCTAGGAACCACATCCATATAAGCATGCAGTCCTAATCAAATCATGTCTAGACTTGACTCGACTAGAACTCTAGGGATCCCGTGATGAATAAGACGTCACTGCCTGTTACCTACTCAACCGATCGTGGTAACCGTACGTCTTATTCCTAGACTTCGGTTCGATCTGTATCGACGGCTGGCAATAGGAGTAATGGCTACTCCTAAGTTGAGATACACCGAACGTCTAGAAGTCTGACAATGGCTGTCAAGACTTTCCTATCTTAAATGCAATGAATAACAATCTGTAAACAAAGCATAATCATATTCATAACTGAATATCACAATTATCTTACATGCTTGAATACAATTCTATAATCAAAGCATAATCAGGTAACAATATAAACAATAATCTAGTATGTGATTTTATTGGGAAACTCAAATTAATCTAATTTGAGTTGTGACTTCCCATATATCACATGAATTATACCTTTGTCGTCCCGGTCTGACGAAGACGATGACCTGTATCCAACTCTGTCCATCTCGAATCTGAAATGACAATATCGAATACTCTGTATCAATGAATAACTCAATACATAATCTGTTCTGACCAATACTCAAATCAGTATACAATCTGATCAATATCTGAACAAGATACAATCTAATTCATGTCATCGACATTACAATACAATCTGAATAATTACTGAGTCTGATCAATCTCAGTCAATACTGAATCTGATCAATATCAATCAACTGATGTTTCGACGGTATAATAATACAAGTCTGAATAACCCCGTCAATCTGAACATCACAAATATAATACTGAACTCATAATCTGTGCCCACATAATTCATACTCTGAATATTAACACAATTCTGATATAAAATCTCAGTCAATATCTTTCAAAAATCATAACAATTACAGGAACAATCTGTTCTTTAATCTGACTTCAATTCTATAATGTCTACGGTAGCAGAAACATCATATCTGAATCACATTCAATTCTAGCAACATCATATTTTCAAAACATCTCAAAACGTAACAAAACTTACGTCCAAATGAAGCCTGCGTTGATAGAAACACAGTACTGAAGTCGGATTTGAAAACAGACAGACGGATTTTCGCAAATTCCAAAATAAATATCGAAGAACCCTTAAAGCTTTTCCCTTGAAGCTCTCGTCTTTTCCCTCTGAAGGAATAGGCTGATATATATATATTTACATATATACATACACGTTTCATAACCCAAGGGCAAGTGGCATTGTGCATGTTCCGCACGTTTCTCACTAGGGCGGTCAAAACCTACCGCTAGGGCGAGTCAGTTTCGGTCGAGATCCTCGGCTGAATATCTCCTGTCGCTCGGGCGGTCAAAAGTTGCTCGCTAGGGCGAAGAACTCTCGGCCCTCACAAATTATACATGCGCGCTCGGGCGGTGCTTTTCTGCTGCTCGGGCGCGAGATGTTCGGCCTAACATCTTGAGATGTTCGGTTCAACATCTTGGCTTAACATAAACCAACGCCCGGCTTCGTCATTTGAGTTCCTATGACTTCCATTACGTCATATATGATTAAATCTCGGGCATTACATTTGGCAAGAAAGGGAAGTTGTCTCCTAGATATGCGGTCCGTATGAGATTCTTGAGAAGATTGGCGACCGAGCTCACAGACTTGCTCTTCCTCCTTCACTGTCCGGTATACATGACGTTTTTCATGTATCGATGTTGCGCAGATTCATGCCGGATGATTCTCATGTCATTCAGCCTGACGAAGCCGAGCTAGATCAGACTCTGAGCTATGTTGAAAGACCGATACAGATTCTTGATCGGAAAGAGAAACAGCTTAGAACCAAGACCATTCCGCTTGTAAAGGTTCAATGGAGTCGTCATGGCATCGAGGAAGCAACTTGGGAGACAGAGTCTGAAATGAGACAGAAAACATCCCGAGCTATTCATATGATGTGAGTCTTCCTTTCAATTTTGATTATACTGTGTTGTGTATACTTGCATGATTACTGATTTATGAGTTCGAGGACGAACTCCTCTTTAAGAGGGGGAGAAATGTAAGGCTCGAGAATTATCAACTGGCATTGATGTTAGACTTGTAAAGATAAGAATGCATGACATTTAAATCAGAATTGTGAAGCTGGGCCGAAGCCACACCGCACCCGCGGTACAGGAAGGACCGCACCCACGGTGCACTGAGAGGAAATTAGTGGAATTGTGCGAAGCAAGACCGCACCCGCGTGAGACCGCACCCGCGGTCTAGGTGCTGCATTTTTAGATGAACTCGCCGTGAGCACAGCGCACCCGCGCTCTTGAGCCACCGCACCCGCGGTGTTGCATGCGAACTGCCACCTTTGATTTTAAAGTTGACACATGGCAGGGTATATATATATGTTGTATGCTGAGTCTTCATTTTTAAAAACCTCCATCAGCAGAACCGAGAGCTCCATGGAAATCCCTTCAAGAATTTAGACTAGCAACAAAGATTATGCCACAACTAGCCATCCGATTTTAATTCCGAGTCCGAATTTATGATCCTTGCAACAAGAGCTATCAAAGGATGTAAGTTTCTTTACATTTCAACATGATTCAGATTTTGGATGTTGGAGAAATTATGATTTAATTTGAGAAATGTGTTCTTGATATGTTGCACATGATAGAAATGCAATCGGAATGATTTTCAGATATCGTATGAGCTTGCTTTGAATTTCCAGCATATAATGTAACGAAATTGTGCAGATTTCAGTATACATATTGTGTTGGATGAGATTATGAGTTAGTGTAGCTGATTTTGATATTGTCATGTTGAGATTGGGTTGAGCGGTATCGAAGAATTACGCCGTTACGCCGTCGAAGTGTATTGAAACCGATTTCAGCCTTGTATATTGAATTGTTTGAGATGTATATTGATAGAGTGCACATTGATTATGCCATTTCAGATTTGTATTGGCTATTGTGAACTCAAGACTTCGACTACGATACCGACTATTCGACAAGAAATGTATAATTCATGTGGTCACGGGATTGCACAACTCGATTCAGATTTGATACGAGTTTCCCTAAATCACATACTAGATTGTTATTACATTGATTATGTAATGTCTTGTTTATTGATTTATATTCGAGTCCTGAGATAGGAGATATTGGCAGATTGGCCAAAACTAGACGTTTCGGTGTATCGACGCATAGGAACAGATTTGTTCTATGTGTAGACCCTCGATACAGAGTTGACCGAAGTCTAGGAATAAGACGTACCGTCACCACGAGTGGTTGGGTAGGTGACAGACCGTCTTATTCACACCGGGATCCCTAGATTAGAAAGGAATCGAGTCAAGAACTATATGTCGAATACAGATTTGTATTCCTTTACATGTTTAGATTTTAATTCATGTACTTGATATATGCTATGCTTTTGTAAATGATTTTTACATGGCATGCATGCATGTTTTATACTGGGATTTGTTCTCACCGGATTTATCCGGCTGTTGTCGTGTCTGTATGTGTGCATGGCAACAGGTGGGGCAGGATCTGGGTCTCGAGCTAGATGAGAGATTGATGATAGCGTGGAGATCTCGGGCGTTGAAGAATTTCTAGTGTTTCCTATTAGACTTGTACTACTTATGTTTGTAGTTGGTATTTGAACACTAGTGTATGATTTTACTAAACAGACTCGTATGTACATGATGTTGTTTAATTATTATAGAGACAGATTATGTTTTAATTATACATTTGAATTAATGTTAAATGCAAAATTTTGACCCACATTTTCGAGCAAAGATCCAATAAATCCCAGAAGAATAGAGTTAGAGCCCGGGTCCCCACAACAGGTATTTGATTTTAGTTCAATTGACTTTACAAGAGAAGAACTCATTTTGACATTGCATGATATGGTAAATGAGTATCAGAAACTTGCATCATCATTTGAGGAAATGAAATCAAAGCAAAATGATCCCATAGACAACAAAACCAGAACTGATGAATCAGTTGATGAGTTGAGTCTAAGAAGGGAAATTGCTGAGCTAAAAGCGGAGAGAAAGAAAGATCAGTCACTGATCCAGAAATTGATCCTTGAAAATTCAAAACAGACTGAACTCATTCAATCTTGGAATAAGTCGTCTAATGCATTGAATGAGATGCATAATTTACAAAAATCAGTTTCTGACAAAACTGTTTTAGGGTTCAGTAATCAAGGAGAAACATTTTCAAAAGTTACACAACCACAGTTGACAGTAAACAAAGGAAAGTACAATCAATTTGTCAGATCAACAGTAGATCAAGAAAAATTTGAGCCTAGAAAAATGAATGAACAATCCATTGAGAATATGTATAAGGCCAAAATACATGGAGTTGGTTACAGTCCAAAAATCTCTACTGACCCAGTAAGTCAGTCATCAAAAAGGTTTGGAAGGAATCGTTCAAATAACTATTCGAATTATCACAACTGCAAACCAGTCAAGAAAATATACAGACTAAACAATCAGTCGAACCAAGCCAAAATGCATACTGTGTCATCTGTACAACACACATCTAACACACAGAAGCCGAGAAAAACAATTTGGAACACAGCTACTGGAAAGACAGTTAGATTAATCCAAGTATGGATTCCAAAGGGACTAATAAGTCATGGACCCAAATAGATATGGGTACCAAATCATATTATGTATGTGCTTGCAGGTAACAGGTACAGATAAAAATTCAATATGGTATTTGGACAGCGGTTGCTCACGACATATGACAGGAGATGCAAGTATGCTATCTCAACTGACCAAATATAGTGGTCCAAACATCAGTTTCGGAGATAATTCCAAAGGTAAAACCGTGGGTAAGGGTAAGATTATCCATGGTAACTTTACTATTAAAGATTTTTTATTGGTAGAAAATCTAAAGTATAACTTGGTTAGTATAAGTCAGTTATGCGACAATGGATTTTTGGTACAATTTGATAAAAACTCATGCTCAGTTAAAACATCAACTGATGAAATCATACTAACTGGCAAACGATGTTGAAACATATATAAAGTCAGTTGTAATGAACAGCCTCATGCACCAGTTTGCTTCATTGCTTCAAATTCATCTCAAAACTGGTTATGGCATAAAAGATTAAATCATTTAAACTTTAAATCCATTGCTTATCTGAGTAAACATGAACTTGTAACTGGTTTGCCCAAAATAAATTTTTCAAAAGAAAAACTTTGTTCAGCATGTCAGTATGGAAAACAAGTACGATCTTCTTTCAAAAACAAGGGCTGTAAATCTTCATCCCGATGCTTAGAACTATTGCACATGGATCTCTTCGGTCCAATTCCAGTCATGAGCTTAGGGGGAATGAAATACATCCTGGTGGTCGTAGATGATTTTTCAAGATTTACTTGGGTTATATTTCTAAAATCCAAAGACCATATGGCTGCACAACTGATTAAACTCTTCAAAAGACTTTTAAATGAAAAATCAGTTGGGATTGATCGAATCAGATCTGATCGAGGAACTGAATTCATCCATCAAACACTTTCAAGTTTTCTAGAAAATGCTGGAATCAAGCATGAGCTCTCAGCAGCAAGAACTCCTCAGCAAAACGGTGTAGCTGAGAGAAGAAATCGGACCCTAAAAGAAGCTGCTAGAACAATGCTTGCTGATTCTGGGATTTCTCAAAGATTTTGGGCAGAGGCAGTAAACACTGCGTGTTATACTCAGAACAGATCGATGATTAATAAGAATCATATGAAAACACCATATGAGATCTGGTATGGAAGAAAAAGTATAATCACCTATTTCAAAATATTCGGCTGTAGATGCTTTATTCATGATAATGGTAAAAATTACTTAAAGGCATTTGATGCCAAATCTGCAGAAGGAATTTTCCTTGGATATTCATCAGTTAGTATAGCTTATAGAGTCTTTAATAAGAAAACTTTAAATGTTGAAGAATATGCGCACGTTAATTTTGAAGAAACTGTACTAACTGATAAGCCAACTGATCAAGTTGAGCTAGCTGATCGATTGACAGATATAAGTTTGGACGATGATGATAAAGATGAAAGTCATAACAATCAAGACATCTTCCAAACACCATAACCAGATATTTTAGATCAATTAAATGAGCAGGAAGTCAATGACAACAATCAGTTATTAAAGGAAACTGATAACATTCAAATAACAGTTGTTGAGACATTAACTGAAGCTGAAAATTGCACTCAGATGCCAACTGAAGAAGCTGCTGATGCAACAAATACAGAATACAGATGGAGAAAGTCACATCCACCTCATCTAGTAATAGGAAATCCATCTGATCCTATAAGAACTCGCAATCAAATGTTAAATTTATTTATTCACTCAGCCTTCGTCTCACAACTGGAACCAAAGAAAACTGATGAAGCACTTGCTGATCCTAATTGGGTAAATGCTATGCAAGAAGAGCTGAATCAGTTCACTCACAATAACGTCTGGAACTTAGTTCCAAGACCAACTTCAAAAACCATTATAGGAACAAAATGGGTGTACATGAATAAGCTAAATGAGGATGGCTCAGTTATACGCAACAAAGCTAGACTAGTAGCACAAGGATATAGGCAAGAAGAAGGAATTGACTACGATGAGACATATGCTCCAGTTGCAAGATTGGAAGCAATCAGAATATTTCTTGCTTATGCATCTCACAAAAACTTCAAAGTTTATAAGATGGATGTGAAAAGTGCATTCCTAAACGGTCAGTTACAAGAAGAAGTATATGTCGAACAACCTCCAGGTTTTGTAAACCACAAATTTCCTGATCATGTGTACTATTTGAACAAAGCATTATATGGTCTTAAACAAGCTCCTAGGGCTTGGTACGAAACTCTTTCAAAATTCCTAACTGATCATGACTTTTCAGTTGGATAAGTTGATAAGACCTTGTTCAAATTTACTAAAAATAATCATATCTTATTAGTTCAGATTTATGTTGATGATATAATTTTTGGGTCAAATAACCCCAAATTGTGTGAAATGTTTGCTAAGTTAATGCAGGATAAGTTTGAAATGAGTATGATGGGTGAACTAACATTCTTTCTTGGACTGCAGTGAAACAACTGAAAACTGGTATATTCATTAGTCAAACAAAATATACAAAGGAGTTGCTAAAGAAATTTGGTATGGAATCATGTTCAGCCGCAACAACTCCCAAGAGCTCATCAGTTAAATTAGATACTGACGAAGGGGGAATGTCAGTAGAGGCGACATTATACAGAGGGTTAATAAGTTCACTGCTATACCTAACAGCCAGTCGTCCTGATATTGTTTTTGCTGTCTCTATGTGTGCCAGATTTCAAGCAAACCCTAAGCAATCACATTTATCAGCTGCCAAAAGAATTCTGAGATATCTTAAGGATACACAAAATGTTGGACTATGGTATTACAAAGACTCCACCTTCAATTTAGTTGGATACTCAGATGCAGATTATGCAGGATGTAAGCTTGATCGTAAAAGTACAAGTGGATCTTGTCAATTCTTAGGAGATAGACTGATCTCTTGGTTCAGCAAGAAGCAGACATCCATAGCTACCTCAACAACAGAAGCAGAATATCTTGCTGCTGGCAGCTGTTGTGCACAACTGATCTGGATTCAGCAACAACTGAAGGATTATGGAGTAACATCAACAGAATCGCCCATATTTTGTGATAATACCAGCACAATTGCCATCACCTACAATCCAGTTCTTCACTCAAGGACCAAATATATAAATGTCAGGCATCACTTCATCAGGGATCATGCATTAAAAAAGGATATTCGGCTAGAATTTATCACAACTGAACAGCAAGCAGCTGACATCTTCACAAAACCATTACCTGAGGCTAAGTTTTCTTATTTTCGAAATATTCTTGGTTTAATCGACTTATCTTAGAAATTTTAGTAATGTTGTTATACTAACAGAATCATATACAGAAAATAAGAACACAACAAATAGAAAAAACACTTTATTATGAATACCAACGTTCCCATTTTACAGAAGATACCATGTCATCAACTGAATCTAGCCATGCTCTAACCCAATCATTTAACTCATAAATTTGAATTCTAGCTGTAATGCCCGAGAATTAATCACTGTTAATCAAGGATTATTGACTTATAATTTAACGTGATTACGAAAGGGCGAACTGAGACACAATTTAAGAGAATGTGTGTATCGATGCTGATTACGAAAGGGCCAATCTCAGAAGTCAATAACGTGATTATTGACTTATGAGATTCTTGAAAAGGTAGGAGATCGTGCCTATCGACTCGCCTTGCCGCCTTCATTATCTGGAATACATGATGTCTTCCATGTATCGATGCTGAGGAAATATCTCCCTAATGCTTCTCATGTGCTTCTACCAGACGAGACCGAGCTGGATGAGACATTGAGTTATGTCGAAAAACCGATTGGGATTATCGATCGTAAAGAAAAACAGCTCAGGACAAAGAACCTCTTGTGAAAGTTCAATGGACTCGTCATGGTGTTGAAGAAGCTACTTGGGAGACTGAATCTGATATGAGACAAGAATTCCCAGCATTGTTCCACTGATGTAAAAGTTTATTACATTTCTTGTACAGTTTCTGTATATACTCCTTATTGATACGAATGAGATGCCTGTGATTTCGAGGACGAAATCGTATCTTAGGGGGGGAGAAATGTAATGCCCGAGAATTAATCACTGTTAATCAAGGATTATTGACTTATAATTTAACGTGATTACGAAAGGGCCAACTGAGACACGATTTAAGAGAATGTGTGGCTATTTATTTTGAATTTCAGCATGTGTTGCCGAAGCGACACCGCACCCACGCTCAGGGAGGTACCGCACCCGCGGTGCATTGGCAGAGAGTTGGGAATTAATTACTGAAACTACCATCGCACCCGCGGTGGAAACATTACCGCACCTGCGGTGTTATGACCGCACCCACGTTCTCCACATGTACCGCACCCGCGGTCGTGCAATTTCAGAAAATGAAAATGCTGCCGAACCAAGAGCGCACCCGCGGTGCATCAAGGACCGCACCCGCGGTGTGACGTGCAGTGCAAAGAGCTATGCCACGTCTCATGTTATTGCATGGATATATATATATATATATATATATATGTTGAGCCATTCATTTCCTTCATATTTTAGCAGCAAGGAAATCGAGAAAAGGGTTCTGGAAAAGAGTTGAAAATCCTTACGCCTTTTGTGCAAAATCCGTCCGTCTGATTTTGAATCCGACTTCGGTATTGAGTTCCTAGCAACGTAGGCTACAACTTGACGTAAGTTTTACTACGTTTTGACATGTTTTAGAATTATGATATTGTCAGAATTGAATGGAACTCATATATGTTGTTCTTGATATGTTAGACATCGTAGAATCGAAGTCAGACTAAGAAACGGACTGATTATGGAATTGTTATGAATTTTTAGGGTATATTGATTTATACCAGACAGATTTGAATTGTGATTGGATTACGGATTGTATTGGATATGGGTTATGGATTGTAACTGTGATCTGAGGACATTGTATTGACGGGGATACTGAGATTGTACCGTTATGCCGTTGATTTTGAATTAAATCAAGATTGATCAGATTGTTATTGATTTGAAAGGTATATTGACATGAGATTATTGATATTGTCATTGTCAGACAGACTGTGAATTCAGGACTTCGACTGAGCCAGAAACCGACGAAAGAAAGGTATAAGTCAATGTGGTATTGGGAGATCGACTTGAGTCGGATTAGACTAGAGTTTCCCTAAATCACATACTTTACTTTATTGCATTGATAATTGCATTGATTTGATTGATGTACTTGTTTTCTTGAATTATAGATAGCAGGTATCAGATGAGTTATCTTGTGACAGAAGTTCCTGATAGTGGTGGAATCGCCACGGGAACATTGCACGATGTCTCAAGATAATGATATTAGCGATAGAGCTACAGTCCATGACGGATAGGTCAGGTTTCCGGATGTTGGTTATATCAAGTAATTAGGATTGGAATTCTTCTATTACGGAATTCGATATAGGAACACCATATTTTGTTATATCGAGTAATAGGATCAAGAATTCCTTCTATTACGGAATTCGATATAGGAATACCACATTTGGAAACCGGGATCCCTAGACTAGGATTGAGTCTAGTCTGAATGATTGTTTTTGTTTCAGATTTTGATACATATATCTGTTACCTGATTACATGCTTTATATTTGTTTATTTGATTGCATGTTTCGTTGATTTATCATTGTATTTATTCTCACCGGAGTTATCCGGCTGTTGTCTTGTCTGTATGTGTACATGACAACAGGTGGGACATGATCAGGGTCCAAGAGATGAGGAGAGATCGTGATATAGTGGAGACTTCGGACTTGGATGTATATAGGGTTTTGACACTTGATATTTTGATGTTGAACCTTAGTTTATTTTGGATGCATGCAGTACAGGACTTGTATTGTATTTTATACTGATATGTATATTAGTTTGATTTCACTACGTTCCGCAATTTTAAAAAAAAAAATTAGACCCTGTTTTATAATTGATTAATTAGTCCCAATGATGATTAAGAACTTGATTAGCGTCTGGGTCCCCACAACAGGTGGTATCAGAGCGATAGATCCTTGAGATTGAGATATGAGCTAGTGAGTGGGGTAGAATGTGTTTTCTTTCCCTGTTTTGATTGCTAGCATGATTTACTGCTTTATAATGCATGCTTATCTGTTTATCTGACTTGATTTGAAAATCATGTGTTATTGAGAACGAATCAGAGCCGATTCTGGATCAACAGTAAGATGATCGGAGGAGGACTGAAATAGAACTTTGGGTTGGGGTTGCTAATCCTTTTGATTTCAGATATGCCTCCGAGAAGAATACCAGAACAAGGGAGTACATCGAATCCTCCAATGGATGTGACTCCTACACCGATGGAAAAACTGTTGAAAAGATTTCAATCTTTCCGCCCACCGACTTTGAAAGGTACAGAGAATTCCGTGGAATGTGAAAGTTGGTTGGACGATATTGAAGCGATGTTTGAATCTTTGGAATATACGGAGGAAAAGAGGGTGAAACTGATAGGACACCAACTGCATGACGTTGCTAAACATTGGTGGATCACGACGAAACGGGCATTGGAACAACGAGGTACGGCCATTACCTGGGATGTGTTTAAGTCTGAATTTTATCTACGGTTCTTTCCAGTATCTTATAGGAAGGACAAGGGAGCCGAATTTGCAAATTTGAGACAAGGCCAGTTAAACATTGAGGACTATGTGGCTAAGTTCTCTACATTGTTGAGATTTGCTCCCCACGTAGCTGAACATGATGAGGCCGTTGCGGACCAGTTCATAAATGGCCTAAATCCTGAAATTTTTACCTTGGTAAATACCGGGAGGCCAAACAATTTCACCGATGCCTTGAACCGAGCCAAGGGAGCTGAAGCCGGTCTGATGAGATAGAGAGAGGCTTCGTTTGTGCTTCCAGTATCGGGACAACAACAACCACCTCCTCGATTTGAAGGTGGCAGCAGCAGTAGCAGGAAGAGGGATTTCTTGAGGGCTAGAGGGAAGCAATTCAAGAAATCGGGAACTAGCTCGTCCAGTTCGAGTGGCTCTAGACAGACCGATCAGGGCCAGAGCTATACAGGACCGTACTGTGGTACTTGTGGATGATGGCATTCCACAGATCAGTGCCGAGGAGTGGTTGGCAGCTGTCGTATTTGTGGACAGCAAGGACACTTTGCTTGAGTGTGTCCCTAGAGGAGTGCCCAGGGATCACAGGCAGCTGAGTCATCGGGATCAGTTGCTCAGGCAGGTAGAAGACCATCTGCCGTGCATACTTTTCAGCCAGCACCGCCTACTCAGTCACAGCAGAGACCAGGAGGGGGTCAGACAGTGAGCCAGACTCCGAGACAGCAGGCCAGAGTTTTTGCTTTGACCGAGGAGCAGGCCCAGGATGCACCTGATGATGTTGTGGCAGGTAACTATTTTATTTCTTGTTATCCTGCATATGTACTGATTGATACTGGTGCATCTCATACATTTATATTTGAGCGATTTGCGTTGATGCATTCTTTGCCTATTGAGTCATTGTCTGCAGTAGTGTCTGTCACATCTCCGTTAGGAACAGGTTTGATATCAGAAAAATCTGTTAAATCGTGTATACTGCAGTAGATGGGCATACGATTGAGTTAGACTGTATTGAGCTTGGTTTATCTGATTTTGATTGTATTCTCGGTATCGATATGTTGACCAAGCACCGAGCTACATTCGATTGTTTCCACAAGATAGTTCGATTCAGACCTAAGATGGCTGAGGAGTGGAAATTTTATGGTAAGGGTTCTCGTGCTAGAATTCCGTTGATATCTGCAATGAATATGACTCGATTATTGCAGAAGAGAGCGGATGGATTCCTGGTATATTCAGTTGATTTACTGAAATCGAGCCCATCATTGGCGGATTTGCCAGTGGTGTGTGAGTTTGCTGATGTCTTTCCAGATGAGATTCCTGGATTACCTCCGATTCGAGAGATAGACTTCAGCATCAAATTGATGCCAGGAACAGTCCCGATCTCAAGGACTCCTTACAGGATGGCACTGATCGAATTGAAAGAACTGAAAGAACAGTTGGAGGATTTACTGGCCAAGGGGTACATTAGACCGAGTGTATCTCCTTGGGGTACCTCAGTACTGTTCGTGAGGAAGAAAGACGGGTCGATGAGACTTTGTATCGACTATCGACAGCTGAACAAGGCAACGGTAAAGAATAAATATCCATTGCCTCGTATTGATGATCTGTTTGATCAGTTACAGTGTTCATCTATATATTCCAAGATCGATCAAAGATCTGGATACCATCAACTGAGAGTCAGGGACTCTGATATCTCTAAGACAGCATTCAGAACCAGGTATGGACACTATGAATTTATTGTCATGCCATTTGGTTTGACGAATGCACCGGCGGTATTTATAGAATTGATGAACCGTGTATTTCAGAAATATTTGGATGATTTTGTTATCATATTCATTGATGATATATTGATTTATTCAAAAAATATGATTGAGCATGCTAATCATCTGAAGACTGTGTTGAGAAATTTGAGGGCGGAGAAACTGTATGCTAAATTGTCGAAATGCGAGTTCTGGTTGAAACAGGTAGTATTTCTAGGTCATATTATATCCGGAGACGGGATATCAGTTGATCCCAGTAAGGTTGAGGCAGTGATTTCGTGGCCGAGACCGACATCTGTACCAGAAATACGTAGCTTTATGGGTTTGGCAGGATATTATCGCCGATTCATTAAAGATTTTTCGAGTATTGCCAAACCGATTACGAAGTTAACTCAGAAGAATGCCCCGTTTGTTTGGTCAGAAGACTGTGAATCCAGTTTTCTGGAATTGAAAAAGAGATTGACCAGTGCGCCTGTGTTGACGATTCCTTCAGGTACTGGTGATTTTGTCGTTTATTGTGATGCATCTCACCGAGGATTGGGTTGTGTTTTGATGCAGCGGGGGCATGTGATTGCTTATGCCTCTAGACAGCTGAAACCCCATGAATCTCGTTATCCAATTCATGATCTTGAATTGGCAGCATTGTCTTTGCTTTGAAGATATGACGACAACCTCTACGGTGAGAAATTCGAAATCTATTCTGATCATAAAAGCTTGAAATATCTGTTTTCGCAATCAGAGCTGAATATGAGACAGCGGAGATGGCTGGATTTACTGAAAGACTTTGATTGTGAAATCAAGTACTATCCAGGGAAATCCAACGCAGCAGCAGATGCGCTGAGTCGAAAGGTATGTGCACTATCCTTATCGACGATAGGTGTCTCGAATTTGATAGAAGACTGCTGTTTGTCTGGATTAGCTTTTGAAACAGATTGTCAGCCTCTGAGATTATGTGCGATTCGAGCTGAACCGACATTGATAGTGAGAATCAAAGAGGCACAGAGAAGTGATCAGAACGTACATAATTCGATTGCAATGGTCAGAGCTGGACATCAATCGGAATATCAGGTGAGAAATGGCATTTTGTATGTGAATAATCGTCTGGTTGTGCCAAATGTTTCAGAATTGAGACAGCGAATACTGACAGAAGCGCACAACAGTCGTTTTAGCATTCATCCTGGTGGCAGGAAAATGTACAATGATTTAAAGACACAGTATTGGTGGAAACAAATGAAATCTGACGTGACTAAATTTGTAGCCAAGTGTCTGAATTGCCAACAGGTGAAAGCTGAAAGAAAGAAACCAGGAAGATTGTTGCAGAGTTTGTCCATTCCTGAATGAAATGGGATCACATTTCCATGGACTTTGTGACGCAGTTACCGAGATCCTCCAGAGGTTGCGATGCGATTTGGGTCGTGATTGACAGATTGACCAAATCCGCATGTTTTATTCCATACAAAATGACGTATAGATATGATCAGATGGCCGATCTTTATGTTCGAGAAGTGATTAGACTGCACGGAGTGCCGAAGTCGATTGTGTCAGACCGTAATCCTCGGTTTACTTCGCACTTCTGGTAGAGTTTGCAGCAAGCTCTTGGTACAAAGTTACATCTGAGTACCGCATATCATCCTCAGACTGATGGACAGTCAGAACGGACGATTTAGACATTGGAGGATATGCTGAGAGCTATAGTGCTGGATTTTAGCACTAATTGGCATGATGCATTGCCACTTTGTGAATTTTCGTACAACAACAGCTATCAAACGAGTATTGAGATGGCTCCATTCGAAGCGTTGTACAGAAAGAAATGCAGATCCCCTCTTTATTGGGATGATATCTCTGAAGTTCCTGAGACTGGACCTGACATGATCAGAGATATGACTTAAAAAGTGAAACTTATTCAGAAGAAAACGAAGGCAGCTCAGGATAGACAAGCCAAATATGCCAACCTTCGACGTAGACCGTTGGTATTTGAGGCAGGAGACCAAGTATTCCAAAAGATTTTTCCTTTCAGAGGTGTTGTCAGATTTGGCAAGAAAGGAAAATTGTCTGCGAGATATGTGGGTCCTTATGAGATTCTTGAAAAGATAGGAGATCGTGCCTATCGACTCGGCTTGCCGCCTTCATTATCTGGAATACATGATGACTTCCATGTATCGATGCTGAGGAAATATCTCCCTAATGATTCTCATGTGATTCAACCAGACGAGACCGAGCTGGATGAGACATTGATTTATGTCGAAAAACCGATTGGGATTATCGATCGTAAAGAAAAACAGCTCAGGACAAAGATGATTCCTCTTGTGAAAGTTCAATGGACTCTTCATGGTGTTGAAGAAGCTACTTGGGAGACTGAATCTGATATGAGACAAGAATTCCCAGCATTGTTCCACTGATGTAAAAGTTTATTACATTTCTTGTACAGTTTCTGTATATACTCCTTATTGATACGAATGAGATGCCTGTGATTTCGAGGACGAAATCGTATCTTAGGGGGGGAGAAATGTAATGCCCGAGAATTAATCACTGTTAATCAAGGATTATTGACTTATAAATTAAAGTGATTACGAAAGGGCCAACTGAGACACGATTTAAGAGAGCGTGTGGCTATTTATTTTGAATTTCAGCATGTGTTGCCGAAGCGACACCGCACCCGCGCTCAGGGAGGTACCGCACCCGCGGTGCATTGGCAGAGAGTTGGGAATTAATTACTGAAACTGCCATCGCACCCGCGGTGGAAACATTACCGCACCTGCGGTGTTATGACCGCACCCGCGGTCGTGCAATTTCAGAAAATGAAAATGCTGCCGAACCAGGAGCGCACCCGCGGTGCATCAAGGACCGCACCCGCGGTGTGACGTGCAGTGCAAAGAGCTATGCCACGTCTCATGTTATTGCATGGATATATATATATATGTGTTGAGCCATTCGTTTCCTTCATATTTTAGCAGCAAGGAAATCGAGAAAAGGGTTCTGGAAAAGAGTTGAAATCCTTACGCCTTTTGTGCAAAATCCGTCCGTCTGATTTTGAATCCGACTTCGGTATTGAGTTCCTAGCGACGTAGGCTACAACTTGACGTAAGTTTTACTAAGTTTTGACATGTTTTAGAATTATGATATTGTCAGAATTGAATGGAACTCATATATGTTGTTCTTGACATGTTAGACATCGTAGAATCGAAGTCAGCCTAAGAAACAGACTGATTATGGAATTGTTATGAATTTTTAGGGTATATTGATTTATACCAGACAGATTTGAATTGTGATTGGATTACGGATCGTATTGGATATGGGTTATGGATTGTAACTGTGATCTGAGGACATTGTATTGACGGGGATACTGAGATTGTACCGTTATGCCGTTGATTTTGAATTAAATCAAGATTGATCAGATTGTTATTGATTTGAAAGGTATATTGACATGAGATTATTGATATTGTCATTGTCAGACAGACTGTGAATTCATGACTTCGACTGAGCCAGAAACCGACGAAAGAAAGGTATAAGTCAATGTGGTATTGGGAGATCGACTTGAGTCGGATTAGACTTGAGTTTCCCTAAATCACATACTTTACTTTATTGCATTGATAATTGCATTGATTTGATTGATGTACTTGTTTTCTTGAATTATAGATAACAGGTATCAGATGAGTTATCTTGTGACAGAAGTTCCTGATAGTGGTGGAATCGCCACGGGAACATTGCACGATGTCTCAAGATAATGATATTAGCGATAGAGCTACAGTCCATGACGGATAGGTCAGGACTCCGGATGTTGGTTATATCAAGTAATTAGGATTGGAATTCTTCTATTACGGAATTCGATATAGGAACACCATATTTGGTTATATCGAGTAACAGGATCAAGAATTCCTTCTATTACGGAATTCGATATAGGAATACCACATTTGGAAACCGGGATCCCTAGACTAGGATTGAGTCTAGTCTGAATGATTGTTTTTGTTTCAGATTTTGATACATATATCTGTTACCTGATTACATGCTTTATATTTGTTTATTTGATTGCATGTTTCGTTGATTTATCATTGTATTTATTCTCACCGGAGTTATCCGGCTGTTGTCTTGTCTGTATGTGTACATGACAACAGGTGGGACAGCATCAGGGTCCAAGAGATGAGGAGAGATCGTGATAGAGTGGAGACTTCGGACTTGGATGTATATAGGGTTTTGACACTTGATATTTAGATGTTGAACCTTAGTTTATTTTGGATGCATGCAGTACAGGACTTGTATTGTATTTTATACTGATATGTATATTAGTTTCATTTCACTACGTTCCACAATTTTAAAAAAAAATTTAGACCCTGTTTTATAATTGATTAATTAGTCCCAATGATGATTAAGAACTTGATTAGCGTCCGGGTCCCCACACTAGGAAATGCCCGAGATTTCGAAAACTTATCAACAACATGCCACTCTTTCCACAGCAATGTCTCCAAAAGACAGTTGTCCTCCACCAAATCTCTAACATGCCTAACTTCAAAACGTTCAAGATACTTCAATGCTCTTGCCTCCTGACACGAGTAGGAATAGCATTACTGTCACTAATCCTCTTCAATTCATGAATCTTCTCCCATGTCGACAACACTTTATGCAGGATATTTATCTCCATCTTTCTTTTAATATTTATTAAACGAGGGGTTGATTGCTCAGTCACATGGACATGAGTGCTGCTGCATGCATCAGAATCGGATATATTGAAATACTTTTAAAATGATATTAAATCACATCTTTTATCACTATCATCCTATTGATAGGAAAATGAAGATGGAGAAGCTGAAGAGTCTCAAGTCAATTAAAGAGTCTTTCACATATACCGAGGACTTTTAAGTTATCAGTTGTTCATTATTAACTGACACCAGTTTGATTGTTATTAAGAACTGTTTAAATAGTATCAGTTTATCATCAACTTATGATAATTAGTTTTTCAACAGTTCATTTGTTTACTTATCACAACTGATGTTTCTTAGTGTGTCATTATTCCATGTGTTTAAATCTCATACAGATCATTGCGTGCAGAAACAAAGAAAAACGACGCATTATCAAAATAAACATTTTATTTATCCATAAATTTTGGAGAGAACTACATTTTCATAAGTTTCTTCTACACTAGCTATCCACATCCTCATCCAAACAGCTAGAGCTGAGGAAGAAGTCTTGCAGAAGCTGTGCGAAGAAGCGATGCCATTAAGAATCTCCAGCTCCTTGCGAAGCATCAGCTCATAGAGATGACCCTCCTTGAAAGCATCCACCTCTACAGAAATGTTTAATTGCCTTCGCACTTTTCTCAGCTGGGCCATCCGCCTGAAGGTGGTAACCCTCCCAGAGTTGTACAGAAGCTCCAGTTCCTTTAACTCTTCCCAATATGGAAGACTGGCATAAAAAACCTTGTCCTCTATAGCAGCCTTTTGAGCTTCAATCGAAAGTGGAGAGACGTTTGAACTACTTGCTCCTTCCATTATTTTTTACTGATACTTGTGACTAACTTCTTTATTTTTATTTATAGGCCAAGTCGGGAAAATGAAAGGACACTTTCTTAAGTGATGATTACTCTACTAAGCCTCAGGATTATCTTATTTAATCGACTTTATTTTTTTTTATATAACGCATCTATTTAGGGGGAATGGTGGTTTAAGAGGTTAACTGAAAAAGACAGTTGTTAGTGTATTCTCAACTGAAAGGACTCAGCCTCACTAACTGATCGTTCAGTTGATAATTCTACTAATCTTCTCATATAAGTTAACTAATTAAACCTATCATATTCCAAATCAAATGACGTGACTGTCTGCCAAATCATGATGAATTTCAGTTTATAACGTGGACACATTTTTAACCACTCAAAATTGTACACACGCTTACAGCACACGTACACACATTTTTTTTACTCAAAATTTTCCTGGACTGACACGTGTCCGATAATTCAAACAGTCCCAAACAAAAGTACTTTACCCGCTTTGATTCAGTTCGTCTTCCTTACAATCACGATTATCCGCACTTTTCAAAGGAAATCTATATTTTTTGTTTCTACATGAAATCATTCAGCTTTCAATGGCGACTCAAACTCCTGCTCACATATTTAATGCAATGGTCATCGATTTTAACTCGGCTCTATCGATTCAAGAAGCAGATGTTAAGAATGTATTTCTAAATCTTGAGTCGACAGGTCTCAGGGTGTTCTTAGGACAATCTTCCCAGAAGATATATCTCAAAGAGGTCAATGAATTCTACAGAAAAGGATTTATCACTAATAATGACACTATATCTGTGACTATCAATGATCAGTTGCTACGTCTTTCTGAGGAATCTTTCGGAGAAATCTTTTCTTTACCAACTGATGGTTATGTAAATTTTTCTGAAGTAAAAACTCAGGACATTGAAGAAATGCAGTCTTGATTATCTGCTGATGGACGAAAAATCAAGGTTTCCGATCCAAACAAGGAACTGAACCCAGAAATTCAGTTGCTAGCTGATATCGTAGCAAAGGGAATATTAGCAAAAGCCAGTTCTTATGCTGCTCTTACACTCGAAAAATTCCAGGTAATGACCATAATCATGAGTGAAAAGAAAGTAAATTGGAGATATATTCTGTTTAACATCTTGAAGAATATGCTCAAGTCATCCAAACAATCATGTGGCTTTGCTATCCAAATCAGTTACCTGTTAAAACTGAAGGGTTTAGTAGCTGAAAATACCGAAATATCATCAAAATTCAAAGTCTTTACTGCCAAAAACATCTTGCAATCAAAAACCAAACTGGAAGTTGAGCCATCACCAGTCAAGAAGGTCAAAACAGCAAAAAGAAAACTGATTCTCAGTGAATCAGACGCAGAGAAAACTCCTTCACCTAGGCTTGTCAAAGGACCAAGGACTAAAAGAACCAAAACAACAACAACAATGGAAGTTATCCAATCAGCTGATCAACAACCCATTCAAGCCATACCTTTGCAGATACTCTCACCTGATGAACCAGTTACCAAAGCCAAAACAACAGCTAAGGATAAAGCCCCATTAACCCTTGTAAATCACCCTACCATCTTGCCTAGGGCCAGATCTAAAGGTATAATATTAAGGGAACCAGTGCAATCAACACACTCAGGGATGGATCTTCTTCACACTTTTTCAACTGACAAAGGAAAAGGACAGCTTGTTGAAGAACCCCGGCCATCCAATGTCATTCAAACACACATTGACCTTGTTTGGGAACAGGTCAATGCATTTGCCACATCACAATTAAAATCTTTTGACTGTTGGAAAAGCTTCAGAACAAAAATCTTTGCCAAAGAACTGAAGCATAGATCTCAACTGAAAAAATTCATCAAACTAGAAGCAATCGTGATGAAAGTAGTCAAAGCTGCTACAATTTCACAAGCATTAGAAAGGCAGAAATACTTCTTTGATCAGATTCGTGTCAAAAAGCTAGCAAGAATGGTAGCACAGCTGAAGACCAACTACCATCCAACAAGTCCAACTGCATACAATGATAGAGATGTGTTCACTCAACTGGACGCAAATCTTAGTAGCCTGCAAAAGGAAATAAGATTTTGGGAAGAAGATCAAGAACTAGTTATTCATGAAAAACCCTTCAACTCAAATACTGAAAAAGATTTATCCTTCTCTCCACAAAAAGAACCATCTCCACAACAGTCAACTAAAAAACCAGTTCAAGAAATACCTGAATCCTCTCAGACAGAACATCAGTTATATTCTGAAGAAGAACTATCCCTGGCAACATCGATGAATTCATTCAAGCTGTTGCCTTAGAAGCTCAGTATGACTCAGTTACTCATTCAGCTGAACAACCAGAGCAAGATATTAAGATATCGTCTGAAGCCACAACTGAGTCACTCATTGATGGAAAATTTATATCTGCTCAAACTGAAGACCAAACTGAAGTATCAACCCAAAAATCAGAAAAAGAAATAATTGCAGCGGACAAAGCTCAAACTGAAGCACCAGTTCAGTCAGAAAGTTCTGCTGAACAAGTTGTTCAAACTGACGAACAAGCAAAACCATCAGACCAAGAAACTGCTGAACATGAAGAAAGTCAGTTGCTCACTAAATCAAAAGAGCAAGAACAAAGTTCAGTTAATCCTACACAGGAAGCCTCTATGCATGAACAACCCATCTCCATCATTCAGCCAGACAGACAATTATTTGATCAAAATCAACCATCATCATCTCAAATTCAAGAAAACATTCCAGCTCAGTCTACGGTTGAAACAATGGAAACTAATCAAGCATTAGTTCTTTTTGGACAACCATCGAAGCATTCAGAAACGCCCAGCCAGCAACCTCCAATTCAATCCACAGAAATGGATACTGATCTTGAAGAAATTCAGAACATACAGTACAGTATGCAGCAAATGCTAGCTGAAATCAAGAAAATTCAACTCGAACAGCTGTCGCATACTGTCAAATTGGATTCTTCGATTGAATTTGACTCAGCAAAACTAAACAATCTTCAAGCCAACATGGACTCTCTTAGCAGGACTGTGCAAGAAAGGAAGAATGGGCTAGTTAGTTCATTCTTTACAACTCAGAATGTAATCAGTCAGAGAGTTGAGCGACTGGAAACCTCTGTTTCTAATCGAATAGCATCGGTTCAAACTTCCTTCACAACTGTCGCCTCAAGTCTCTCAGCAGATGTAAAACTTCTATCCATTGACATTCGAAAGCTGTCAGACAAAATGGAGGTGTTTGAAAAAAAGGGGGAAGGACAAAGTAGCTGAAGAAGATTTAATCAGATTATTTATATGATCAGATTTTATATTATCTACAAGGACTGGAGAAGATTTAATCAGATTATTTATATGATCAGATTTTATATTATCTACAAGGAATCCAGGTATTATATTCTCAGATGTTATGTTATCTACAAGGAACCCAGTTATTTTAAAATTCAGTTGCGTAATCTACAAAGAGCTCAGTTATTCGATCTTAAATCACTTGGTTTTGTCAAACATCATAAAGGGGGAAATTGTTGGAAACTAGATTCTGGAGTTTGACAAAACATAAATCAATCCATTAACAAAATATTTATCAACTTATCCGCACAAGCAAATTCGGCAACTGAAGTAAGTTGATACAATGATGTAAAGTAAACTGATCAACTGATCAGTCTCTCAACTGAAGACGTCTCGGGAAAGAACAAAGGAGACATAACAGATTACAAGAACTTCGCACTTCAATCATTACAGCATAGAACAATGTGTTTCGGCTATTGCAATTAAGACGCCGTATCACAATCAATGAAGAGAACATTGCCCAAGGAATGATGAAGTGGCAATCAACGGATACTAGAATTCAAATACATATCAAAGTTACCGTTGAAAAAGAAGTATAAATATAACTGAAGAACAGCAGATAAATTAGTGACGATCATTCAATCTTAAAGCTTGCTGTTACTCTGTCAAAATCTCAGCTCACTCTCATTTGAATTATTCGTAGCAATCAAGGCTACAATCTGAGCTTATTAGCACTCTCTAAAAGTTGTTAGACTCAATTGTGCTAATATCAGTTACGTACTGAAAATATTGTGTAGAACTAAGAGTTTCAGTTTTGGCAGTTGTAAGTCCAAACTGAAGTGGGTTTGTATAAGTGTTGTACTTGATCAAAGTCTTTTAGTGAATATCATATCCTTGTGATAGAAGGGGTGACGTAGGAGTAATTAAATTCTCCGAACATCCAGAAACAACTCTTGCATATTTCTTTCAGTTTCATATTCTATCTTTCAATCAGTTACTTTCCGCAACTATTCTAGTTTAACTGATTGTTATTGACCAACAAGATTCCGAGATTCAGTTTGTCACCAAACTGAACTCAAATATTGTTAAAGAACATTTTTAAGTGTGAGTATTTATTCAACCCCCCCTTCTAAACACTCTTATTACGAGAACCGATCCTATCACCATGGCAATGAGGGAATCCAAGGATCTGAACAAAGTTGAGTTTCATGGTCTATTTGCTGATTTGAAAGCCTACGAGTTTGAGCTGCAAACTCAAGAAGGAGAATCTTCTATTCCAGCAGCCACGACTGCCTTAGCTGCTATTAGAATAGAACCAACTGGTTCAGTTGAAAAATCTGCTGATCAACTAAGCAGTGATGCCATGTCATTGTTCATCAAAAAGTTTGGAAGATTTATGAGGAAAAATCAAGGAAACTTTCAAAATAAATATCAAAGAAGCAATTCCAAGGAAGAATCAAACGCTTGCTACAACTGTGGCAAACCAGGTCACTTCATTGCTGACTATACCAAACCAAAGAAAGATAGTCAAGGCTCAACTGAAAGTGAAAGAAACCATATGAGCACAGAAAGATATCCAAAGATGATAAGAGGTTCTCCAGGAAGAAGCATGAAGTGCTCTTTGCTGAAAAGAGCAAATCAAAGTGGGCAGATACTGACAGCGAGGAGTCAGAACCAGAAACTTCATGCAGTTCTAGTGACAATGAAGAGGAAGTGAAATGTTTGATGGCTGGTGACACAGAACTGGAGTCCAGCAGTCAACAGATATTTGACTTTAGCTCAACTGATTTTACAAGAGAAGAACTTATTTCAACATTGCATGACATTGTCAGTGAGTATCATAATCTTGCCTTATTATTTGAAAAAGCCAGAGCAAAGCAAAATGATCCTATTGACAATAAGACTACAATTGATGAATCAGTTGACATGTTGAGTCTGAAAAAGGAGATTGCTGAACTCAATACTGAAAGAAGCAAGGATCAGTTAATGATTCAAAAGTCAATTCTTGAAAATTCAAAGCAAACTGAGCTTATTCAGGCTTGGAACAAATCATCTATTGCATTGACTGAAATACAGAACTCGCAGAAATCAGTTACTGATAAAACCGGTTTAGGGTTCAGTAACCAAGATGAAATGTCTCCCAAAGATACTCGACCAAAACTGAATATGGATAAAGGGAAATACATTCACTTTGTCAAATCAGTTATGGTACAAGAACAAGCTGAGCCAAGTAAACTGATTGAATAGCCAACTGTAAGTATGAACAAGGGCAAAAGATGTGGTATTAGTTATAGACCAAAAGTTGTGACTGACTCACGAAGTCAGCCACCAAAAATTTTCATCAAAAATTACTCAAATGACTACTCAAATTATTATAACAAGAAGCCAGTTCAGAAAAGATACTGGCTGAACAATCAGTTGAAAAAGGGCAAATCACATGTTGTTTCTTCTGCACACCTTACACCAAGCACACACAGATCGGGAAAGACCATCTGGAATACAGCAACTGGACGGTCAGTTAGACTGATCCAAGTCTGGATTCCTAAAGGACTAATCAACTTTGGACCCAAGTAGAAAAGGGTACCAGAATCTTATCTGGTGTGTGATTGCAGGTAACAGTACAAACATTGTGTGGGGACCCGGATGCTAATCAAGTTCTTAATCATCTTTGGGACTAATTAATCAATTATAAATAGGGTCTAATTTTTTTTTTAAAATGCGGAACGTAGTGAAATTAAAACATATATACATATCAGTATATAAAATACAAGTCCTGTATTACAACACATTTATTCAAACTAGGGTTTGACAACTACAATCAAGTGTTCAACCCTATCTCTAGTCCAAGTCCGGTGCCACCACGCTAATCACGATCTCTCTCTTCATCTTCTCGACCCTGAACCTGTCCCACCTGTTGTCAAGTACACATATAGACAAGACAACAGCCGGATATACCGGTGAGAATATAATCCCAGTATAAATCAACGAAACATGCAATCATATAAACAATATAAATCATGTGATCAGGTAACATGAATATGAATCAAAATCTGAAACATAAACAATATCAAATCAAACTGTCGACGTCAATCATAAGTCAGACTAGACTCAATCCTAGTCTAGGGATCCCGGTTTCCAGATGTTGGCATGTGTATATCGACTAACAGTGATAGAAAAGACTCCAGTTCTATCCACGCCGATATGGTATCGATCAACAGTAATAGAAAAGACTCCAGTTCTATTCACATCGATACGGTATCGATCACCAGTAATAGAGGAAGCTGTTATTCTATCCACATCAATATAGTACCGATTAACAGTAATAGAAACAACTCTAATTCTATCCACATCGATATGACATCGATTAACAGTAATAGAAGAGCTACAATCTATCCACATCGATACAATACTGATTAACAGTAATAGAAAAAGCCACCATCCTATCCACATCGATAGCCAAACATCCAGTGACAGACTTTGGCACATCCGCCAATACACCATCTTATGACATCATGCAATGTGCCCGTGGTGATCCCACCACTAACGGCACTTCTGTCATAAGATGACTCCTCTAATACCTGCTGTCTAAAGTCAAGAGAACGAGTATATAAATCAATCAATGCAAATATCAATGCAATAAAGTAAAGTATGTGATTTAGGGAAACCCAAGTCTAAACCGACTCAAGTCCATCTCCCAATACCACATTGACTTATACCTTTCGTTGCAGTCTCGGTTTCCCGCTCAGTCAAAGTCCTGAACTCACAATCTGTCTGGTACTGACAATATCAATAATCTCATATCAATATACTAGTCAATTCCATAACAATCTGATCAATCTGGATTTAATTCAAAATTGACGGCATAACTGTACAATCTCAATATTCCCGCCAATACAAATTCACCAGATAACAGTTACAATCTATAACTCATATCCAATCCATTCTATAATCATTCCATAATCCAAATCTGTCTGATATCAACTGATTATAATCAAAAATTCATAACAATTCCATAATCAGTCTATTTCTTAATCGAACTTCGATTCTACGATTTCTAACATATCAAGAACATCATATCTGAATCCTATTCAATTATGACAATAGCATAAATTCAAAGCATGTCAAAACGTAGCAAAACTTACGTCCAGTTGTAGCCTACGTTGCTAGGAACTCGGTACCGAAGTCGGAATCCAAATCAGACGGACGGATTTCTCAGAAAAGGCGTAAGGATTTTCAATAACTTTTCTCCAACCCCTTTCTCGATTTCTTGCGGATGATTCTGAAGGATTATATGCATAATCCTATATATATTTATACATCCACCTACATGCATGAAGGCAAATGGCGCGTCCTTAGCCAAACACGTCTCGCGCATATGCGCGACTTCCTCGGCGCATATGCGCGAGACCTACTGGTCTGCGCAATGTACAACTCGGCCACTCGCGCATATGCGCGCTTATTCTCGCGCACGTGCGCCAAACGTTCTGGAGGTGTCGAGCATATGCGCAACTCTGACCGCACATGTGCGCCCAACATGCTGTCTAGGCAATCATGCTACTGGCCTCTTCGCGCATATGCGCGCATTCACCCGCGCATATGCGCGAAACCTACTGCCTGCTGCGCGCATGTGCGCGCATTGGTTCGCGCATGTGCGTGGAGCTTCTCACACGTATACACACTTTTCACACGTACTTGTATTTCGTGTCCCGATTAATCCTTTCGTAATCATATCAAATTATAAATCAATAATTACGGATTAACAGGATTAAATTTCCGGGCATTACACATTGAATCTATATGGTACTTGGATAGTGGATGTTCACGCCACATGACAGGAGATTCAGACTTATTATCTCAACTGATTAAGTACATTGGACCAAACATCAGTTTTGGAGATAATTCTAAAGGTAAAACTGTGGGTAAGTGTAAGCTTATCCATGGTAACTTCATCATTAATGACATTTTATTAGTTGAGAATCTCAAGTATAATCTAATCAACATCAGTCAATTATGCGATAATAGATTCTCAGTTCAGTTTGACAAACATTCTTGTTCAGTCAGAAACTAAACTGAAGAGATCATTTTAACTGGCAAAAGGTGTGGAAACACTTACAAAGTCAGTTGAAATGATCAACCTTATGCACCAGTTTGATTTATTGCTTCAAATTCTCTAAAAACTGGTTGTGGCATAAGAGATTAAACCACCTGAATTTCAAATCTATTGCATATTTGATTAACCACGATCTTGTTACTGGATTGCCCAAAATGGATTTTACCAAAATAAAATTTGCTAAGCTTGTCAGTTTGGTAAACAAATCAAATCTTATTTTAAGAACAAGGGTCGTAAATCTCCTTCCCGATGCTTAGAGCTGTTACATATGGATCTATTTGGTTCAATAACAGTCATGAGCTTAGGGGGAATGAAATACACCTTGGTGGTTGTAGATGATTTTTCAAGATTCACTTGGGTTATATTTCTCAAGTCCAAAGACCAAACTGCTGCTCAACTGATTAAGCTTTTCAAAAGATTATTAAATGAAAAATCAGTTGGAATTGACAGAATCAGATCCGATCGAGGAACTGAATTTATCAATCAAATTCTTTCAAATTATTTAGAGAATGCCGGAATCAAGCATGAGCTCTCAGCAGCTAGAACTCCTCAGCAAAATGGTGCAGCTGAAAGGAGAAATCGAACCCTCAAAGAGGCTGCTAGAACAATGCTTGCTGATTCTAGTATCTCTCAAAGGTTTTGGGCAGAGGCAGTGAACATTGCGTGTTACACTCAAAACAGATCAATGATTAATAAGAATCATATGAAAAAACCTTATGAGATCTGGCATGGAAGAAAAAGTGTGGTTTCATACTTCAAAATATTCGGCTGCAGATGTTTTATACTTTTCAATGGTAAATGTAATAGCCGAGCCCGGTGTACGGTACGATTTAAGTTTCGTATGTTATTTGGGTTATGTGATTAGATGTTTAGAATTGTGTCTTGGGCTATAGTATTATTGGTTATTATTGTTATTGAGGTGTTAGAAGTTGTTGGTTGTTCGTTTCAGAGTTTCGGATCGATTTTAGTTGTGTTGATTTTTGATCATTGCCGTAGCAAGAGTGCACCCACGCTCTTAGAGGAGTGCCCCCGTGGTGTACTATTCATCATTTTGGTCTTGGAAGGCCGTGGCATCACCGCACCCGCGGCAGTGTAAGCACCGCACCCGCGGTGAGATCGCACCCGCGGTAATTGTAGCACCGCACCCGCGGTCATCGTGCATGGAATTTATTTTGTTGTGCCGTGAGCTTAGCGCACCAGCGGTGCTTGTGGCAGCGCACCCGCGGTATAGGTATGGGCGAGATATTTAGTACCTTTTTGATTGAGTTGACTTCATTTCTACCTTATCTTCTCTTCATTTTCGAGATTTCCTCTCTAGTTCCAAGGGTTTTCTACCATTCCTTTCATTTCCTATCTTCAATCCAAGCTTCTTTTTGACGATTCGAGTTGAGAGCGACGTTCTCCTTGGTGCTAGGAAGCTTAGGTAAATTTTTGGTGCGATTCTATTAAGGTTATGAGTTAAGAGTTGACTTAGGTTTGATGTTTTGTTGGTTTAATGGATTATTTAACTTGTATTTTTGGATATAGAGTTGATTTTGGTGTTGTTTATGGATTATTGTTGTAGGTGGTGTACCAAGAGTATAGTTTGGAGGTGTTCTATTGGTTGTAAGTGGAATTTCATTCCTTTGCTCACATGATGTTATATGTATTGTGTTTTAAAGGTTTCAAAGTGATATTCCCTTCAATTGATTCATTGTTATGTATTGATCCCATTGATTATCTATTGGAGGCATTGATGTCTCACTATTGTTAAAAGGGAATACAAGAGAAAATAAGAGATTGTGAAACGACGGCTTTAAATGCTATTCAGAGTTCAAATGTTTTATTGGATTGATTAATCATAGTCAGAGCATTGCATGCAATTAGTTGATCAACGACCATAGGCTTTTATCCCTCAGAGTTATCGGTTTATATCGATAGGGATATTAGCACCAGAGCAGAGATACTATTGATATCAATCTAACCAGAGAAAAGAGAATACCATCTTATTGCTATCTTATTGATATGCTATTACTACAGTTATTGTTATAGTATTCATGTTTCAGAGTTGATGGTATTTATGATTTCAAAGTCATGTTTTACAGAGTATACTATGTATCATTGCTATGTAGAGTTCCACTTGCTGAGATTTATTCTCATTTCAGTTTATTCATGTGATGCAGATCAGAGTGGAGGCCCTGGACGTTGACTGTGGATAGGGGTCATATGCATACACCGTTGGAAGGAAGATTATTTTGCAAATATTTTGGGACATGATCATAAGAATGATTGTTTTGTATTTTGTATATCATTTGAATGATCATGTATTTATTTTGTAAACATTTTTATGAAATGTATTTTGAAACTCCTTCCATATTTTAAAGAAAAATTTATTTCCGCTGCGTATTTTTATTGTTACGGGATAGAGGTGTCACATTTAGTGGTATCAGAGCGGTGTTCTTCGGACCAATGCATATGACTTCGTCTACTTTCAACGGTCCGGGTATGTTTTCTTGCATCTATCCATTGTTATATATTGATATGTCTTTTGTGAGCCCATTGTAGAGTATGCCTCCTAAGCGTAAGGCGACAGAGGGTGAGGATAGTTCTTCCTCGAGAGTTGTCGACGAGTTCGGCAAGTTGCTTAAGGAGCAGGCTAAAGTTCATAGCGATCAGATTCAGCAGTTGCTCCGATTGCAAGGAGCAGGTCAGGGCAGAGGTCAAGTGAGAGGGCAAGTTGTGCAGGCTGTTGGCACTGATGCCGTCTTTTCTGCTTTTAAGAGGATGGATCCACCAGAGTTTTCAGGGAGCACTGATCCTTTAGTTGCAGTTGAGTGGGTCAAGGCTCTAGAGGCGATCTTCGATCATCTCCACTACGAGGATAGAGACCGTATCAGCTGTGCTGTATTCATGTTGGTTAAAGCTGCTCGCATTTGGTGGAATGCGACCAAAGTTGGAGTTGATGTTGCGACACTGAAGTGGTCAGAGTTCACTGACCTGTTCTACGACAAGTATTTCCCCGACGCACTTCGAGCGAGGAAGGTTACGGAGTTCTTGGAGCTTCGACAAGGGAGCATGGATGTTGGTCTGTATTTCTTAAGTTTGAGGAGGGTTGCCTATTTGCTCCGTACATTGCATCCAATGATAAAGATAAAGGCGCTCATTTCATTCGAGGCCTTAGAGCAGAGATTCGTCGTGATATCAACATGTCCAAGGCTGTGACTTTCAAGGAGATTGTGTCCAAGGCATTGTTGGCAGAGCAGGATGAGGAGGACATCACTAGAGAGAGACAGGAGAGGCATCAAGCTGTTGCTCAGAGAGGCCAGGGTTCTAATCAGAGGGGCAGGGATCGTTTCAAGGGCAAGGGCAAGATGGAGCCGAGTCCTAGACCACCGCCAGTTCCAGTTGATCCCGAGAAGCCTTTGTGTCCGAAGTGTGGCAAGCATCATAGGGGAGAGTGCAGATTTGGCACTCATACTTGTTATCGTTGTGGCACGGCAGGCCACGTTGCCAGGAATTGTCCACAAGGAGCTAGCCAAGGGAAGGTGCAGGGTCGTATCTTTTCGATGACCAAGGAACGTATTAATCATGATTCTTCATTGATCTCTAGTACTATTTTGATTTCAGGCAGAGTAGCTACTACTTTGATAGATACTGGTGCTACTCATTCTTTTATGTCTGATTTGTTTTTGAGATCTTTGGGTATAGTTCCTTCTGTTCTTCCCCTCCAGCTTAGTGTTGTTTTGCCTTCGAGGGACGTGTTGTGCCCGACATCAATTGTCTTTGCGTGCCCTGTTCGTATTTAGTAGCGAGTTGTCTTCACTGATTTGATTGTTATCCCTATGGTTGCCTTTGATGTTATTCTTGGCATGGATTGGCTTTCGACTTACCGTGCAGTTATCGATTGTGTTGCTAAGAAGGTGACTTTTGCAGATGATGGTCAGGGAGGAGTTCTCGCCAGCTCCGGTACTTCGCTGGTCCTTCCTTTTATTTCTTGTCTTGAGGCTGAGAAATTGCTATGTAGAGGTTGCGATGGGTTTCTTGCTTCTATTGTGGATGTTGATGGTATGGTTAAGTTGAATATTGATGATATTGATGTTGTGAGGGAGTTTGCCGATGTGTTTGAGGATGATGTTCCGGGTTTGCCGCCGGACAGAGATGTTGAGTTCGTTATCGATCTAGCTCCTGGTACGGTTCCTATCTCTAGGGCTCCGTACAGGATGGCCCCTACTGAGATGAAAGAGTTGAAGATTCAGTTGCAGGATCTTTTAGACAAGGGTTTTAATCGTCCGAGTTCTTCGCCTTGGGGAGCTCCGGTTCTGTTTGTCAAGAAGAAAGATGGTTCTTTGCGGCTATGTATCGACTACAGGGAGCTTAACAAAGTGACTGTCAAGAACAAATATCCGTTGCCTCGGATAGATGATCTGTTTGACCAACTTTATGGTGCCACTGTATTTTCGAAGATTGATCTTCGGTCTGGCTATTATCAGTTGAAGGTTAGGGAGTCCGATATCCCTAAGACAGCGTTCCGGACCAGGTACGGTCACTTTGAGTTTCGGGTTATGTCTTTTGGTCTGACCAATGCCCCTTCAGTCTTCATGGACCTGATGAACCGTGTGTTCAAGCCCTATCTGGATAGCTTCGTCATTGTCTTCATCGACGACATCTTGATCTATTCCAAGACCAGAGAGCTGCATGCAGAGCATCTCAGAGTTGTTCTTCAATTGCTGAGAGAGAGGAGGCTGTTTGCCAAGTTGAAGAAGTGTGAATTTTGGCTGGATCAGATTTCTTTTCTAGGCCATGTCGTTTCGAAGGATGGCATTGCTGTTGATCCGATGAAGATTGAGGCGATTCAGAAATGGCCTATTCCTACCATTGTCTCAGAGGTACGCAGTTTCCTTGGTTTGGCGGGTTATTATCGTCGTTTCATTTCAGATTTCTCCAAGATTGCCCTGCCATTGTCCAATTTGACGAGGAAGACTGTGAAGTTCGAGTGGTCTATCGATTGCCAGAGTGCATTCCAGGAGTTGAAGGATAGATTGACGACAGCTCCTGTTCTTTCATTGCCCAGTGGTTCAGAGGATTTCGTTGTCTATACTGATGCGTCGAAGAGAGGCCTTGGTGCAGTGCTGATGCAGCGAGGTAAGGTCATTGCTTATGCTTCTCGTCAGTTGAAGGACTATGAGAAGAATTATCCGACGCATGATTTGGAGCTAGCAGCTGTGGTTTTCCCCCTGAAGATTTGGAGACATTATCTGTATGGCGAAAAGTGTGAGATCTTCACAGACCATAAGAGTTTGAAGTATCTGTTTTCTCAGAAAGAGCTCAACATGAGGCAGAGGAGGTGGTTAGAGCTGGTCAAAGATTATGATGTGACTATCAGTTATCACCCAGGGAAGGCGAACGTTGTGGCTGATGCTTTGAGTCGTAAATCGAGTTCTTCCTTGAGTTCTTTGATTCAGAGGCCGTTGCTGATGGACTTGCATCGAGAGGATATTTCTTTGGTAGTCCCCGGAACCATTGCTCGCTTTTCAGCGTTGGTCATTCGGGCTACTTTGACGGACATGATCCGTAGAGAGCAGACTGTCGATGTGCAGTTGCTAGAGTTGAGAGCTAGAGCTGAGGAGAGGGGTAACTCAGAGTTTGCGATGAATGGTAATGGATTGGTGACTTTCAGAGGCCGTATCTGTGTTCCTATTGGCGATGATATTCGGCGAGATGTCTTGACAGAGGCTCATACTGCGCCATATTCGATTCATCCAGGCAGTACGAAGATGTATCAGGATCTTCGTCGACTCTACTGGTGGCCAGGTATGAAGAAAGATATTGCTTTGTTCATTTCTCAGTGCCTTACTTGTCAGCAGGTGAAGATTGAGCATCGGAGACCTGCTGGGACATTGCTATCTTTGCCGATTCCTCAGTGGAAGTGAGAGCACATTACGATGGATTTCGTGACAGGTCTTCCCAGAGTGCAGAAAGGTTATAATTCCATTTGGGTCATTGTTGATCGGTTAACTAAGTCAGCGCACTTTCTCCCAGTCAAGACGACGTACTCCATGAAGCAGTATGCCGAGGATTATATTGCAGAGATTGTTAGACTTCACGGTGTCCCTGTGTCGATCGTGTCTGATCGTGACCCCAGGTTTACCTCCGAGTTTTGGAAGAGTCTGCACAGAGCTATGGGATCACGGTTAGCTTTCAGTACAGCTTATCACCCTCAGAGCGACGGTCAGTCAGAGAGAGTCATTCAGATTTTAGAGGACTTGCTCAGAGCTTGTACTATTGATTATTCTGGTAGCTGGGATTCTAAATTGCCACTTGTGGAGTTCACGTACAACAATAGCTACCAGGCGTCGATTGGGATGGCACCGTATGAGGCACTTTATGGCAGGAAGTGCAGATCTCCTTTGTATTGGGATGAGGTTGGCGAGAGAAAGATGTTGGGACCAGAGTTGGTCCAGCAGACGGCCGATGTTGTTGCTGTGATCCGTGAGAGGATGAAGACAGCACAGTCCAGACAGAAGAGCTATGCAGATGTTCGTCGTAGGCCTTTGCAGTTCGAGGTTGGCGATCACGTGTTCTTGAAGATAGCACCTCTCAAGGGTGTGATGAGATTTGGCAAGAAGGGTAAGTTGAGTCTGAGATTCATTGGTCCTTTTGAGATCTTGGACAGAGTTGGTGACAGAGCCTACAGATTAGCCCTACCGCCAGATCTTGACAGAGTTCATAATGTTTTTCACGTATCGATGCTCAGGAAGTATATTGCGAATCCTTCCCATATTCTTCGCCACGAGCCATTGGACTTGACGCCGAATTTGACTTACCAAGAGATTCTGATTCAGATTCTGGAACGCACAGTTAGAGTTTTGAGGAATATAGAGATCGGCATCGTTAAAGTCCTTTGGAGGAACCATTTGATCGAAGAGGCTACGTGGGAACCAGAGGATGAGATGAGAGAGAAGTATCCTGAGTTGTTCGTGCAGTGACGTCAATTTCGCGGACGAAATTCCTCTAAGGAGGGGAGATTGTAATAGCCGAGCCCGGTGTACGGTACGATTTAAGTTTCGTATGTTATTTGGGTTATGTGATTAGATGTTTAGAATTGTGTTTTGGGCTATAGTATTATTGGTTATTATTGTTATTGAGGTGTTAGAAGTTGTTGGTTGTTCGTTTCAGAGTTTCGGATCGATTTTAGTTGCGTTGATTTTTGATCATTGCCGTAGCAAGAGTGCACCCGCGCTCTTAGAGGAGTGCCCCCGCGGTGTACTATTCATCATTTTGGTCTTCGAAGGCCGTGGCATCACCGCACCCGCGGCAGTGTAAGCACCGCACCCGCGGTAATTGTAGCACCGCACCCGCGGTCATCGTGCATGGAATTTATTTTGTTGTGCCGTGAGCTTAGCGCACCCGCGGTGCTTGTGGCAGCGCACCCGCGGTATAGGTATGGGCGAGATATTTAGTACCTTTTTGATTGAGTTGACTTCATTTCTACCTTATCTTCTCTTCATTTTCGAGATTTCCTCTCTAGTTCCAAGGGTTTTCTACCATTTCTTTCATTTCCTATCTTCAATCCAAGCTTCTTTTTGACGATTCGAGTTGAGAGCGACGTTCTCCTTGGTGCTAGGAAGCTTAGGTAAGTTTTTGGTGCGATTCTATTAAGGTTATGAGTTAAGAGTTGACTTAGGTTTGATGTTTTGTTGGTTTAATGGATTATTTAACTTGTATTTTTGGATGTAGAGTTGATTTTGGTGTTGTTTATGGATTATTGTTGTAGGTGGAGTACCAAGAGTATAGTTTGGAGGTGTTCTATTGGTTGTAAGTGGAATTTCATTCCTTTGTTCACATGATGTTATATGTATTGTGTTTTAAAGGTTTCAAAGTGATATTCCCTTCAATTGATTCATTGTTATGTATTGATCCCATTGATTATCTATTGGAGGCATTGATGTCTCACTATTGTTAAAAGGGAATACAAGAGAAAATAAGAGATTGTGAAACGACGGCTTTAAATGCTATTCAGAGTTCAAATGTTTTATTGGATTGATTAATCATAGTCAGAGCATTGCATGCAATTAGTTGATCAACGGCCATAGGCTTTTATCCCTCAGAGTTATCGGTTTATATCGATAGGGATATTAGCACCAGAGCAGAGATACTATTGATATCAATCCAACCAGAGAAAAGAGAATACCATCTTATTGCTATCTTATTGATATGCTATTGCTACAGTTATTGCTACAGTATTCATGTTTCAGAGTTGATGGTATTTATGATTTCAAAGTCATGTTTTACAGAGTATACTATGTATCATTGCTATGTAGAGTTCCACTTGCTGAGATTTATTTTCATTTCAGTTTATTCATGTGATGCAGATCAGAGTGGAGGCCCTGGACGTTGACTGTGGATAGGGGTCATATGCATACACCGTTGGAAGGAAGATTATTTTGCAAATATTTTGGGACATGATCATAAGAATGATTGTTTTGTATTTTGTATATCATTTGAATGATCATGTATTTATTTTGTAAACATTTTTATGAAATGTATTTTGAAACTCCTTCCATATTTTAAAGAAAAATTTATTTCCGCTGCGTATTTTTATTGTTACGGGATAGAGGTGTCACAGTAAAACTCATTTAAAACCCTTTGATGCTAAATCTGCAGAAGGAATATTTCTTGGTTATTCTTCAGTGAGTAAAGCTTATAGAGTCTTCAACAAAAATACTTTAAATGTTGAGGAATCTATCCATGTTGTTTTTGGTGAAACTGTACTAACTAATAAGCCAACTGATCAAGTTGAGCTAGCTGATAGATTTACAGATATAAGCTTGGATGATGATGATGAAGAAGACATCCATATCAATCAAAGCAACCTCCAAACACCTGAACCAGAAGTATTAGATCAACCAGAAGAACTAGAAGCTGTTCCTAATGATCAGTTAATAGAGCAACCAAATGACATTCAGTTACCAACTGAAACTGCTCCAACTGAAACTGAAAACGTTCAGTTGCCCACATAAGCAGTTGCTGATTCAGAAGCAATAAATGTTGAACTCAGATGGAAGAAATCACATCCTCCAGAGTTGGTAATAGGTAAACCATCTGATCCAGTGAGAACAAGAAATCAGATGCTCAATCTATTCATTCGTTCAGCTTTCGTATCACAACTAGAACCCAAGAAGACTGATGAAGCTCTTGCTGATCCAAACTGGATAAATGCAAGGCAAGAGGAGCTAAATCAGTTTATCCATAACAATGTCGGGAACTTAGTTCCAATACCAATTTCAAAAACTTTTATAGGGACAAAATGGGTATACAGGAACAAACTGAACGAAGATGGTTCAGTTGTGCGCAACAAAGCAAGGCTAGTATCACAAGGATATAGGCAAGAAGAAGGAATTGATTACGATGAGACATATGAACCAGTTGCAAGACTGGAGGCAATCAGAATATTCCTTCCCTATGCTTCATTCAAAAACTTCAAAGTCTATCAAATGGATGTAAAGAGTGCATTTCTGTATGGCCAGTTGCAGGAAGAAGTCTACGTTGAACAACCTCCTGGTTTTATCAATCATCACCTTCCTGATCATGTCTATCATTTGAACAAAGCCTTATATGGTCTTAAGCAAGCTCCAAGAGCTTGGTATGAAACCCTTTCAAAATTTCTAACTGATCACGATTTTTCTATTGGATCAGTTGATAAGACATTGTTCAAATTCTCCAAGAATGATCATATTCTACTCGTTCAAATTTATGTTGATGACATTATTTTTGGGTCAACTAACCCCAAATTATGCGAGAAGTTTGCTAAGTTAATGCAGGAGAAATTTGAAATGAGCATGATGGGTGAACTGACATTCTATCTTGGATTACAAGTGAAGCAACTGGAGTTGGGCACTTTCATTAGTCAAACTAAATACATGAAGGAATTACTGAAGAAGGTTGGCATGGAATCGTGTTCAGCTGCAAGTACTCCCATGAGCTCATCAGTAAAACTGTATATCTCCAGTGCAAGCCTTATGAAAGCTGTCAGACTGAGATATGAGCTCCAGGATCCTCCTCTCCTTGTAGAGCATCAGCTCGTAAATATTGTCTGGTTCGAAAATATTCACAGCATGGGCAACGTGCAAGCGTTCCCAATATTTCTCCAGTTTTTCCAGGAAAATGGGAGTGTTTGCCATCTCATTCTCCCCAAGAAACTGAAGTTCTTGGAGATTCTCCCAGTAGCGTAGAATTTTATGGAAAACATCATCTTCCATCTCAATCTTTCTCTTCTCCAGAGCTGCTTTCATGAAATCTTCAGCCATGTCCAAAGATTTTGAACTGCTTGCACCTGAAATTTTCTTCACTGAATATAATTTGTTAATATATTTGCGAATAACTGAGCAACTCTTATTTATAGAACAGGACAAAGAAGATGAAATGACTATTTCATTATGACAGACGTTTACACTACTATGCATCAGGATTTCTTTTAATTAATCTTGTTTATTTTCTCAAAATTCTCTTTTATGCATCTATTAAGGGGGAATACTTTTTTTAAAAAAGGTTAACTGAGAAGACAATTGTTAGTCAACTCTCAACTGAGGACACAGTCTCACAACTGATCATTCAGTTGAGCTTTTCACTAATATTCTAATATAAGTTAACTAATTAACCATATTATATTCCAAATCAACTGACGTGACTGTTCTTCAAGCATTAAATGCTGTCCTTCAGCAAATGATTGGTGGAAACGTGGACACCTTTTGAACCGTTTAAATTACACACGATTACAAGCACACGTACACACGTTGTAATTTCATAAAATTTCTATGGACTGACAAGTGTCCAGAATTTGAATAGTCACGTACATATGTACCATTCCCCGCTCCATTTCAGTTTTACTTTACGTTTATCTACAAACTCTTGAGAGCAAAAACAAATCTCATCCTTCTATTTTCTAGGAAATCATTCAGTTCCAAATGGCGAATCAGACTCCCGCTTATATGCTGAATGCAATGGCTATCAACTTCGGATCGATTATATCCTTCGGCGATGCTGATGTCAAGAACGTATTTCAAAAACTCGAAACTGCTGGGTTAAGGACATTCTTGGGACAATCATCACAAGAGATCTACCCCAAAGAACTTCAGGAATTCTACTCTAGCAGTATGATCAATTCTGATGGAAATATCACCTCTACTATCAATGGTCAGTTGCTGACCATCTCTGAAGATTCCTTTGGAGAAATCTTTTCTTTACCATCTGAAGGACTGTCACACCTCTCTGATGTAAAAGCATCTGATGTTGAAGAAATGCAAACCTCAATTTCTGCTGATGGACGGAAAATCAAAGTTTTCGATCCAAAGAAGGAGCTGAAGCACGAGGTTCAGTTACTTGCTGATATAATCGCCAAAGGGATTTTGGCGAAAGCTGGATCTTTTGCTGCACTTACGTTGGAAAAATTTCAGGCCATTTCTATCCTTATGGCCGAACGTACACTTAACCTGAAGCATCTTATATTCAATATTTTAAAGAATATGTTTCTATCATCCAAACAGTTCAAAGGCTTTGCAGTGCAACTGAGCTATTTACTGAAAGTGAAGAGGTTAGTGGCAGATGATTCAGAAAAATCATCCAAATTCAAAGTCTTCAATGCGAAGAATACTATGCCACTCAAGACTAAATTGGACATTTCTCCTGCTCAGTTTGTAAAGATAAAGTAAGAGATTGGGACTCAACAGGCGGCCCCTAAATCAGTGAAAAAGGCCAAGACATTGGCTCAACTGAAGTCAGCAAAAAGGAAATTAGTTGTGGGTGAATCAGATTCAGAAAAAACTCCTTCCCCAAAGATCGCCAAGAAACCAAGGACCCAGAGAATTAAGCCAACAACTAGAGAGGAATCTATTCCTACTGACAAGCCAATTTCTTCAGATGCTCAGCACCCAATTGAAGCAGTTCCTCTGAAGATCATCCCACCAGAAAAATCAGCTGGTGCAAAGAAAGAAACAGTTGGGATCAAAGCTCCTCTGATTAATATTGCTCGTCCTACTGTTCTGGCACCTGCCCGACCCAAAGGCATCACTATTTTAGAACGGGTGGAAGCTACTCGAACTGGTCTGGAAATTCCACACATCCTCAGTTCTGATAAAGGCAAGGGCAAATTGATTGAAGAGCATAGACCTTCCAATGCCATTCAGACCCACATTGACCTTGTTTGGGATAGGGTTAATAATTTTTTAGCATCAAAACTTCAACTCTATGATGCTTGGACAGCTTATCGTACTCATATTTTTGCCAAGCAACTGAGAAAGAAATCCCAGCTGAACAAGTTCATCAAACTGGAAACCTTTGTCCTCAAGATGGTCAAAGCGGCAACAATTGTTCAAGCTCTGGGGAGAAAAACTTATTTGTTTGATCAGATGAGAGCGAAGAAGTTAGCACAAATTCTTGACAAACTGAAGGCTAACTACGATCCAACAAAGTCTACTGCCTATGCTGATCATGCGGTGATAACTCAGCTAGACACCGATCTGATTGGTTTGCTTTCTCAGATAAAATTTTGGGAAATGGATCAAGAGTTAGTCCTTCATCAAGGAGATCCAGACGATGATGAAGAGTAAATGGTTGAAGAACCTTCCTTTCAACAGAAAGAGTCACCCTCAGAACAAGCCATTGTTCCAACTGAAGAGCCAGTTCAGAATATGCCTCAATCACCTACTGGTGAACATCAAATGTACACTGAAGCAGAATTATCTTTTGCAAACATTGATGAAATTATCCAAGCAGTGGTGCAAGAATCCAAATTGAGTGAACCTACTTCTAATCCAGTTGATCACCCCGTTGATCAAATCCATCCAGAGGTTCCTATCTCTTTAGAAGCACCAGTTCAGCAAGATCTATCTGCTGAACAAGCTATTCCAAGTGTTGTGCCAACTGATTCCCAAGATCACCCTTTAAAAGCACCAGTTTTGGCTTCATCAGATCCTATTATTCTTCTAGTCAGCTCATCTGCTGATCAGAATCCACCTTCTCCACCTCCAATTCTAGAAGAAGTTGCTGCAATCACTTCAGTTTAGAATGTTGCTGAAACAGTAGCAACTGATCAAGAATTGATTATATTTGATCAAACTACAAGAGGACCGGAAACCTCTCATCAGTCTCCTCCTCCATCCTCATCAGATTTTGATTTTGTTCTCGAAGAAATTCAGAATATGCAGGATAGTATGAATCAGATGCTCTCAGCCATCTCAAAGATTCAGAATACTCAACTGTGTCACACCCTAAAATTGGAAGACTCTCAACAGCTCAATTCCGAAAAGATGAAAGCTATCCAAACTGCTGTTACCTCTCTCTCATTTGCAGTTGAAGAAATCCAGAAGAACAAGGGGATAGCCTTGAGTCTCACTGCGACTCAAAATTCTATTAACAAACGAGTTGACAGGGTCGAGACACTCGTCTCCAGGAAGATAGATTTGCTGCAAGTCACAATGACCTCTGCTATTGAAAACATTTCCACGTCTGTCCGGCTTCTATCTACTGACGTTCGGAAATTATCTGTCAAGATGGAGCTGTTTGACAAAAAGGTGGAAGAGCTCAAAGAAATTTTAGAACAGCGGAAGAAATTTCTATAAGCAGCAGTCTTTCTTGTATTTGTGAAGAATATGAGTTCAGTTGTTCTATCACTTATTTTATCTACTATGAAGTTCAGTTATTCGATTTTCTTTTACTCTAGTTTTGTCAAACCACCATAAAGGGGGAAATTGTTGGAAACTGAATTCCGGTGTTTGACAAAAAGATAAACCAACTGAACTAAGCAACTGAATTTAGCCAACTGATCGACACAACTGAATTATAACTGAACAGCTAGCTGCTCTTTCAGCTGAACATCTCTTCAGTCATTCTCATCAACTGACTCTTTACCAGCTGATCTCTTAGCTGTACACGTCATCAGTTGAAAGCGACAACAGACAAATAGTACAACTACCTGCAACTGGTAGTGGATTGCCGCATTTCAGAATGAGCAGTGTACGACTGTCAGTGTATTTCGGCGTGGCAATCAACGGTTATAATATTCAAATATCTTTTAATGTTACCGTTGAGAGAGAAGCCTATAAATAATCGAAGATAGCAGCCGAAGAAATAACGACTGATTTCAGCTATTACATTCTACTTGCTGTTACGCTGCAAAAATATCTACTCACATTCAGAAGTTAAAAGCTCACGTTTACTAGTTATGTCATTAGCATTCAAGGCTACATTCTCGAGCTTAAATAGCACTGTGTAATCTTTGATAAGTTTTTCTAAGTTGTGCTAAGATCAGTTACCATCTGTAAAAGTGTTATATACTAAGATTTTCAGTTGTGGCAAAATGATAAGTCCAAACTGAAGTGGGTCAGTGCAGTATCTTGTATTTGATCAAAGTCTTTTAGTGGATGTCCTATCTTCGTGATAGAAGGGGTGACGTAGGAGTTATTCAATTCTCCGAACATCCGGAAACAAATTGTGTTATCTTTACTTCAGTCATTATTTTTTAGTGAGATACTCTATCTTTCAGTCAGTTTATTTTCCGCAACTGTTTCATTAAGTTTAACAGATTGTCATTGACCGACGTGATACCTAGTATCAGTTTGTAACAAAACCGAACTCAAATTGTTGAAGAATATTTAAATTTGAGGAATATTTATTCAACCCCCCCTTCTAAACACCCTTTATTCGTTTAACCGATCTTTTCATATTGTTTCCTCAACAATTGAAGAACAAAATTTTGAAGGGAATAACCAAGGAAATTTCGGCCAAGAGGGGAGAGAAAAGGAGGGTGGAAGACTTTTCTTGGTGCTTGAAAAAGTGATAAAGTGCATGTGCATGCCATGCATTATTTTATGAAAAAGTTGTCTCGAACCCTTCACCTCCCTTGCATGCTTTTTGCTTGGGCTTGTAACAATTACAAGACCCATGGACTTTTATTTAATGTCTCAAACACATTTGAGACCATTTAACATTACTTGATTTTACTCAAGCCCACTAGTTTAATAATTATTTCTAATTGAGCTCTACAAGGCCCAAGGTTATTTAATTAATTCAACACTTGAATTAATTTAGTTATTTGGACACTACTAGGTCCACTAGTGTTTAATTAATTCAATATTTTAAATAATTTAATTTAGTCCATAATAATATTTATGAAAATCACAATTTTCAAATACATTATTTATTTGGCCAACTCTTAATTTAGGAATACTTCCTCAAATTAAAAGTTACATTCCCCTTATAGAAGTCATAATTCTATTTTTCCTTACGCTTATAAACTCATTTATAAGCCTTTCAACACATTGAACTATTTTACTTCTCAACGGGATCTAGAAAGCTAGTACTTGTATGGCCCTCAATGGTTCATTGATACAACTAGCCGTGGGTTCACATCTCCATGTGATTCGGACTAAACATGTCCTTTTATGAGCATACCCCAATTGATCCATTCTTACTTATCAACTCCTTGATAACAAGAACGTCAGAACTCAAGCCTGATAGTGGCCACCAAATCATGTTAAACGCCTAGCAGCATCGCTTACATGATTCCCTAAGTATCAAATGATAGTGCCTGCAAAAACCATTCAATTATGGTTATCGTACAGTACGGTCCCTTCAACACATATATCCCGACCGATTCGACAACCATTGGTATATCGAGAGTTTTCAATGAATCGATACTATGTGTCATGTCATATTTGCATCGATGGTGTAATCTAAGAAACCCCTTTCTTAATTACCACCATACTCTGACCAGATATTTCAAACTACATACACATGAGATCACATAGGATATCCATACCCGAAGGTAAGCGGTGAATCCCCAACTACAATGCATCGACTCCTATATGTTTCGACAAAACACCCAACCTTGCCACCTGATGACCCCATGAGAGTGGGTAAACAAGTCAAAGTGTAATGCTAGCACATAGAGTCTCAATGTTGTCCCGGGTCATAAGGACTAATGGTGTACAACCATAAACTAGGACGTTTCCACTCGATAAGTGAGAACCACTTGGAAAGTCCTTTATGGAGGGTTATTTAGTGCACTCTACCAGGAACACCTATTTTCATGCTCAGAAATCACAATGCCCCTACCAATGAAACATGGTACTCACATCGCAGATACCAGTCTCAAATTCGAGCGGCCTATATCCTTCTTAGCGGCGGCTGAATCGACTAGGAACTGTTTAGAATATACAATATTGCAAATATGAGTTTCATGATACTCATTATATGAGCATTTCATATTATTTCTACTATTTGTATATTCAAGGACTTTATCTATGCAACTAGCATGGGTATACAGATAAAGAAGTGTCAAAACAATAATTTCAAATATTATTAAAATAAAGATTGTTTATACATAGTGTTTCATTGTGAACACTCGGCCAACACTTGGCTCGACGTGAACCTACTCTAATAAATTGATGTGATTATAGACGGAAAGGATCAGACCGGGGAAGACGAAAAAAGACACGAGATATGTGCGAGGCCACTACACCTCGAGCATATGCGCGACATTGATGTGCGCAAATGCGTGAGATGGGCAGAGGACCTCGTGCATATGCGCGGTGGAGGTGCGTGCATATGCGAGAGCTGTGCAGGAGATACTTGCCAATTCCAGATAACCTCGCGCATATGCACGGAGATGGTGCGCGCATATGCGCGAGCTGCCGAGAAGACCATTGCGGAGACCAGTAGGTCTTGCGCATATGCGCCGAGGAGAGTCGCGCATCTCCGCGAGATGTGCAGCAAGAATATGAAGCCACTTGCCCCGTACATGCATGATATATATATATATATATATATATATATATATAATATTCTTCATTTCCTTCATTTGAGCAAGAGGAAAGAACGAGGAATCTCCGGGTAAAGCTTCAAGTCTTAAAATCATAGATTTTGATTTACGAAATATTTGTCCGTTAGAATTTCAATCCGACTTTAGTACTGTGATTCTCGTGTTAGCGGCTTCACACGGACGTAAGTTTTATTGATTTTCTTAACGATTTGAAAATATGATATTGAAAGAATCAGATATGATTCATATATAGTGTTCTTGACATAGTAGACATCGTATAATTGAAACCAGATTGAAGAACAGATACCATATGAAATTGTTATGATTTTCAGAATGGATTTGATTGCGGTTTGGTAACAGATTTGTATTGTTATCGATTTATTATAAGTTATTGGGAATTGAATTTGTTGATTTTTATTGCTGTGTATATTGAGATTGTGTAGTTATGCCGTTGAAACAGAATTAGATTAAGTTCTGATTATATCCAGTATGGATTTAAGTGGTATTTTGATAAAGTATATTCGATATTGTTATTGCCAGATTGATATTGACAGTCTTTGAATATGAGACTTCGACAGAGTCAGATTTAAAGAAAGAAAGGTATAAATCAATGTTAATCGGGAGATCGACTTGGGTCAGATTGGACTTGAGTTTCCCAAAAACCACATATTTTACTTTATTGCATTGATGTTTGCAATTCATGAGATTGATGTTCTTATTCTATTGATTTATAGCAAAGCGTGTATTGTGTCATGGGCGAAGATGCCTAGTCATTGGCGGATAGGCCAAGACACTAGATGATTGAATTATATCGATGTTGCTTAGGAGTGGTTCTACTCCTACCACTGAGATTTGATATATGTGCCAATGTCCAGGAACCTGGATCTCTAGATTAGAGATGAGTCGAGTATGAGACGACGAGTCACTGGTTGATTTACAGTTTTATATCGATTCATGTTTTCAGATTTGATATATGTTATTGATGACTGTTTATGCTTCTATATATGGTTTTTATATTATTGCATTTATTCATTGTTTATACTGGGATTATATTCTCACCGGAGTTATTCGGCTGTTGTCGTGTTTGTATGTGTGCATGACAACAGATGGGACAGGATCAGGGTCAAGAAGAGGATGAGAGAGGACAAGTTAGCGTGGAGATCCGGATCAGAAGCAGATAGGCTTCAGCACTTGATATATCGTAGTTGAACCCTAGTTTGATTGTAATATAATCGTACAAGACTTACACTTTATAATGATGTTTATATTAGACTGATTCCATTACGCTCCGCATTTGTATTTAAAAAAAAATTAGACCCTGTTTATCTTAATTGATTGAATTATTTCCAAGAACGATTAAGAAATGAATTAGCGTCCGGATCCCCACAGCAGGTAGTATCAGAGCAGTAGGTTCCAGAACTGTAGGTTCCTTAGAATGAGATAGAAGCTAGTGAGCAGGGTAGATTGAGTTTTCTTCCTTGCTTTTGAATGCTAGCATGTTTTAGTGCTTTGAAATACATGTTTACCTGTATCATCTGATTTGATTTGGTAATATGTATTATTGAGAATGAATCAGAACCGATTCATAATCAGCAGTAAGATGATCAAGGGGGACTGACTGAAACACGTTTGTTGTATTGGGTTACAAATCCTTTTGATAATCAGATATGCCTCCTCGAAGAATCCCGGAACAGGGTAGTACTTCTGCGAATCCGATGGATGTTACAGAAACCCCAATGGAAACGTTACTGAAGAGATTTCAGTCGTTCAACTCATCAACCCTGAAAGAAACAGAGACTTCTGTCGACTGTGAGTGTTGGTTAGATGATATTGAAATGTTGTTTGATTCCTTGGATTACACTAATGAGCGCCGAGTCAGATTGATTGGGCACAAGTTGCATGACGTTGCAAAGAACTGGTGGATTACGACAAAGAGGGCTTTGAAGCATAGAGGTACGAATATCACTTGGAATGTCTTTAAGACTGAATTTTTTTTATAACAAATTTTTCCCAGTGTCATACAGGAAAGATAAAGGAGCAGAGTTTGGCAATCTGAGACAGGGTCAGCTGAACATTGAAGAATATGTGTCCAAGTTCTCTACCTTGTTGCGATTCGCTCCACATGTTGCCGAAAACGACGAAGCTGTTGCTGATCAGTTAATCAATGGGCTGAATCCTGAGATCTTTACATTGGTGAACACTGGGCGACCGAATAATTTTTGATGATGCCCTGAACCGAGCCAAAAGGGCTGAAGCTGGCCTGATTAGGCAGAAAGGAGCTTCCTATGTTCCTCCAGCACCGAGACCACAGAAACCACCTCCCAGATTCGAGAGTGGCAGCAGCAGCGGTGGAAAGAAAGACTGTCTGAAAGCCTGAGGAAAACAATTTAAGAAGTCTGGCAGTAGTTCTTCTAGCTCCAGTGGTTTCCGACAGAGGCAGAGTTATACCGGGGTTTATCGCAGAACTTGCGGAGGGAGACATCCGAAAGAGCAATGCCAAGGACTGATGAGGCAGAGAGATGAGGCCAAGTGGACGCAGAGAGATGAGGCTAAGGGCAGTATCTTGTATAAAGTTAGAGACGGTATTGTGAGATATCGAGACAGAATGTGGGTTCCTAGCAGCGATTCTATTTGAGCAGATATTTTAGCTGAGGCCCATATGTCACCGTACTCTATTCATCCAGGGAGTACGAAGATGTACAAAGATCTACAGTTATTATATTGGTGGCCCGGAATGAAGAGGTGATAAGTGCAATATTTGCACTTAATTTACATTAGAATCCATTTTGAATTATGCTTGTTTCGAACAGAATTATGCGTTTTTGGTTTGTTTATGTTGTTATTTCAGGAATGGAGAAAGTAGCGAACACGAAGCCAAGTGGACCAAGAAGCGCACAACCATGAGCATGCCACCAGACAGATGTGTGCGCGCAGGCGCGCGCGCACAGATAGATAGGTGCAAGACCAGTCAGGCGCGCGCCATCGCACCACATCGCGCGCAGCCGCGCACGCAAAGACAAGCACCCAAGCAGAATATCGCGCGCCACTGCGCGACATCTCGCGCACCCGCGCGCACAGCAGAACTTGAATACCCTAGAGTAGCGCGCGTCCGCGCGACAAGATGCGCGACCGCCCGCACACATGCATGGGCAGACGAGCAGCAGCACACACGCCCCAGTGCCAGTTCTCGCGCTACCGCGCGCGCGGCGTCCAGAAAAGCTATAAAATGCGCGCCGCTAGGTTAGAAAAGGGGGTTAGCCGCCGTGAGGAGAAATCAGACGAAAATACACCATCTTGGGATGGGAAAAGAAGCGAGATACGGAGCGCATACACAGGACGAAGATTCAGAGTGTGAAAGACAGCCGCAACTACGAAGAACGATGGATCTGGGGACAGAGACGAAGCTTCGGATTTGTTATCTTTTCCTTTGTTTCTTTATTTTATTGTGTGGCGATGTCTAGAATCACAAACATGTCTTGTTTTCTCTTGGATTTCGTGATGAACTAAATTTCCATTCTAGAGGTTGACGTAGCTTTGTCTTTACGATGATTTGACGTGTATATTTTTACGATTGGATTCCGTTTTATTTAATTGTGTTCTCTACTCTTATTTCATTGCAACTTACAGGCCATAAATTGTATGTTGTGATTAATTGTGCAACTCGGGAGAGGGACTAGGATTATAGATCGCTAGAGGCACATCGTGGGATGTTTATATCGTTCGGAAGGCGTATAAATTTTGCGAGGCTTAGTTAAGAACATTGTTTGCATTTATCTATGAAACTTACATTCTAATTAGGAATAATTGAATCGAAGTTTGAATGATACAGTTATTCGTCACTTGGGAAAGGAGGAATAAAATACGTAAGTATTCTTGGCCATTAAATAATAGGAATTCAAGAATTTAAATGCTACCAGGAAGAATAATCGTAGAAACTTAGTGAAATCATTCCTCTAGATATTTTCTATCACTGATATTTCTCCGGTCAGTAATTCGATTTATTGCTTAGTCGCTTTTTAATTTTTTCAAACAAACCAACCTTCTATTTTATTTTTCTAAATAAAGTTGAGACTATTTTAATTACGAGCACTGATATACATTTTTACACACACTCCTCGTAGGATCGATATCTGTAATCTAACCAGTACTAAAACTTGACACCATACACTTGCGGTAGTGAAAACGCGCAACAAGTTTTTGGCGCCATTGCCGAGGAGTGTCAAATTTGAATTTATATCAGTATTGTTACCAATTAGTCTAGATTTTAATTTAGAGCCTTTATTTTTGTTTTATTTTATATTGATTGAGTTTTTCATTTTTTTCTGCTTGACAGTGTATGCTAAGATCGAAAAGCCCTGACTTGCTTATTTTTTATCCGGAGATTGAAAGAACTGCTAGAAGATTAAGAAAAGCAAGAAGAGAAGAGATCCAAGCAATGGCTGAAAACAGAGAGAATGACAGACACGCCCAGCCAGAGGCGATTCCTATAAGAGATCACTTCCGAACAGTGATCAACAATCATTACTCTGGTATTGCAAGAGGGACAATCAACGCCATTAATTTTGAATTGAAGCCTGCTCTAATCAATATGGTTCAGCAAAACCAGTTTGCTGGACCACCACTTCTGACCCTCATGTTCATTTAAGGACCTTCTTGGAGATCACAGATATGGTAAAAATTAATAATGTTCCTGATGACATTATTAGACTGCGTTTGTTTCCGTTTTCTCTCAGGGATCAAGAAAGAGGATGGCTTCAGTCGCTTCCCTTAGGAAGTATTACTACTTGGCAGGAGCTGGCGACAAAATTTCTGGCAAAATACTTTCCTCCTGCAAATTTTGCACAGTTGAAGATTGAGATTAGCACGTTTAGGCAGACTGATTTTGAGCAATTGTATGAGGAATGGGAAAGATACAAGGAGCTGTTGAGGAAGTGCCCGAATCATGGCTTCGAAGACTAGGTGCAAATTGAATTATTCTACAACGGTCTAAATTGGCAAACAAGAAGAACAATGGATGCTGCAGCTGGTGGCACGATCTTTGCCAAATCTCCTGAGCAAGCTTATGACTTGCTCAAACAGATGACAATAAATAGCTACCAATGGCCATCAGAAAGGGCAGGAGTAAAAAGGACAGCTGGAGTTTATGCTGTGGATCCCATTACGTCACTCACTGCACAGGTATCAGCACTGACCACACAACTCGCAGCTATGAACAAAGTGAGCATATCAGAAACTGAGATCCCATCAACTGTTGCTGAAGAACAATCTATTCTTGAAGAAGCTCAATACGTCAACAACAGAAATTTTGGAGGATTTGGAGGATATCGAGGTAACCCTCCCCATAATGCTTATCATCCAGGATTAAGAAATCATGAAAAATTTTCTTATGCAAATAATAAGAATGTGTTGAATCCTCCACCGGGGTTCAACACATCAAAGGGAGAGGGAAAGCCTTCATTTGAGGATTTGGTAGGAACGTTTGTTGCTGAGTCCGGCAAGAGGATGGCACGAACTGAATCTGGCCTTGACAATATGGAAACTCACATGGGAAATATGGGTGCCACAATAAAATCTTTGGAAACTCAAATTGGACAGTTGGCTACCGCATTGAGAGATCATAATAGGGGTCAGTTTCCTAGTAACACCGAGGTTAACCCGAAAGAGCAGTGCAAGGCAGTCACCTTGAGAAGTGGAAAGGAATTGGAGGTACAAATTCAAAAAGAGAGAGCGGAAAGTGAGAAGACAGTTGAAGAAAGCAAAAATGAGGAATCCAAGACAGAAGTAGAAGTTGAACGACCTCCAGTTTATAAACCGACCGCTCCATACCCTCAGAGATTCAAAAAGAAGAAATTGGATGATCAGTTCGCAAAATTTTTGGAGATTTTTAAGAAGATACACATCAACATACCATTTGCTGATGCTTTGGAGCAAATGCCGATTCATGCAAAGTTTATCAAAGATGTGATGTCTAAGAAGAGGAAGCTGCAGGAGTTTGAGACTGTGAACCTTACCGAAGAGTGTAGTGCCATAATGCAGAAGAAGCTACCACAGAAATTAAAAGATCCAGGGAGTTTTACTATTCCTTGCTTTATTGGTGGTTCTAAATGTAGTAAAGCTGTATGTGATTTAGGAGCGAGTATTAATTTGATGCCATTTTCTATTTACAGGGAATTGGAGCTTGGAGAGGTTAAACCAACCACGATCACCTTGCAGCTTGCAGACAGAAGTCTCACGTATCCACGTGGGATCGTCGAAGATGTATTGGTAAAAGTGGATAAATTTATTTTTCCTACTGATTTTGTGATTTTAGACATAGAAGAGGATCATGATGCTCCACTAATCTTTGGGAGACCGTTTTTGGCAACTGGAAGGGCTTTGATAGACGTGCACAAGGGTGAACTCACCCTGAGAGTTGGAGGAGAAGCTGTCATTTTTAATATTTATCACGCAATGAAGGAGTCAAATGAGGTAAGCACTTGTAAAAGCATTGATATTTTAGACTCATGTATGTCTCTGGATTGTGCAGAAACTAGGGATCCTTTGGAGAGTTGTTTGACTGCTGGAACTGCGGATGAAGAAACTTGGGAAGTGAAAGAGCAACGAGTGGCGCTTGAAGCACTGCAGAAGGACAGAAGGAAAGATGCACCGCCTGAAGAGTTGGATATAAATGAGAGAATCGAGGTAAAAGCACCTTCGCCTGACTTGAAGGAAATGCCAAGTCTCTTATGTTATGCATTTTTAGGTGACAAGTCGACATATCCGGTAATCATCTCTTCCTCACTTACTTGTACTGAAAAAGATAAATTATTGAGAGTATTGAGGAAATTTAAAACTGCATAGGATGGTCGATTTCTGATATTAGGGGAATTAGCCCCACTATATGCATGCATAAAATTTTGATGGAGCAGTCGTATACTCCTTATGTGGACCACCAGATGAGGTTGAACCCAGCAATGAAAGAGGTTGTGAAAAACGAGGTACTGAAATTACTAAATGCTGGTGTGATTTATGCTATTTCTGATAGTAATTGGGTGTCTCCTATACAACTTGTACCGAAAAAGGGTGGAATAACTGTGGTGAAAAATGAAAATGACGAACTGATATCTACTCGTACAGTAACTGGCTGGCGGGTATGTATTGATTATAGAAAGTTAAACAATGCCACACGTAAAGATCATTTTCCATTGCCTTTTATTGATCAAATGCTTCATAGACTTGCTGGCTATTGTCATTATTGTTTTTTAGATGACTATTCATGCTATAACCAAATTGCTATAGCGCCAAAAGATCAGGAGAAGACTACTTTCACGTGTCCCTATGGCACATTTGCTTTTCGGAGAATGCTGTTTGGGCTGTGCAATGCACCTGCCACTTTCCAGAGGTGTATGATGGCCATTTTCGCAGATATGGTGGAGGAAATTATGGAAGTCTTCATGGACGACTTTTCGGTATTTGGTTCGTCGTTTGATCATTGTTTACATAACCTATCCCTCGTTTTGCAGAGATGCCAAGATAAGAACCTAGTTCTTAATTGGGAGAAGTGTCACTTTATGATCCAAGAGGGTATTGTTCTCGGACATAAAGTGTCGTCTAAATGATTAGAGGTGGACCGAGCTAAAGTTGTCGCGATCGAAAAACTTCCCCCACCAAAGAACATCAAAGGAATACGGAGTTTTCTCGGACATGCGGGGTTCTATCGTAGATTTATTAAAGACTTTTCCAAAATTACTAAACCCCTGTGTAACTTGCTTGAAAAAGAGTCGACTTTTATATTTGATGATGATTGTTTGCAGCCATTGGAGAAGATTAAAATGGCTTTGGTGACTGCACCGATCGTGATAGTGCCGGACTGGAAGGACCCCTTTGAACTAATGTGTGATGCAAGTGATTATGCAGTGGGCGCTATCTTAGGCCAAAGAAGGGACAAGATGTTTAGGGCGATCTACTACGCAATCCGCACAATGGATGCTGCTCAGCAGAATTACACTACGACCGAGAAAGAGATGCTTGCAGTAGTGTTTGCCTTCGACAAATTCAGACCTTATTTGATTGGCACAAAGGTAATCGTTTTCACTGACCATGCAGCTATTCGCTACCTTTTTGCCAAGAAAGATGCAAAACCACGCTTGATAAGGTGGATTTTGCTACTACAAGAATTTGACTTTGAGGTCAAGGATAAAAAAGGTAGTGAGAATCAGGCAGCTGATCATTTGTCGAGGCTTGAGTTAGAGGAGAAGAAAGAAGAGTGAGCTATACAGGAAACTTTTCCGGATGAGCAACTATTTGAGGTAAACACTGTAATTCCTTGGTTTGCTGATATTGCAAATTTTTTGTCCTGTGGTACCCTTCCTCCAGATTTGAGCTATCATCAGAAGAAGAAGTTTGTCCATGATATCAAGTTTTATTATTGGGATGACCCATTTGTGTACAAGAGATGTGCTGACCAAGTGATTAGGAGATGCGTGGAGGGTCTCGAAGCCCAACAAATTTTGGAAAAATGTCATTCTTCACCATATGGTGGACATTTTGGAGCATCACGAACAACAGCTAAGGTATTACAATCTGGTTTTTACTGGCCTAGTAAAATCATGTGATTGATGCCAAAGGTTAGGAAACATCTCTAGGCGTCACGAACTACCACTGACAAATGTTTTGGAAGTGGAACTTTTTGACGTTTGGGGTATAGATTTCATGGGACCCTTTCCCCCGTCTTTTGGTAACTCTTATATTCTGTTAGCTGTTGATTATGTGTTGAAATGGGTGGAAGGAATCGCCACCAGTACTAATGACTCTCATGTTGTTGCGAAATTTGTGCATAAAACATCTTCACCGGGTTTGGAACGCCGAGAGCCATCATAACTGACAAAGGTACGCATTTTTGCAATAGAATTTTTAACTCACTTTTGGCTAAATACAATGTGAAGCACAAGGTGGCACTAGCATACCATCCTCAATCGAATGGACAAGCCGAAATATCCAACCGGGAAATTAAGCAAATTCTGGAAAAGACTGTCAACACCAACCGGAGGGATTGGGCTATGAAGTTGGAAAATGCGTTATGGGCTTATCGGACCGCATTCAAGACGCCTATTGGGATGTTTCCCTATAGGTTAGTTTTTGGGAAAGCATACCACTTGCCACTAGAACTGGAGCACCGAGCATTTTGGGCAGTTAAAAAGTTGAACTTCGACCTGAAAGCTTCTTACGATGTCAGAAAACTGTAGTTAAGTGAGATGGATGAATTCCGAAATGACGCTTATGAAAATGCCAAGATCTACAAGGAGCACACTAAGAAGTGGCACGACAAAATCATTGTCCGAAGGGAGCTCAAACCAGGACAACAAGTACTACTATTCAATTCTCGTCTGAAGTTGTTTCCTGGTAAGCTGAAATCACGTTGGTCAGGGCCATTTGTAGTGGAAACAGTATATCTTCATGGGGCCATCGAGTTGAAGTGCAATGATGGACGAACTTTCAAGGTCAATGGACAGTGAGTTAAGGCATACTATGGAACTGAAGTGAGGAATATTGACAATTTCAGTCTGGGTGAACCCAATTGAGCAAAACTTGTAGTCGGACTGATGACGTTAAACCAAGCGCTGTGTGGGAGGCAACCCACGATTAATTCTCGCATTTATTTTGTCTATTTTTTTATTAACTTTTATTTTATTTTATCCTTTATTTCTTGCTTTTAATGAGTTTCATTCGCGTATTAATTTGAATCGTTTTATTTTTGCATGTTTTTTTTTTTTTAAAAAGAGAGTGAAAATACAGATGCAAGCGCGCCCATACGCAACATCTCGGGCGGCAGCGCGCTAACACTCGGTGCGCAGATCAGCAAGGTGCACGCGATCGCGCCAACTCTCGCGCACCCGCGCGCACTCCATAAACCAAAAAAGACAGGAGCCAGCGCGCCGCAGCGCAACTTCACGCGCTAAAAAAAAAAAAGAGAGTGAAAATACAGATGCAAGCGCGCCCATGCGCAACATCTCGGGCGGCAGCGCGCTAACACTCGGTGCGCAGATCAGCAAGGTGCGCGCGGTTGCGCCAACTCTCGCGCACCCGCGCGCACTCTTGAAACCAAAAAAGACAGAAGCCAGCGCGCCCCAGCGCCACTTCACGCGCGACCGCGCCAGCTCAATTATTTCCAAAAGACAGAAGCCCACGCGCGGTCGCAATATATCTCGCGCGACCGCGCGCCCATCATACAAATTTTTTTTTTTTGAAACCAAAACCCTACCTCCCCATTTTATACAAACACAAAATCTTATCCCACAACAAGCAGCCGCCTCCTCCATCACTCTCCTCTCCAAAATCCTCTCCTCCACAAATCCAACACCCAGCCTTGCCACAATTTCTCACCTCAACAACACAAACACTCCTCCCTCAACACAACTCATCTCTCCCATAACCAACAGCAAGCCGCCGTCGCCGCCGCTCAGCCACGCCGCCGCCGCTTTCTCTTGCCGCCGAGTGTCATCTACAGTAAATCTTCTTCACTTATCTACACTCAAGGGTACCGTTTCTTTCACGTGTTATTGTTTGGGATACTTTTCAGATTTTAAGCATTTGTTGGTGGGTTTGTGCTCTATATTTATTAATTATTCAAGTGGATACAAATTGAAATTATGCCGCCGAGAAAAATATCAAAAGATGGGGCTTCCTCGTCTCGTTCCTACGATGCTCACAAATTTTGGAACGAGGAAGCCTTTCGGGTATATGAGAGCACCATGTCTCGATCTATCATTAATGAAAGAGGGCTAGATATGACCCACCTTGACTGCAATATAATTGAGGAAGTTGTGCGAAGGGGATGGGTAGATATAGCACAGTCTCCGTCAGACGCCGTGATATCCGTAGTCCGTGAATTTTATGCAAATTTGAGAATCAAACATGGGAGTACGGAGTTTTGGTGCGAGGGTAACTCGTCTATTTTGATTCAGCCACCATTAATGCAATCTACAATCTGCCGGATTTTGAGAATGACGGGTACACTGAGTTGATCACTGGGGATGTGAACTACGATCAGATTATCAGGACATTATGCATCGACGGTGCAGAGTGGCGATTGAATCAGGGCTCCCCGGTTACGCTGAAGAAATCTGATTTACGCCGTGACCCACGCCGCTGGGCAACTTTTATTCTCTCACGGATCATGCCCTCCTCCCATCAGACTGAAATTATAAAAGATAAAGTGGCGTTGATTTATGCCATCATGATTGGGAAAGACGACGATCTTGGGAAGCTCATTCACAGTTATATCATGCGTGCTGGTACGGGACTCATGACCGTCAGCCTCCCTTGTGCACATACTATCACCGCCTTGTGTCTTCATGCCGGTGTGCAATGGGGCGCCGATGAACAGATTTTGAAAGCCAAGGGCCCAATCACTGTATTTGAAGTAGACCATTCACGCTTTGGATACGAAATAGAACGACAAGAGGCCAGGGCAGAGTACAACCAGAGGGCCAGAGCACGCAATCCTCCACCACCACCCTCGGCCCCTAGATCAAGTTTGGGAGATCGCATGTTCCGACTGGAACAGGATATGCGGGTCGAACGCCAGGAGCAAGCTGAACACCGACACACTACTGGTGTCTTCATGTCTTTTATGATGGACTTCACATCAGTGCTTGCCCAGCGTTTCCCACCTACTGGACCCGCGGATGTTCCCTATCCACCACATCCAGTCTGTCCACCACAGTACCCACCACCAGTTCTATCACCACCGTAGCCCATGGATGATGATGATGAAGAGGCATCGAACGATGACTCGAGCCCCGAGTTCTGACACTTGGGAGCGATGTATGTGTTGTCATGTTCTTCATTCCTATACATTGAGGACAATGCATACTTTAAGTTTGGGGGGGTGCAATTGCTTTGTTAGTTAGTTTTTTTATTTATTGTGTAGTAATAGTTAATTTGAATTTTTTATTGCATGTTAGAACTTGTTAGGTAGAGTCATGGATAAGTAAATGTGTGGCCGATGATGAAAATGGAATTATGGTCCTGAAATTTATATGTGTTCATGATAACTTAGGAGTCACAATTATTCTGCACTGTCGTATTTGTTGATACTATCATTGCTCAGAGACAAGTTGCATGCCTGTGATGCTAAATAGACGATGGAGATCCGATTCTTGGTAAATCTTGCATGACATTTATTGACACTTTTGCAGACCTAGAAATGATCTAGGAAATTTTTCACAATATCTTTGGGCCTGTGTTCTTTGTCTAACTGTCAATTGTAGCCCTTTGAGCCTCGAAATGATTGAGATGCTTAAAATTTCTTTTATACCTACCTCGTATATCATTTTGATTGAAAATTGCAAGTGGCTGGTATGTATGGGTTGATTAATGGATTGACGGTATTCTAGAACTTGTTTGAACACTTTTCGAGGCGAAATACGGATAATATGTGACATAGGAATGATTTAGGCGATCTTTGAAACCGTTGAGCCTTCGAGCCTACCAAATGAACATGAAATATCCCTAGTGTCCCATTTTGAGCCTACTGAAAAATCAAGTGGTGTGTGACAACGACATACAATTAGCCCCCACTTGTATCTATTCTATATCCCACAACAACTACCAAATGAAGCTCATACACTTATTTTCCTACCTGATTTTGAGAGAAATAAATTCATTGGTGTTGTAGTGATTCAAATGCTCCTTGAAAAAGAAAAAAAAAGAAGAAAAATTTAAAGTGTGCAAAAAGTAGTTGGCAAAAAAAAAGAAGAAGAAAAACAATGAAAAGAATGAATCAAAAGTGGTGAACAAGAAAGAAAATACGGGAAATGGAGGATATGAATGGAAAGAAAACAATAAAGTGGGTGGTGGTTGAAAAGAAAATGAAAATGAGTGAAGTTGATGAAGTTCAAATATTTCTCTCAAATTTTGATTTACATACCTTTATTGTAGCCGTGAGCCATGACCTAACGTTACAAGCATACAAGACCTATTAACCTTGTCACATTTGTCCAATATACTAGTGGAGAAAAGTTGTTCAAGTCAAGCCTATGGATACCTGAAAAACATTGTCATCGAGTATAGACTTTAATCACTTGCTTGCGAGCATCTCATTGTGTGATTTCATCTTTGGCATACGTGTGTTGACCATCTTTCGAGCCAAATAATCACCGATAAAGTCCTATGTGATCTATGAATGTGAATTTGTATTTTGATGAAGTGTGAGTTGAACTAAACTGAGGATTTCTTGATTCTGTAAGGCGAATGGGCATTATGACTCTATTTGAGCACTCGATGGAGGAAACGAACATTGACATATCACACACACACGTGACTCTTGGGAAATCATGGATTACAGTAAAATAGATAAGTCTGAGGCCGATATCACTTCTTACGAATCCATGACTGTTAAGAGTTTCATTACTTGTTAGTTGACTTCCTGTTTTTATTTAATTTTGCTCGGGACTAGCAAAAGTTCAAGTTTGGGGGGTTTGATAAGTGCAAGATTTGCACTTAATTTACATTAGAATCCATTTTGAATTATGCTTGTTTCGAACAGAATTATGCGTTTTTGGTTTGTTTCTGTTGTCATTTCAGGAATGGAGAAAGTAGCGAACACGAAGCCAAGTGGACCAAGAAGCGCACAACCATGAGCATGCCACCGGAAAGATGTGTGCACGCGGTCGCGCGACATCACGTGCAGGCACGCGCGCACAGGTAGATAGGGGCAAGACCATTTAGGCGCGCGCCATCGCGCCACATCGCGCACAGCCGCGCGCGCAAAGACAAGCACCCGAGAAGAACATCGCGCGTCACCGCGCGACATCTCGCGCACCCGCGCGCACAGCAGAACTTGAATACCCGAGAGTAGCGCGCGTCCGCGCGACTACATGCACGGGCAGACGAGCAGCAGCACACAAGCCGCAGCGCCAGTTCTCACGCTACCGTGCATGCGGCGTCCAGAAAAGCTATAAAATGCGCGCCGCTAGGTTAGAAAAGGGGGTTAGCCGCCGTGAGGATAAATCAGACGAAAATACACCATCTTGGGACGGGAAAAGAAGCGAGAGACGGAGCGCATACACAGGACAAAGATTCAGAGTGTGAAAGACATCCACAACTACGAAGAACGACGGATCTGGGGACAGAGACGAAGCTTCGAATTTGTTATCTTTTCCTTTGTTTCTTTATTTTATTGCGTGGCGATGTCTAGAATCACAAACATGTCTTGTTTTCTCTTGGATTCCGTGATGAACTAAATTTCCATTCTAGAGGTTGACGTAGCTTTGTCTTTACGATGATTTGACGTGGATATTTTTACGATTGGATTCCGTTTTATTTAATTGTGTTATCTACTCTTATTTCATTGCAACTTACTGGCCATAAATTGTATGTTGTGATTAATTCTGCAACTCGGGAGAGGGACTAGGATTATAGATCACTAGAGGCATATCGTGGGATGTTTATATCGTTCGGAAGGCGTATAACTTTTGCGAGGCTTATGTAAGAACATTGTTTGCATTTATCTATGAAACTTAGATTCTAATTAGAAATAACTGAATCGAAGTTTGAATGATACAGTTATTCGTCACTTGGGAAAGGAGGAATAAAATACGTAAGTGTTCTTGGCCATTAAATAATAAGAATTCAAGAATTTAAATGCTACCAGGAAGAATAATCGTAGAAACTTAGTGAAATCATTCCTCTAGATATTTTCTATCACTGATATTTCTCCGGTCGGTAATTCGATTTATTGCTTAGTCGCTTTTTAATTGTTTCAAACAAACCAACCTTCTTTTGATTTTTCTAAATAAAGTTGAGACTATTTTAATTACGAGCACTGATATACATTTTTACACACACTCCTCGTGGGATCGATATCTGTACTCTAACCAGTACTAAAACTTGACACCGTACACTTGCGGTAGTGAAAACGCGCAACAATAGGGATATCAGACGTTTTGTATCCGAGTGTCTGACGTGTCAGCTAGTGAAAGCGGAACGTCAGAGACCAGCAGGTATGCTCAAGCCTCTTCCAATTCCCGAGTGGAAATGGGACCATGGACTTCGTTTTCGGTTTGCCGAAATCAGTCAGAGGGTCACATGCTATCTGGGTGATTGTTGATCGTCTTACCAAATCAGCGCACTTCTTGCCTATTGAGACGACTTTCTCCATGATGCAGTACGTAGAGTTGTACATACGGGAGATAGTCAGACTTCATGGTATTCCCGTTTCTATAGTGTCTGACCGAGATCCTAGATTCACTTCATCATTTTGGAAGAGTCTTCATTCAGCTATAGGTACGAAGTTGTTGTTTAGCACAGCTTTTCACCCACAGATAGATGGTAGAGTTATCCAGATTTTGGAGGATCTTCTCCGTGCAAGTGTTCTCGATATCTCAGGGATTTGGGAATCAAAGTTGCCATTGGTGGAGTTTATCTATAATTACAGTTTTCAATCGTCTATAGGTATGGCCCCATATGAAGCGCTGTACGGTCGTAAGTGTAGATCGCCTATTCATTGGGATGAAGTAGGGGAGAGATCAGAATTAGGTCCGGAGATTGTGCAGCAGACTGCTGATATTGTAATTCCCGAGATTCTGATTATGTTAATCTGGGATTATTGATTATGAATTGATGTAATTATAGCCGGGCCATTCCGAGACCATAATGGGCAAAGAATATGAAATGTATAAATTTGGGCCGAAAGTACGGTGCCCGGGAGGAAGTTTTTGACAACCCGAGTGCCATTGTCTAAGGGAAGAAACCCAAACACATCTCTCCTGGGCGGAAGTTTTTGACCGCCTGAGTGCGATTGTATAAAATGAGAGGGTCGAACCTTCCTCGCCCGGGCAAATATTTTTGACCGCCCGAGCGCGAGACGTATTACTTGAAGAACTTCATTTCATTCTCTCCGCATTTATATTTAAAAAGAAAAAAAATTTAGTCTCACTTTTCTTAATTGTTATATTTGACATTAATAATGATTAAAACATGAATTAGCGTCCGGGTCCCCACATATATAGTAGTAAAGATCCGTGATAGGATGAGGACTGCTCAGAGTAGACAGAAGAGTTATGCGGATCAGAGGAGGAGATATCTAGAGTTTGCTGTTGGTGACCATGTTTTCGTGAAGATATCAACGATGAAAGGTTTCATGCGGTTCAGGAAGAAAGGAAAGCTCACTCCGAGATTCATTGGACCATTTGAGATCCTCGACAGAATTGGGACATTAGCTTATCGTGTTGCTCTTCCGCCGAATCTGGCGAGTACACAACGTGTTCCACGTCTCCATGCTGAGGAAGTATATGGCGAATCCATCGCACGTCTTAAACTTTGAACCGTTATAGCTCACTCCGAACTTGTCTTATGAGGAAAGACCAGTGCAAAATTTTTACAGAATGGAGAAAAAGCTTAGGAACAAACTGGTCAAGCTAGTGAAAGTCAAATGGCTCAATCATTCGGAGGAGAAAGCTACGTGGGAATCTGAGCCAGAGATGAAGAGTCGATATCTCGAGTTATTCGGTAAGATTTAATTTCAGGGACGAAATTTCTTTTAAGGGGGGGAGAGTTGTAGAACCTGAGAAATCAGATTACGTATAAGTCATGCATAATTGCTATTATTTAAATTAAAATGAATTTTTATAAACATATGAAGTGTTTAATTCATTTTTAATAATTGTTAAGTCATGATTAATTATTTTAAAAGTAGATCTTTAGTTTTATCTTTTCAGGAAAAATACGTGAGGCCAGACCGGAGTTTGGAGATTAGAGATAAGATTAATAATAAGAAAAAAATATTCCTAAATTTAATTTAAGTCAATGAATTATTTAATTTAAAGAAAAAAAATAATGTCTTTGGGGCTTAATAAATTAATTGGAGCTAAGTAATTAAATAAGCTCTCTTAGATTCATTATTTAATTAAAGTTTAAATTAAAATATGTAAGCAAGTGGGGATAAATTAATCTTGGTTCAAGAAATTAAAAACCTAGCATTTTAATATATAATTTTAGGTTAAGTATGCCATGCAATAATTTATTCTAAATTAATGTGTTAATTCACCAAAATGTATAATGGGTATTTTTTAAAAAAAAACCCTTAAACAATTAAAATGCAAGGTTTAAACCATAAGATACCATGCAAAATTTGTAGGAATTCGGTAAATCCCTTAAACAAATTCAAATGTGCAGTAAACTCCATTCACTCCATTCAAGTCATTCCTAAATGATTTTTTTATATTCATTTCCCCTTTAAGCCACCAATTATAAATAATTCAAACACAATAATTAACCATAATTCTTCCTCAACCCATTACCTAGCAAATCAACGTGTACCTGCAGCAAGAATAAAAGAATAAGATGAAAGGATCTTCGACTGAAAGGGGTGAAAGAAATAATTTAAATCCTATTCAACTTCTTGACTTGTAACCTCCATCTAAATGCACTTCACTACCCATTTATCACCCCTTGAACCTTCACTTCATTATCTACATTTCCTACACAACATTACCTTCGAAAAACATCAGAAACTTAGCAGATTCGAAACGTGAAAACAGTAGAAGAAACAAGAAGGAAAATTCAACTCCGCTCTGCCACGTCGTGTTTGTCGTTTTTATTTGTTTTCTTCAAAACAATTTCCAATCATGTATATATTGTTTCTTTGCTCTAAAATCAAGTCCTATAGATATTTTAAACCATTATATATGCATGATTCAAGCAACAACTCGAAATTTACAGCAACCTTGCAAGAAAACTGGATGTGCCACTCACGGCTTTTGAAATGGTATTTCACGGGTTGGTGTGTTTTGTTGCTTACAGGGAGTTGTGCGGTTCCAGCCACTCAAGGCTGCTTATAGGCATGATTTAGAGTGTATTAGGGGGTTGTTAGTTCATTGGTTTACATCCATACACTCACAAACAAAGAAATGACAGCAGAACTTTTCCTTGTGTGCAGAATGGAGTCACGGTTTTGGCCTTTGAGTGGGTAAGGTAAGTGTGTTCGAATCTTGGCTGTCCTAGGGACTGTAGCCATGGTTAGAACCCTTACTTAACATGTCTAGGACGTGACCAAGTCATCATTTCAAGGCTTGGTTCACGGATGAATCAAAATTACACCACGACAAAATAAGTTCTTTTTGGTTTCTTCATTTTCTGTATGAGTATGGTTTGGGTTTTTGAATGTTGCTTGGATTGTGGTTGGCTTCTTGCCCATATACATGGTTCATACAACACTCCAACATGTCTAGATTGAGCCATGGTCGATCAAATAGCCACTAGAATGACACAGGATAGAAAATAATTCAATACATCACACTGCACAGAACGTGGCTTTCTCGGTTTGGTGTTGTGATTGTCCTAGGTATTTGCTTGGGTTGTAGCATATGACCTTGGACTGGACAATACCTCAATGAGTTAGGAAAGTCATTTTTTTGAACGTTTGTGATTTGGTTAAGTTTAGAAGTCGTACGAGAATTTACGGTGCAATGTGCCAAAGTGACCTTCGAGAGAGTGTTTAATGATTTTGGCCTCCATTCACTAATTTTCGTGTTTTAAAGTCCTTATGAATATTTTTCAGTATGTTAGGGTATTATAATCATGGTTAAACGTTGGTTTAATGATGTTTAGAGTTGGTACGAAGCCATGGTTGAAAAAAAAAAACTAAGTTGTTGGTCCTAATCATCTCGTTTTTGGTTCGGACGTTATGTTTTGTCAAGTTAAGATTATTTGCATACATTTCAAATTAGAATTAAGTCGCGGAAAGCCTGAGAACGATCCAACTCGTTCGGTAACAACAGGATTAAAATTACATTACGTGCATAAATTATAAAATATTTATTTTTGAGGTATATGTGATATGTCTTGTGGCCATCTTACGTTTATGGGTTTGGAAGTCGGTATGCGCAACGGAGGACCTCTACACCCGGGGACTTACGACCCATTTACGATTATATATGGCTACGGATATCCAGTCCAAGGGCTGTGGTGATCTCTATCACCCAGTATGCTGTGGTTTAGTCTGATCAGGCATTCATATTATCTTATGGGCCACTTGCTTCAAAACATTATCTCTACCAGAAAAATTATGATATGATATGACAGAGCTTTATCGAGCAAAGCTTTTACGTATGATTTTCAGATATGCACGTATTTATAATTACTCATGATACGATTTTCACCGTACACTTTACGATACTTGATTTTTATGTTGCATACGATTTTATGATATATTTACTTGTTAATCCCGATATATACATGTGGAGTCTTTAGACTCACTAGACTTGGTTGTTGTAGGTACGGATGAGGTCGAGACCGAGGGCGGGGACCAGTGAGTTAGCTCGGGTCAGCAGTAGTAGGAACCCGAGGAGTTCATTTTTTAGTTTATGCACTTTTATGTTTAAACTCACTTTTAATATGTTGGATTTTTTTTTTGTTGTTGTTTGAAACACAATACTTACTTCCGCTGTTATGTTAAAGTTAAAACTATTTATGAATTATTTTATTAGTGAGGCAAGTGATAATTTGTTTAAAAAAAAGTTTTTACAAAATACGGGCCTTTACAGTTGGTAACAGAGCCTATGTTCTTGTAAAGGGTTGTAGTATTACTGATCTCAAGAAGCTCATGAAGTCACGTCTTCGGTCTGTAAGTTTTACGTTTACGAATTTCATTTAAAGCATGAAATATTTTAACAGCATGTTTTCATGAAATATATTATGTCAAGATTATGATTGTGCACTATTTATTTATATGTAAAGAAAATAGTGGAATTATGCATGTTGGTTACGTATGGGTTATATACATGGAACAGTATGCCTCCTAGACGCATTCTTGACCGCACGAGAGGTGATGAGCATCGTCATGAGGACTGTAATGCCCATGAATTATGGAATTGATAAACCAAGATTATTAATCTTCATTGACGTAAGACTCGGAAGATATGAGAATGCATGACATGCAATGAGGGAAGGAAAGACTTGAGAAACCAGGTGTGGCATGATCAAAAAAAAAAAAAACTAAAATTTAGAAGTTAGCACGACCGCACCCGCGGTGCTAGCACGACCGCTCCCGCGGTGCATGGGCAGCAAGTTGGTAAGAAATTCCGTAGCATCACCGCACCTGCGGTATTAGATGGAGCGCACCCGCGCTGATGACACCGCACCCGCGGTCTTGCAAGAAGCGCACCCGCGGTCTGAGCTGCCGAGAGAATGGCTAGGATCACCGCTTGAGCGCACCCGCGCTCCTTACACTCACCGCACCCGCGGTCATGCGTGTTGCATGAGAAATGATGCCACGTTTCCCAGCCTTGCATGCAGTATATATATTAGGATTGCACGTGGTTTCTCTCCAAATTTCAGAAAAGGGTCGAAGGTTTGAAAGGAAAATCCTTACGCCTTTTCGATTGGTGATTTCGAAGAATCCAGGTATCAAAATTCGAATCCGAACGCAGCAGCGTGTTCCTCTCGACTCAAGCTATACCAGGACGTATGTTTTATTACGTTTTGAGATGTTTTGGAAATATGATGTTCTCAGAACTGAATATGATTCAGATATGTTGTTTCTGCTACCGTAAACATTGTATAATCGAAGTCAGATTTACGAACAGACTGTTTATACAATTGTTATGAATTTCAGAAGATATTGACTGAGATGAAACACTAGAATGGTATCGTTCTTGATTCAAGAATAAAGAGATGATTATTCTTATGTGTTTGGATAGATTATTCAGCATGTTTGTGGAATTAGATCAAAGAAATGATGCGGTGTGTTTGTGTTATGAATTTCAACAGATCGTGAGTCGAATTCCATAGATATTGACATACTAGAATTAGAAGAATGATGATATGGTATTGATTATGCCTTTAGATTTGATATTTAGAATGTTGAGGTTGACGGGGTTACAAGACTGTATTATTGTACTGTTACAACATCAGTTGATTCAGATTGATCAGATTCAGTTATGATTTAGATTTCATCGTGATATTCGTTGATATGAATCAGATTGTATCTTGTTCAGATTTTTGGTCAGATTATGTACTGAGTTAAGTATTGATCAGAACAGATTGTGAATTAAGTTATTCATTGATAGAGTGTATTTGATATTGTCATTTCAGATTTGATATGGACAGATTTGAATACAGGTCATCGTCTTCCTCCGACCGGGACGACAAAGGTATAAATCATGTGGTCACGGGATTGCACAACTCGATTCAGATTTGATACGAGTTTCCCTAAATCACATACTAAACTGTTATTACATTTGATTTTGTAATATATTGTTTACTGATTTGTATTCGAGTCCTGAGATAGGAGAGATTGGCAGATCGGCCAAAACTAGACGTTCGGTGTATCGTTACATAGGAGCAGACACCCTCCGATTGTAGATTATTCGATACAGATATGACCGAAGTCTAGGAATAAGACGTACGTTACCCCGATTGGGAGAGTAGGTAACAGACAGTGACGTCTTATTCACACCGGGATCCTTAGAGTTAGAATTGAGTCGAGTCTAGACATGATTTGACCATAATTGCATGTGTTTATAGATGTGGTTTCATAGACTATGAAACCCATGTTTATTGTTTTCAGTTATGATAGCATGTTATATGATTTGATTTAAGGTGCATGTTTATCTGGATTGAATTGCATGCTTATTTGGATTTGATTTCATAGATTATGAAATCCAGTATCCTTGAATATGTTTATGATAGCATGTGTTACGATTTAGATTGTTTCTGTACATGCTTACCATGTTTTATACTGGGATTTATTCTCACCGGAGTTATCCGGCTGTTGTCTTGTTTTGTATGTGTGCATGACAACAGGTGGGGCTGGATCAGGGTCAAGATGAGAAAGAGGCTGTACTAGATAGCGTGGTGATTTCGGACTTACTGTAGACTTGTTTTATTACTTGAACTTAGTAACTAAACCTTAGACTGAGGTTGTACAGTATTGTACTTTTCTACTGACTTGTAGTTGTTATACGGAGATGTATATTAATTAGATTCCATTACCTTCCGCATTTATATTTTAAAAAGAAAATTTTTTTTTAGACCCTGTTTATCAGAACTGATAATTAAATCCCAACGATAATTAAGAAGATGATTAGCGTCCGGGTCCCCACAACAGGTGGTATCAGAGCGATAGATCCCTTAGATTGAGATAGTCAGAACTGATAGATCTTTCAGACTGAGATAGAAGAGAATGAGCGGGGTAGATTGAATTTTCTTTTCTTGCATGTGATTGCTAGCATGTGATTTATTCTGATGTTGATTTACATGATATGTGCTAGCATGAATTACTGTTTTCCCTATTACATGTTGGTTGTATCTGAGTTGATTGCAGCATGTAATTGTTAAGCCTGAATCAGAATCGAGTCTGAATCAGAGGTGTATGATCAGAGGAGGGCTGAGACAGATAGTATAGATTGTGTACTAATCTGTTTGATATTCAGATATAGCGCCTCGGAGAATTCCAGAAAGGGGTAGTACTTCGACAGAACAGATAGGTACGTCAGAAAAGCAGATGGAAACGCAGTTGATGTAGTATCCCGATACCTAATTTGAGTTAATTATTGGATTAATTATATTTTTCGGTGGGATCGGAAGGACCGAACCAGGTTCGGATCGTCCGAAGAGGGTTCGGATCATCCGAAGTGGGTTCGGACCGTCCGAGACAGGTGGCTGGACACGTGGAAGGGTTCTGGACACGTGGAAGAGTTCGGATCGTCCGATCAGGGTTCGGATCGTCCGAGACAGGTGGCTGTACTCGTGGAAGACATGCAAGATTCGGATCGTCCGATCAGGGTTCGGACCGTCCGAAGTGTGCCGGATCGGAGCGTCCGAAGTGGATCGGATCGTCCGAACGTTGGCTATAAATAGAGGCGCGAGGCTTCATTTGTGACTCGCCATTTCAGAGTGTTCAAGAGCATTTCAGTCGTTTCTGACAGGTTCTAGTCTTTTTCCGAGGTTCGGGCATTAGCGGGGAGCTACTAGTGTTGTAGCGGAGCTGTGCTCTAGTTTGGAGCTAGCGGCACCAGTGGGCTGACTGCGGACGCAGGTGTGAGTCTAGGACTGATTGTTAGGATCTGCTGGTTTGAGGTACGAAAGTACTATCCGAGATATCCTGGTCGAGTATACATCCTTATATGTGTTGCATGATTATGTGGTGCATTGATATATGTCATATGATGCATGCTATTATGTCACGTTTTATGATGCATGTTGCATTTCATGTTGAGCCGTATCTCCTTCGAGATAGCCTTTACTGTTGAGCTGTATCTCTTTCGAGATAAGCTATATCTTGTGGGGCCGCTCAGCCCTGTCTTGTCTTGTGGACGCATGGACACCGAGAGTACACAGTGGCCGACGGGTCCGGAGGGCTTCGGTGATCCGGGACATTTTAGGTCCACGTCTGTTCTTGTAGTGGATGCAGTGACCCAGAGGAGTACCGCGCGGCACTATCCACTTGGCGCCTCTAGACTGAGCATTTTGAGATCCTTTGTTACTCCTGTTTCTTGACTACCCTGGTATCATATCATAGCATGTGCATTTCATATAGGCTTGTATACTCATGCTTTTGTACTGGGCGTTCTTATCGCTCACGTCCTCGGTTTTGTTTATCTTGGACACCCCATTCCCACGGGGCAGGCCTCAGGTTGGATGGCTCAGGAGGAGGAGGAGAAGGACGTTGAGTAGCCGGTGGAGTTTTTTTATTCAGTACTCTTTGATTCGATATGGTTGTACCGTATACTTTCTTTTCATTCTGAGTTGTTATGGATTTTCGATGGGGTTGTATAGCTATCATTTGTTGACCTTTTCCGCTATTATCTCTGATTGTTATTAATTAAGTTAATTGCATGCTTAGTTCTTGATTAGTAGGTGATTCTGGAACGGGTCACTACATTTATGGTATCAGAGCATGCTTACGATTTTGGGATATAGATTCTGTTTTGGGATTTTCGTGGACCATTTTACCATTTTCCCTATTCTATCTTGTAGCGATGGCTGACCACTTTGGTGATGAGAGTAGTCAGGGAAGTGTAGGTCGTTGGGGTGACCAGGACGATCGTAGGCGTCATCGTGAACATCGTCATCGTCGGGATGGTCCTAGGCGTTTTGATTTGCACCGTTTCATTCAGATGGGGCCTAAGCCTTTAGTCGGCGGTGAGACTCCCGATGATGCTGAGGATTGGTTAGAGCGCATGGAGAGTTGTTTCCGTGCATTCCAGTGCACCGAGGAGCAGAGGATGGAGACCCTTAGTTTTCTTCTCGAGGGCCGTGCGCGCAAGTGGTGGCGATCGACTTCTGCGCCGATAGTCCAGTCTCAGGGCAGGGTGACTTGGGCCGATTTCCGTGCAGCTTTCATGCAGCTGTATTTTCCTCCAGCCCTTCGCCAGGCAAAGACGATTGAGCTCCTGAATCTTAAACAGGGGAGTATGTCTGTTGATGAATATCAGCAGAAGTTCTTCGAGTTGTTACCCTTTGCCCCTCATATCAGTGGCAGTTCTGAGGCCAAGTATGACCATTTCCTCCAGGGTCTTAACCAGGAGATTTTTGATCGAGTCACTGTCTGTGATAATCCTACTTCTTATGATGGGTTAGTGAACCGGTGTCGCCAGGCAGAGATCAGTCTCCAGCGTGGTAGGGCTATTCTTTCTTCTAGACCTCCGAGTACTTTGAGCCCTCGATCTCAGTCTTTCAAGAAATCTGGTTCTTCTTCTTCTGGATCTGGATCACGGTCTAGCGGTGTTTTCCGCTTTGGTAAAAAAAAGGTTTCTTGTGTGCATTGTGGGAAGAACCATCCATCGGAGCAATGCCGATCAGCCGCGGGAGCTTGTTTTCAGTGCGGAGAGATGGGTCATCTCAAGAAGAATTGTCCTCAGTTGCGAGGTGGAGCAGGATCTGGTTCCGGATCTCAGACGACTGTTCAGCAGAGGAGGCAGAGTCAGGCAGTGGGTAGTTCAAATCTTCGACCTCGTGCCCAAGGTCAGGTTTTTGCGCTGAACCAGGATCAGGCTGCAGATGAGACAGAGAGAGTCATAGCAGGTACTTTTCGTTTATGCGGTATTCCTGCTGTTGTTCTTATTGATACCGGAGCATCACATTCATTCATTTCTGCACGATTTGTTAAGCGTCATAAGTTACCATATGTTTCTCTAGACGTCATTCTTTCCGTTTCTACCCCGATGGGTCATTCGGTGTTAGCAAAGCGTCTAGTGATGGGTTGTCCCTTAGATTTTGAGGGTAACGAATTGATTGCGAATCTTATGATCTTGGAGATGGAAGATTTTGATTGTATTCTAGGTATAGACCTATTGACTACCTACCGAGCTACCGTGGATTGTTACCAGAAGCTTGTTCAGTTTCGTACGACTGAGAGCTCTAGTTGGTTTTTCTATGGTGAGGGAGCGCGACCTCCGATGCCAGTGGTATCTGCTCTGAAAGCCTGTCGTGCTTTAGAGGCGGGCGGGGAAGGCTACCTCATCTATACGATTGATTCTTCCACAGGTAGTGTTGGTATAGATGATATTCCAGTGGTTTGTGAATTTCCTGATGTTTTTCTAGATGAGATTCCTGGTTTTCCTCCGGTTAGAGAGGTGGAATTTGGCATTGAGTTAATGCCAGGGACTGCACCGATTTCTCGTGCCCCCTATCGTCTTGCTCCGTCAGAGATGAGAGAATTGAAGCAGCAATTACAGGATCTTCTTGATAAAGGTTATATTCGCCCGAGTGTTTCACCTTGGGGAGCTCCAGTCTTGTTTGTCAAGAAGAAAGATGGATCTATGCGATTGTGCATTGATTATCGCCAGCTGAATCGTGTGACGATCAAAAACAAGTATCCATTACCTCGTATCGATGATTTGTTCGATCAGCTTCAGGGTACCTCTGTTTACTCCAAGATTGACTTGCGATCGGGTTATCATCAGATGAGAGTCAGAGATGATGATATTTCCAAGACTGCATTTCGTACTCGATATGGGCATTACGAGTTTCTAGTTATGCCATTCGGATTGACAAATGCGCCAGCGGTGTTCATGGATCTGATGAACCGAGTCTTTCGGGATTTTCTAGATCAGTTTGTTGTGGTTTTCATCGACGATATCTTGATTTATTCTCACAGTGTGGAAGAGCATATCCAGCACTTGAGGATTGTGTTGCAGATTCTTCGCGAGAAGCAATTGTATGCTAAGCTGAGTAAGTGCGAGTTCTGGATTGATCGTGTAGTATTCCTTGGTCATGTGATTTCCAAGGAAGGAATTTCTGTGGATCCTAGCAAGATTGAGGCAGTGCTGAATTGGTCACGTCCTATGACGGTGGCTGAGATCCGTAGTTTCCTAGGTCTGGCAGGGTATTATCGTCGCTTCATCGTGAATTTCTCTCAGGTAGCTAGACCATTGACGCAACTTACTCGGAAGGATGTTCCATTTGAGTGGTCATCTGAGTGCGAAGATAGTTTCAGAGAGCTTCGTCGACTTCTGACTTCTGCACCTGTTTTGGCGTTACCGTCAGGATCTGATGGTTTCAGTGTTTACACCGATGCCTCTTTTCAAGGCTTAGGGTGTGTGTTGACGCAGAATGGTCATGTGATCGCTTATGCTTCCAGACAGTTGAAACCTCACGAGGAAAAGTATCCTATTCATGATCTAGAATTAGCTGCTATTGTGTTCGCGCTGAAGATCTGGCGTCATTACTTGTACGGGGTTAAGTTTGAAATTTTTACTGATCATAAGAGTCTGAAATATCTGTTCACTCAGGCTGAGTTGAACATGAGACAACGTCGTTGGATGGATCTACTTAAAGATTATGACTGCGAGATCAAATACCATCCAGGTTCTGCGAATCTCACAGCCGATGCTCTTAGTCGCAAGGTGAGAATCTCTGCACTTCAGACCAGTGCTATGATTAGTACCATCCAGGATTGTTGTTCATTGGGATTTAATTTCAAACATCGGAAAGGTATGGAGAGCATTCGTGTTGCTACCATTTTATCTGAGCCAGCTTTGTTCGCTCGGATTCGAGATGCACAGATGTCTGATCTCAAGACTCAGAGATTAGCCCGATTGGTTGGTGGAGATAGCAATTTCCATTATCAGTCTAATGGTCTTCTGTGTTTGTCTAATCGGGTTGTGGTACCAGAGGATGATACTTTGAGGGAAGAGATCTTGGCTCAGGCTCATCGAAGCAAGTTGAGTGTCCATCCAGGAAGCAACAAGATGTATAAAGATTTGAGGACACGATTTTGGTGGAAAGGGATGAAGCGCAGCGTTTATCAGTTTGTTTCCAAGTGTCTTGTTTGTCAACAGGTTAAGGCAGAGCACCGTCGACCGGGAGGATTATTGTTGAACTTACCTATTCCCGAATGGAAGTGGGAGCATATCGCGATGGATTTCATTACTCACTTACCATTGTCTTCGAGGAATAGTGATGCTATTTGGGTAGTGGTGGATCGACTCACCAAGTCTGCTCATTTTCTGCCATATAACCGTGATTTCACTTTCGATCGTATGGCTCGATTGTACATTCAAGAGATTTTACGTTTGCATGGAGTGCCAGTCAGTATTGTTAGTGACAGAGATCCTCGTTTTACCTCACGATTTTGGGGTAGTTTCCAGTCGGCATTGGGTACTTCACTAAGTTTAAGTACGGCTTATCATCCAGAGACCGACGGTCAAACAGAGAGGACTATCCGTACACTTGAGGATATGTTGCGAGCTTGTGTTATGGATTTCGGAACCGCTTGGCAGGATCATTTGCCTTTGATTGAGTTCGCGTACAACAACAGCTATCATCGTAGTATTGGTATAGCACCATTTGAGGCGTTGTATGGGCGACGTTGTCGTACTCCATTATTCTGGGACGAAGTTGGGGAACGACATGTTGAGGGACCGGAGCTAGTCCAGCAGGCTATTGATAAGGTTGCAGTAATCAAGAAGCGGATTAAGATCGCTCAGGATCGACAGGCTAGTTATGCGAACACCAAGCGGCGACCTCTTTATTTTCAGCCAGGTGAGAAAGTGTTTCTCCGAGTTTCGCCTTTTCGCAGGAATTTGAGATTTGGTCTCAAGGGTAAGCTGTCTCCGAGATTTATTGGTCCATTTGAAATATTGGAAAGCGTGGGAGATTTGGCTTACAGACTTGCATTGCCGCCGTACCTATCAAGTATTCATGATGTGTTCCACGTATCTTTGTTGAGACGATATGTAGCAGATGAGTCTCACATCTTGCATCCCTCAGAAGTTCAACTTGATTCGGATTTGTCTTACGTAGAACGACCAGTTCGGATTCTAGATCGCAAAGACAAGGTGTTGCGGAATAAGATCATTCCTCTTGTCTTAGTTCAGTGGCAGCGCAGAGGCACTGAAGAAGCCACTTGGGAGCTAGAGAGTCGTATGCGTTCGGAGCATCCAGAGCTCTTTTGAGTTATGCTTTGTATATGTTTGTGTTTTCAGTTGTAATCGAAATATCAGTTGTGTTCAACAACAAGTGTGATGTAATAACGATGTTGTTATTCCGTTTTGTTCATCCTATAAACCTGATTTCGAGGACGAAATCTTTTTAAGGGGGGGAGAATGTAGTATCCCGATACCTAATTTGAGTTAATTATTGGATTAATTATATTTTTCGGTGGGATCGGAAGGACCGAACCAGGTTCGGATCGTCCGAAGAGGGTTCGGATCATCCGAAGTGGGTTCGGACCGTCCGAGACAGGTGGCTGGACACGTGGAAGGGTTCTGGACACGTGGAAGAGTTCGGATCGTCCGATCAGGGTTCGGATCGTCCGAGACAGGTGGCTGTACTCGTGGAAGACATGCAAGATTCGGATCGTCCGATCAGGGTTCGGACCGTCCGAAGTGTGCCGGATCGGAGCGTCCGAAGTGGATCGGATCGTCCGAACGTTGGCTATAAATAGAGGCGCGAGGCTTCATTTGTGACTCGCCATTTCAGAGTGTTCCAGAGCATTTCAGTCGTTTCTGACAGGTTCTAGTCTTTTTCCGAGGTTCGGGCATTAGCGGGGAGCTACTAGTGTTGTAGCGGAGCTGTGCTCTAGTTTGGAGCTAGCGGCACCAGTGGGCTGACTGCGGACGCAGGTGTGAGTCTAGGACTGATTGTTAGGATCTACTGGTTTGAGGTACGAAAGTACTATCCGAGATATCCTGGTCGAGTATACATCCTTATATGTGTTGCATGATTATGTGGTGCATTGATATATGTCATATGATGCATGCTATTATGTCACGTTTTATGATGCATGTTGCATTTCATGTTGAGCCGTATCTCCTTCGAGATAGCCTTTACTGTTGAGCTGTATCTCTTTCGAGATAAGCTATATCTTGTGGGGCCGCTCAGCCCTGTCTTGTCTTGTGGACGCATGGACACCGAGAGTACACAGTGGCCGACGGGTCCGGAGGGCTTCGGTGATCCGGGACATTTTAGGTCCACGTCTGTTCTTGTAGTGGATGCAGTGACCCAGAGGAGTACCGCGCGGCACTATCCACTTGGCGCCTCTAGACTGAGCATTTTGAGATCCTTTGTTACTCCTGTTTCTTGACTACCCTGGTATCATATCATAGCATGTGCATTTCATATAGGCTTGTATACTCATGCTTTTGTACTGGGCGTTCTTATCGCTCACGTCCTCGGTTTTGTTTATCTTGGACACCCCATTCCCACGGGGCAGGCCTCAGGTTGGATGGCTCAGGAGGAGGAGGAGAAGGACGTTGAGTAGCCGGTGGAGTTTTTTTATTCAGTACTCTTTGATTCGATATGGTTGTACCGTATACTTTCTTTTCATTCTGAGTTGTTATGGATTTTCGATGGGGTTGTATAGCTATCATTTGTTGACCTTTTCCGCTATTATCTCTGATTGTTATTAATTAAGTTAATTGCATGCTTAGTTCTTGATTAGTAGGTGATTCTGGAACGGGTCACTACAGTTGAACAGGTTTCAGTCGTTTCAACCGCCATTCTTGAAGGGAACTGAGACGCCTCCAAACTGTGAGAATTGGCTTGAGGAGATAGAAATGGTGTTTGAATTCCTTGATTTCACAGATGAGTGTAGGGTTAACCTAATTGAGAACCAGTTGCAAGAAAATGCAAGAAGATGGTGGTTACTAACCAGAGGAGCTTTAGAACAGAATCGTTCAACGATTTCGTGGAAGATCTTTAGATTTGAATTTTATCAAAGATTCTTCCCAATATCCTATAGACAGGAAAGAAGTGCAGAGTTTACAAACCTGAAACAGGGACAAATGAGTATTGAGGAGTACTTGGCGCAGTTCTTCACCTTATTACGTTTTGCCTCTCTTGTGGCTAGAAATGACGATGCTATTTCTAGTCAGTTTATTCAGGGATTGATTCCTGAAATACGTACATTGGTGAATGTGAAGCAATCGAGTAGTTTTGCTGATACCCTGAATAGAGCCAAAAGAGCAGAAACCGTTCTGATAGGACAACAGGGAGCATCGTATGATTTTCCAGTACCGAGTCTACAGCAACTGCCTTCCAGAGTTGAGATTGGCAGTAGCAGTGGTGAAAAGACAGAACAACTGAAGATTCGGAAGAAACAGTTTAAGAATTTGGGAAATGAACCGAGTGGTTCATCGGTATCCAGTGTGTCCAGTCCGAGTTATACTGGTGTATATTGCAGAAATTGTGGAGGAAGACATCCCACAGAACACTGCCAGGGAGTACTTGGTAGATGTAACGTTTGTAAACAGTCGGGACACTTTGCGAAAGTTTGTCCCTAGAAGCGTTCCCGACGATTGTAGGAAATAGAGTTCAATTGAAAACACAGATCCAGAATTCACAACAGGTACTATTCCTTTATGATTATAATGCATATGTATCGATATGTACTAATGCATTCTTCCTGAGTATCTGTGATGGAGCTGCATGAAGATATGTTGTATCTGTTGGATCTGTTTATACTGTAGTATAGATTCCTTGCTTGTTGGTTAAATGTTGATATTAGAGATTTCTGTAACATGTTATATACTACAGTAAGATGAAAAACGAGATCGAGTTAGATTATGATGTACTTGGGTTTTTTTGATTTGATCGCAGTACTGATATGTATATGCTGAACAAGTACAGACATATTGTAGTATTTTGCCAGAAATAGTAAGAATCAGACCAGAAATGACTGATCAATGGAGATACCACGATAAGGATTCTAGATTTAGAACTCCTTTAGTATCTGTGTTGTATATGACTCGATTAATACAGAAAGGAACAGATGGTATCCTTATGTATTCAGTAGATTTACTGAAATCGAGCCTAACATTGACAGATATGTCAGTGATGTATGAATTGACTGATGTGGTCAGATAAGATTTTAGATTTGTGATAGCAGAAAGATAGAGTTCAGGATTGAATTCAGATCAGATATTGATTGTTATTTTAGCATTCAGTACAGAATGATATTGAATATACAGAATGGAACAGAATGAGAATTGAAAGATCAGTAGAAGAGTATCGACACATTTGATTTAGTGTTGCTCTTGGCGTGTTTCAGTATATTCAGAGATGTTCTGATGACTCTATGCTTGTTATATCTATGAGATTTTGATATATTTGCAGCATATGATGGAGTGAATAGAATCTCTGAAGATGTATTGAATATTCTGAGAACTGTAATTGGTCTATACAGAAATTGTTCAGATAAGAACTGTGCTTGAAACAGATTGTGTTCAGAATATGCGATATCTGAAATAAGTATACAGATTGATTTTGATCCAGTTGAGAATAGAATCAGTGACAGGGCATGATATTGAGGTCAGAAAGATCAGAAATTTCAGAAATGCCAGAAGGTCAGACATTTATTTTATCTGTTTGAGTATTATTGCTTCTAGATCAGTATGTAATACAGATGGTATAGCTGGGGAGTATATTTTATTTACAGATGAAATATAGCAGTGCTCAGAATGACATGAAGATATTGACCAGAAATCAGTGTTTTATGAGTTCATTGAACTCACTAGATTTGTATAGGTTACTGATATTTCGTAGCTGGTTTGATATTACTGTGGTTTTGAATCCGTTTGTGATACAGATTGTTATGAACCGTTGAGATTATATATATATATACAGTTCAATTGTATCAGAGTTAAGTTCATGAGTTACAGCAATTCAGAAATGAGGTCAGAATATGTCAGAATTGTATAACAGAATTGACATTGAGAGTCAGAACCGAATACCAGGTAGGTATTTCTTCTTTAATTTATATTATTAACTGATTGTTTATGCCGAATAGTTCGAATCAGATATCACAGATAGTGTCAGACATGCACAGTGATGGATTCAGTTTTCATGCGGATAACAGACAGTTTTGGTGTAGATAGATTAGAGCAGTTATTGCAGAATTTATGCTGAAATGTTGGCAGAAATCATACTGATAGGTCTAAATCACTAACAAAATAAGCAGAAAGATAGAAATCAGAAGATTTATTACAGAATTGTATATTTCTGAATAGAAATGGGAGTACATTTCTATGGTTTTTTTTTTTATAACATTACTGCCATTTTCTACAGATTGTCATATGATATGATTAAGATTGACAGATTGTTCAATCTATATCTATTAGTTTGTACCAGATAACGTACAAACAGAACCAAATGACACAGATTGATGTCAGAGGAATGATCAGAATCAACAGAATGTTGAGATAGAGTATATCAGAACGTGATTTCTGGTTGATTTGGTACTTGTGACAGAGTATATCATAAGTTGCTCCTTAGATTAATTGCAGATTGACAGACTGTCAGAATGTACTAGCGAGATATTGGAAGATTTAGGTACAGCTTTGGTGCTGGATGTTAGCACTAGTTGTTATGAATTATTATCACTGTATGAATTCATGTTTGATGATAGTTATAAAGATAGTTCAGAATGGACAGAGGTAAGAAACCAACGTCGGATAATGACGATTGGTATCTGAAGCCGAAGGTGGTATATGTCCTTGTTTGGGATAGACAGATTGGATAACAGCTGTGGTACTGATATGTGATGAGCTGTAGATTGGTTTATACGGATGTTGTATACCAACATGGCACGATTGATTTTGTCAGGGTTAATTTGAGAAGTATTATGATAATATACTTCATGAATTCTCATTCCAGATTTGAAATCAGAGGTTGATACAAGAAAGAGATTTCAGAATGGGTTTATTGGGATGAGTTTTGATTTAAACTCTATTATACACTTCTCCTGTTATATCTGAACCGATTGTTTATGAGTTCGAGGACGAACTCAGATCTAAGAGGGGGAGAAATGTAATGCCCAGGAATTATGGAATTGATAAACCAAGATTATTAATCTTCATTGACGTAAGACTCGGAAGATATGAGAATGCATGACATGCAATGAGGGAAGGAAAGACTTGAGAAACCAAGTGTGGCATGATCAAAAAAAAAAAACTAAAATTTAGAAGTTAGCACGACCGCACCCGCGGTGCTAGCACGACCGCACCCGCGGTGCATGGGCAGCAAGTTGGTAAGAAATTCCGTAGCGTCACCGCACCCGCGGTATTAGATGGAGCGCACCCGCGCTGATGACACCGCACCCGCGGTCTTGCAAGAAGCGCACCCGCGGTCTGAGCTGCCGAGAGAATGGCTAGGATCACCGCTTGAGCGCACCCGCGCTCCTTACACTCACCGCACCCGCGGTCATGCGTGTTGCATGAGAAATGATGCCACGTTTCCCAGCCTTGCATGCAGTATATATATTAGGATTGCACGTGGTTTCTCTCCAAATTTCAGAAAAGGGTCGAAGGTTTGAAAGGAAAATCCTTACGCCTTTTCGATTGTTGATTTCGAAGAATCCAGGTATCAAAATTAGAATCCGAACGCAGCAGCGTGTTCCTCTCGACTCAAGCTATACCAGGACGTATGTTTTATTACGTTTTGAGATGTTTTGGAAATATGATGTTGTCAGAACTGAATATGATTCAGATATGTTGTTTCTGCTACCGTAGACATTGTATAATCGAAGTCAGATTTACGAACAGACTGTTTATACAATTGTTATGAATTTCAGAAGATATTGACTGAGATGAAACACTAGAATGGTATCGTTCTTGATTCAAGAATAAAGAGATGATTATTCTTATGTGTTTGGATAGATTATTCAGCATGTTTGTGGAATTAGATCAAAGAAATGATGCGGTATGTTTGTGTTATGAATTTCAACAGATCGTGAGTCGAATTCCAGAGATATTGACATACAAGAATTAGAAGAATGATGATATGGTATTGATTATGCCTTTAGATTTGATATTTAGAATGTTGAGGTTGACGGGGTTACAAGATTGTATTATTGTACTGTTACAACATCAGTTGATTCAGATTGATCAGATTCAGTTATGATTTAGATTTCATCGTGATATTCGTTGATATGAATGAGATTGTATCTTGTTCAGATTTTTGGTCAGATTATGTACTGAGTTAAGTATTGATCAGAACAGATTGTGAATTGAGTTATTCATTGATACAGTGTATTTGATATTGTCATTTCAGATTTGATATGTACAGATTTGAATACAGGTCATCGTCTTCCTCCGACCGGGACGACAAAGGTATAAATCATGTGGTCACGGGATTGCACAACTCGATTCAGATTTGATACGAGTTTCCCTAAATCACATACTAAACTGTTATTACAATTGATTTTGTAATATATTGTTTACTGATTTGTATTCGAGTCCTGAGATAGGAGAGATTGGCAGATCGGCCAAAACTAGACGTTCGGTGTATCGTTACATAGGAGCAGACACCCTCCGATTGTAGATTATTCGATACAGATATGACCGAAGTCTAGGAATAAGACCTACGTTACCCCGATTGGGAGAGTAGGTAACAGACAGTGACGTCTTATTCACACCGGGATCCCTAGAGTTAGAATTGAGTCGAGTCTAAACATGATTTGACCAGAATTGCATGTGTTTATAGATGTGGTTTCATAGACTATGAAACCCATGTTTATTGCTTTCAGTTATGATAGCATGTTATATGATTTGATTTAAGGTGCATGTTTATCTGGATTGAATTGCATGCTTATTTGGATTTGATTTCATAGATTATGAAATCCAGTATCCTTGAATATGTTTATGATAGCATGTGTTACGATTTAGATTGTTTCTGTACATGCTTACCATGTTTTATACTGGGATTTATTTTCACCGGAGTTATCCGGCTGTTGTCTTGTTTTGTATGTGTGCATGACAACAGGTGGGGCTGGATCAGGGTCAAGATGAGAAAGAGGCTGGACTAGATAGCGTGGTGATTCCGGACTTACTGTAGACTTGTTTTATTACTTGAACTTAGTAACTAAACCTTAGACTGAGGTTGTACAGTATTGTACTTTTCTACTGACTTGTAGTTGTTATACAGAGATGTATATTAATTAGATTCCATTACCTTCCGCATTTATATTTTAAAAAGAAAATTTTTCTTTAGACCCTGTTTATCAGAACTGATAATTAAATCCCAACGATAATTAAGAAGATGATTAGCGTCCGGGTCCCCACAAGGACGGTGAGGATCATGGACATGAGAGACATCTACCACGACACCCTCCACAAGACTTGAATGCCCAGATGTTAGCTAGGATGACTCAGTTCTTCGCACAGTTCACGGGGAACAATGCTGTGGTAGCCAGACAGACGGAGCCTGAGGCTGTCTGTGAGCGGTTCATGAAGATGAGGCCGAATGAGTTCTTAGGAACGCCAGATCCTTTGGTTGCAGAGGGATGGATTAAATCCCTTGAGGTTATTTTTGAGTTCATGGGGCTCGAAGATTGAGATAGGGTTCACTGTGCGACTTATCTGTTAGGAGGAGACGCTCGCCTGTGGTGGGAAGGAGCATCTGTAGCTTTGGATTTGGCTACTTTGAGCTGGATGCGCTTCACAGAGGTATTCTACTCTAAATATTTTACTGACAAGGTGCGTTCCAGGTTGACCAGGGAGTTTATGACCCTGAGGCAGGGAGACATGACTGTTACGGAGTTTATCCATAAGTTTGATAGGGGTTGTCACTTTGTATCCCTGACTGCAAATGACGCTAGTGCCAAATTGAGGCAATTTATGGATGGTCTGCGGTCAATCTTGCGCCGTGATGTTAGGGTGGCTGTCCTTACTACCTATGATGTCGCTATTTCCTGAGCTCTAACGGTAGAGCAAGATCAGAATGATATTGAGAGCGATCGCCATGGTAAACGACCATTTCAGGCACCACCCCGCCCTCCTCAGCAGCAGCATCCAAGTAAGAAATATTTCCACGGCCCATCTAGGAGCAGAGGACAACAACAGCAGGGACAAGTAGTCCCGAGGACATCTGAGTATCCAGTCTGTGCCAGGTTCTCACACCGTCATGCTGGGACTTGTATGTATGGTTCGGGAAAGTGTTACAAATGTGGTAGTACTGACCACATATTGAAGAATTTTCCTCAGAAGAATCTGCCTACCCAAGGCAGAGTTTTTTCTCTCCATGCAGCGGAGACTAACCCGGAGACGATGCTCTTGACAGGTACCTTAAATCTTTAAGTTGTATTTCAAATTTAGTGTGTTGGGTTAAGATTTTGAATTTAGAATTTGTGATAGGCTTGCATGTTCTAATCAGTGTTATTTACGGGAAGCTAGTTCAGAAGAACTTTGACCTTTGCATGTCTATAAGCATAGTTCTTGTAAAACTATTGGGTTAGCATGATGTTCCAATCTTTCAAGGAGAATTTTTATAGCTGGTTCCGCTACGAATGCCTTGATAGATTCGGGGGCTACTCATTCGTTCATTTCAGAGACCTTTCCAAATTTCCTCAAGGTCAAGACCATTGGGCTAGATATAGCGTATTCAGTAGTTCTACCTTCTGGAGAGGAGATGATGGCTACTAATGTGATCCGAGACATAGACCTCGAACTTCATGGTAATCTCGTTTGAGCGGATCTTATCGTTTTGCCAATGCCAGAATTTGACATCATTCTGGGTATGGACTTGCTTTTGAGGAACAGAGTTTTGATTGACTTCCAGCGGAGATCTGTTCTAGTCCGACCGCCTGGGATGGAGCAATTCTTATTCGAACCAGACAAGTACTTTCATTTACCGCGTATGATATCTTGTGTCCAGGCTAAGAAGCTCATTTATATAGGGTTCCGAGCATTTTTAGCTACTTTTGTATCTGTTTCCGAGTCACCCAGTCAGTCTGCTTCCGATGTTCCAATTGTCCAGGATTTTCTAGATGTTTTTCCTGATCACGTCTCTGGTTTACCACATGTGCGAGAAGTGGAATTCTCTATATTGAGCTTATGCCAGGTATCGCATCGATTTCAAAATCACCGTACCGATTAGCACCAACAGAGATGGCAAAACTCAAGAAAAAAATTCAAGAACTTCTGGACAAGGAATTTATTCGCCCGAGCTTTTCGCCATGGGGAGCACCAGTCTTATTTGTGAAGAAGAAGTATGGTTCGATGAGGCTCTGTATTGATTACCGGGAGTTGAACGGAGTTACAGTTAAGAACAAATATCCACTCTCGAAGATTGAAGATTTATTTGATCAGTTGCAGGGAGCTTCAGTATTCTCCAAGATTGATCTACGTTCTGGTCATCATTAGTTGAGGGTGAAAGACGCCGATGTTGTCAAGACTGCTTTTAGGACTCTTTATGGCCGCTTCGAGTTTCTTGTGATGGCATTCGGTTTAACGAATGCGCCAGCGATCTTCATGGATCTCATGAATCGCGTATTTCAGCCGTATCTTGATCAGTTCGTGATAGTATTCATAGACGATATTCTCGTCTACTCAAAGAATCAAGAGGATCATAGCAGACATCTGACCACAGTATTGCAGACCTTACAAAAGCACAAGCTATTCACGAAGTTCAGCAAGTGCGAGTTCTGGTTAGAGAAAGTGGCGTTCTTAGGCCACGTCGTTTCTAGCAGTGGTGTTGAGGTAGACCCAGCAAAAGTTGCAGCAGTCAGAGATTGGATTGTGCCGCAAAATGCATCAGAGATCCGTAGTTTTCTTGGGCTAGCAGGATATTATCGGAAGTTTATTCAGGGATTCTGCTCTATCGCAGTTCCACTCACGTTGTTGACAAAGAAGAATGCTAAGTATGTGTGGAGCGAGGAGTGTCAGAAGAGCTTCGATTCTTTGAAGCAAGCCCTTATTTCAGCACCAGTGTTGGCCATGCTTTCAGGACCCGGGAATTTTGTTTTGTATACCGATGCTTCAAAACTCGGGTCAGGCGCGGTGTTGATGTAGCATGGGAAGATGATAGCATATGCTTCTCGTCAGTTGAAGATTAATGAGAAGAATTATCCTACCCATGATCTAGAGTTGGCAGTCGTAGTATTTTCATTGAAGATTTGGAGGCATTATTTGTACGGAGAGATGTGTCAGATCTTTACCGACCACAAAAGTCTCAAGTACTTCTTTACGCAGAAAGAGTTGAATATGCGTCAGAGGCGTTGTTTGGAGCTAGTGAAGGAATACGACTGCGATATTAGCTACCACCCTGGCAAAGCTAATGTAGTTGTGGATGCGTTGAGCAGGAAAGTCACAGTGATGGCTCATTTGGTGATTCCGAGACCTTTTCAATTTGAGATGCAGAGGTTTGATCTAGAGACATACCCTCGAAGTAGAGTTCCTCGTCTATCTACTTTGACGATTCAGTTTTCTCTTCTAGACCGTATTCACAGTGGACAGTTAGCAGACGAGTAGTTGGCAAAGTTGAGGCAGAGAGATGAGGCCAAGGGCAGTATCTTGTATACAGTTAGAGACGGTATTGTGATATATCGAAACAGAATGTGGTTTCCTAGCATCGATTCTATTCGAGCAGATATTTTAGCTGAGGCCCATATGTCGTCGTACTCTATTCCTCCAGGGTGTACGAAGATGTACAAAGATCTGCAGTTATTCCCGAGTGGAAATGGGAGAATGTTACCATTGACTTCGTTGTCGGTTTTCCGAAATTAGTCAGAGGGTCAAATGCTATCTGGTTGATTGTTGATCGTCTTACCAAATCAGCGCACTTCTTGCCTATTAAGACGACTTTCTCCATGATGCAGTACACAGAGTTATACATACGGGAGATAGTCAAACTTCATGGTATTCTCGTTTCTATAGTGTCTGACCGAGATCCTAGATTCACTTCATCATTTTGGAAGAGTCTACATTCAGCTATGGGTACGAAGTTGTTGTTTATCACAGCTTTTCACCCACATACAGATGGTAGAGTTATCCAGATTTTGGAGGATCTTCTCCGTGCATGTGTTCTCGATTTCTCATGGAGTTGGGAATCAAAGTTTCCATTGGTGGAGTTTACCTATAACAACAATTTCAGTAGTCTATAGGTATGGCCCCATATGAAGCACTGTACGGTCGTAAGTGTAAATCGCCTATTCATTGGGATGAAGTAGGGGAGAAATAAGAATTAGGTCCGGAGATTGTGCAGCAGACTGCTGATTTAGTAGTCAAGATCCGTGATAGGATGAGGACTGCTCAGAGTAGACAGAAGAGTTATGCGGATCAGAGGAGGAGAGATCTAGAGTTTGTTGTTGGTGACCTTGTTTTTGTGAAGATAGCACCGATGAAAGGTGTCATGCGGTTCGGTAAGAAAGGAAAGTTCAGTCCGAGATTCATTGGACCATTTGAGATCCTCGACAGAGTTGGTACATTAACTTATCGTATTGCTCTTCCGCCGAATCTGGCCGGAGTACACAACGTGTTCCACGTCTCCATGCTGAGGAAGTATATGGCGAATCCATCGCACGTCTTAAACTTTTAACCGTTTCATCTCACTCCGAACTTGTCTTATGAGGAAAGACCTGTGCAAATTCTAGACAGACAGTAGAAAAAGCTTCAAAACAAACTGGTCAAGCTAGTGAAAGTCAAATGGCTCAATCATTCGGATGAGGAAGCTACGTGGGAATCTGAGCCAGAGATGAAGAGTCGATATCCCGAGTTATTCGATAAGATTTAATTTCGGGGACGAAATTTCTTTTAAGGGAGGGAGAGTTGTAGAACCTGAGAAATCAGATTACGTATAAGCCATGCATAATTGCTATTATTTAAATTAAAAATGAATTTTTATAAACATATGAAGTGTTTGATTCATTTTAAATAATTGTTAAGTCATGATTATTTATTTTAAAAGTAGATGTTTAGTTTTATCTTTTCAGGATAAATACGTGAGGCCGGAACGGAGTTTGGAGATTAAAGATAATATTAATAATAAGAAAAAAATATTCCTAAATTTAATTTAAGTCAATGAATTATTTAATTTAAAGAAAAAAAAATGTCTTTGGGTTTAATAAATTAATTGGAGCTAAGTAATTAAATAAGTTCTATTATATTCAATATTTAATTAAAGTTTAAATTAAAATATGTAAGCAAGTGTGGATAAATTAATCTAGGTTCAAGAAATTAAAAACCTAGCATTTTAATACTTAAATTTTAGGTTAAGTATGCCATGCAATAATTTATTCTAAATTAATGTGTTAATTCACTAAAATGTATAATGGGTATTTAAAAAAAAAAACCTTAAAAAATTATAATGGAAGGTTTAAACCATAAGATAACATGCAAAATTTGTAGGAATTCGGTCAATCCCTTAAACAAATTCAAATGTGTAGTAAACTCCATTCAAGTCATTCCTAAATGATTTTTTTATATTCATTTCCCCTTTTAAGTCACCAATTATGAGTAATTCAAACACAATAATTAACCATAATTCTTACTCAACCCATTACCTAGCAAATCAACGTGTACCTGCAGCAAGATAAAAGAATAAGATGAAAGGATCTTCGACTGCAAGTGGTGAAAGACATAATTTAAATCTCATTCAACTTCTTGACTTATAACATCCATCTAAATGCACTTCAATACACATTTATCACCCCTTGAACCTTCACCTTCATTATCTACATTTCCTACACAGCCTTACCTTCGAAAAACATAATAAACTCAGCAGCTTAGAAACATGAAAACAGCAACAGAAACAAGAAGTGAAATTCAACTACGCTCCGCCGCGTCGTGTTTGTCGTTTTGATTTGTTTTCTTCAAAAAAATTTCCAGGCATGTATATATTGTTTCTTTGCTCTACAATCAAGTCCTATAGATATTTTAAACCATTATATATGCATGATTCTAGCAACAACTCGAAATTTACAGCAACCTTGCAAGAAAACTGGATGTGCCACTAACGGCTTTTGAAATGGTATTTCACGGGTTGGTGTGTTTTGTTGCTTACAGGGAGTTGTGCGGTTCCAGCCACTCAAGGCTGCTTATAGGCATGATTTAGAGTGTATTAGGGGGTTGTTAGTTCATTGTTTTACATCCATACACTCACAAACAAAGAAATGACAGCAGAATTTTTCCTTGTGTGCAGAATGGAGTCACGGTTTTGGCCATTGAGTGGGTAAGGTGAGTGTGTTCGAATCTTGGCTGTCCTATGGCCTGTAGCCATGGTTATAACCCTTCCTTAACATGTCTAGGATGTGACCAAGTCATCCTTTCAAGGCTTGGTTCAACGATCAATCGAAATTACACCACAACAAAACAAGTGCTTTTTGGTTTCTTCATTTTCTGTATGAGTATGGTTTCGGTTTTTGAGTGTTTCTTGGATTGTGTTTGGCTTCTTGCCCATATCCATGGTTCATACAACACTCCAACATGTCTAGATCAAGCCATGCTCAATCAAATGGTCACTAGAACGCCACAAGACAGAAAAATAATTCAATACATCACACTCCACAGAAAGTGGCGTTCTCGATTTGGTGCTGTGATTGTCCTAGGTATTTTCTTGGGTTGTGGTTGGCTTTTAGCCCTTAGCCATGGTTCATGACACACCTTAGGATGTTGTTAAGAGACTCTGGTCGGTGGTTCAAGCCCCAATGGACATTAGTTTCATAAAGTGATCAAATAAAGCACAATAGCTGCTGTAGTAAATTTTTGACAGCAACTTGAGTTTAGGTTCAGAGGTCATATTTGAGTTCTTTGTTGGCTTTTAGCCTATGACCTTGGACTGGAGAATACCTCAATGAGTTAGGAAAGTCATGGTTTTGACCGTTCATGATTTGGTTAAGTTTAGAAGTCGTACGAGAATTTACGGTACAATGTGCAAAAATGACCCTCGAGAGAGTGTTTCATGATTTTGGCCTCCATTCACTAATTTTCGTGTTTTACAGTCCTTATGAATATTTTTCAGTATGTTAGGTGTATTATAATCATTATTAAACGTTGGTTTAATGTTGGTTCGAGTTGCTACGAAGCCATGGTTGAAAAAAAAACTAAGTTGTTGGTCCGAATCATCTCGTTTGTGGTTCAGACGTTATGTTTTGTCAATTTAAGATTATTTGCATACATTTCATATTAGAATTAAGTCGCGGCAAGCCTGGGAACGATCCAACTCGTCCGGTATCAACATGGTTAAAATTATATTACGTGCATAAATTATAAAATATTTATTTTTGAGGTATATGTGATATGTCTTGTGGCCACCTTACGTTTATGGGCTTGGAAGTCGGTATGGGCAACCAAGGACCTCTCCACCTAGGGACTTATGATCGGTTTATGATTATGTATGGGTACGGATATCCAGTCCAAGGACTGTGGTGATCTCTACCACCCAGTATACTATGGTTTAGTCTGATAAGGCGTTCATGTTATGTTATGGTCCACTTGCTTCGAAACATTATCTCTACCAGAAAAATTATTATATGATGACAGAGCTCTATCGAGCAAAGCTTTTACGTATAATTTTCAGATTTGCACGTATTTATAATTACTCATGATACGATTTTCACTGTACGCTTTACGAAACTTTATTTTTACGTTGCATGCGATTTTATGATATATTTACTTGTTAATCCCGATTATTACATGTTGAGTCTTTAGACTCACTAGACTTGGTTGTTGTAGGTAGAGATGAGGTCGAGACCGAGGGCGGGGACCAGTGAGTTAGCTCGGGTCAGTAGTAATTGGAACCCGAGGACCTCATGTTTCAGTTTATTCACTTTTTATGTTTAAACTCAGTTTTAATATGTTGGATATTTTTGTTGTTGTTTGAAACACAATACTTAATTTTGTTGTTATGTTAAAGTTAATAATATTTATGAATTATTTTATTAGTGAGGCAAGTTATTTATTTTTAAAAAAAATATTTTACGAAATACGGTTCTTTACAAAGACGGTTCAATGAGACTCTGCATTGACTACCGACAACTGAACAAGGCTACGGTAAAGAATAAATATCATTTGCCTCGTATAGAGGATTTGATCAGTTACAGGGTTCTTCTATATATTCCAAGATCGATCTGAGATCTGGAAATCATCAGCCGAGAGTCCGAGGTTCTGATATCTCTAAGACATTGTTCAGAACCAGGTATGGACATTATGAGTTTATTGTCATGCAGTTCGGTTTAACAAATGCTCCAGCTGTGTTTATGGGTCTGAAGAACCGTGTGTTTCAGAAGTATCTCGATAATTTCGTGATTATTATCATTGATCATATTTTGATATATTAAAAAAATATGATTTATAATGCCAAATATGCCAATTTTCGACATCGACCGTTGGTATTTGAGGCAGGAGACCGAGTATTCTTGAAGATTTCACCTTATAGAGGAATTTTCAGATTTAGCAAGAAAGGGAAACTATCTCCACTTTATATTGGGCCGTATGAGATTCTCGAGAAGATAGGAGATCGTGCCTATCGACTCGCCTTACCACCTTCTTCATCTGGAATACATGATGTACTTCATGTATCTTTGTTGCGGAAGTATATTCCCGATGCATCTCATATTATTCAGCCAGACGAGGCCGAACTTGACGAGACACTGAGTTACTTCAAGAAGCCGATCCAAATTCTCGATCGTAAAGAAAAGAAAATCAGAACAAAGACTATTACACTTGTGAAGATTCAGTGGAGTCGTCATGGCATCGAAGAAGCTACCTGGGAGACTGAGTCAGATATGAGACAGAGATTCCAAGAATTATTTCATTGATGTGAGTTTTATATTCAGCTTATGTAAGGCCCGAGATTTAATTACTGTAATCAGATGACAATTAAATGGTCAGAATTGTGATTAGTGGATATCACAGGAGCCAAATAAAACGTGAAAGGAGAAGCCGGGCGTTGTTGCATTGTGAGCCAAGATTTCGGGCAGAATATGTGGCGCCCGAGCGGTAGAAAAGCACCGCCCGAGCGCCAAGGCATCACAAGAATTCGGACAGAAAGGCTGGCGCCCGAGCGGTAAAGATTTACCGCTCGAGCGCCAATGGGTAATTACCCGACCATCCGAACAGAAACTCTCGCGCCCGGGCGGTAAAGATCAACCGCCTGAGCGCGAGACATGCAAAAGGAAAAGGTGCCACTTGCTTCTCTCATGCAACGTGTAGGGATGTATGTATATATATATATATATATATATACGAATCCTTCCTTTCCCAGAAGCAAAGAACGAAAAGAGAAATTCAGAAAAGGGTCGAGAAAAGGTTACGAGAAATCCTTACGCCTTTTGTGAGAAATCCGTCCGTCAGATTTTGAATCCGACTTCAGTACTGTGTTCCTAGCAACGACAGCTACAACTGGACGTAAGTTTTGTTACGTTTAGACAAGATTTGAATTTATGATATTGTCAGAATTCAATATGATTTAGATATGGTGTTTCTGCTACCGTAGACATTATAGAATTGAAGTCAGATTAAAGAGCAGACCGTTTCTGTAATTGTTATGATTTTTGAAAGATATTGACTGAGATTCTATATCAAAATTGTGTTAATATTCAGAGTATGAATTATGTGACACAGATTATGAGTTCCAGTATTACATTGGTGATGTTCAGAATGACGGGGTATTCAGATTGTATTGTTATGCCGTCGAAACATCAGTTCATTAGATTGATCAGATTCAGGAATGATTTCGATTGTAACGTGATATCGTGGATATGAATTAGATTGTACCTTGTTCAGATATGGATCAGATTATATACTGATTTGAGTATTGATCAGAACAGGTTCTGAATTGAGTTATATACTGATATTGTATTTATGTGATTGTCATTGCCAGACTGGGTATGGACAGATCAGAATACAAGACTTCGTCTTCGTCAGAGCGGGAAGATAAAGGTATAAATAAATGTTGATTCGGGATTGCACAACTCGAGTTAGGTTTGACTTGAGTTTCCCTAAATCACATACTTTATTTTATTGCATAGATATTTGCAGATTATCAGATTGATATGATAATGGATTGACTTAGAATAGAGTCAGAGTCCGAGTCTAGGGCAGACAGCCTAGCTAGGGCAGAACCGTCGAGTCTTTCTCAGAACCGATAAGACTCTAGACTTACGGTGTATCGAAGAGCTTCAGATGTAGATCGACGTCTATCTCAGACACATTCGATACAGCATACCAAAGTCTAAATTAGATTGGGATCCCTAGATTTGAGATAAGATAAGATTAGATCACGAGTCATTGATTCATGTAGTCAGATTAGATACATGTTTTGATGTTTGTTTATGCTTTTATATATGTTTTATATGATTGCGTTTAATACATTGTTTATACTGGGATATTTATATCTCACCGGAGTTATCCGGCTGTTGTCTTGTTTTGTATGTGTGCATGACAACAGGTGGGGCAGGATCAGGGTCCAGAAGATGAGGAGAGATCGAGATTAGAGTGGTAATCACGGACTTGGATGTAGATAGGTTTTATTACTTGAATGTAGTAGTTGAACCTAATTTTAAATTAGAGGCATGTTATACAAGATTTGTATTATTATACTAGTTTGTATAATAGATTGATTCCATTACCTTCCGCATTTTAAAAAGAATAATTTTTAGACCTTGTTTATCATAACTGATAATTAAACCCCAAAGATGATTTAGAAGATGATTAGCGTCCGGGTCCCCACAACAGGTGGTATCAGAGCGGATAGATCCTTTAGATTGAGATAGTCAGAACTGATAGATCCTTTAGACTGGGATAGATTGAGATAGAAGAGAATGAGCGAGGTAGACTGAGTTTTCTTTCCTTGCATGTGATTGCTAGCATGAGAATTATTTCAATGTTGACTTACATTGTGTGTGCTAGCATGATTTACTGCTTTCCCTATTACATGTTGGTTGTTATCCGAGTTGATTGCAGCATGTAATTGTTAAGCCTGGATAAGAACCGAGTCTGAATCAGAGGTATATGATCAGAGGAGGGCTGAGACAGATTGTATAGATTGTGTACTAATCTGTTTGATATTCAGATATACCGCCTCGAAGAATTTCAGAAAAGGGCAGTACTTCGTCTGAACAGAGAGATGTATCAGAAACTCAGTTAGAAGAAAAGATGAAAGAATTTGAGTTATTACAGCCGCCGGTTCTGAATGGTACCGAGACATCTGAAGATTGTCAGAACTGGTTTGATGATATGGAAATCTTGTTCGATTTACTTGACTGTACAGATGAACAGAGGGTTCAAATGGTGCCTTATCAGTTACGAGAAGCCGCCAGGAGTTGGTGGATTACCAGTAGAAGAATGTGGGCACAGAGAGGTACAGAGATGTCGTGGGAAATATTCAGAACTGAATTCTGTCGAAGATTTTTCTCAGCTTCGTACCGAGAGGACAAGAAATTAGAGTTTGAGAATTTGAGCCAAGGGCAACTGAATATTGACAAATATATTGCTAAATTCTCTACTCTACTGCATTTTGCTCCTCATTTAGCTGGAAATGATCATCAGAGGGCTGAATTTGGAGGTAGTTGTATTTATGAATTTGCAACGACCTTATCATTTTGCTGACATCCTGAGTAGTCTGATTAGACAGCTAGGGAGGTTGTGTATGAAGCAACCCCAGACACAGAAATCCCATCTCCGAGATGATCGAGACAGTACGAGTGGAAAGCAAGATTTGCTGAAAACTCGGAAGAAGCCATTCAAGAAGATGGGAAGTGGTTCAGCTAGCTCTAGCGTTTATGGTCCAAGCCATACTGAAGTGTATTGCAGGAGTTGCGGAGGGAGACATCCCACCGAGCAATGCCCGGGAGTGACTGGTAGTTGTCGTATCTGCAGACAGCCGGGACACTTTGCTAAAGTTTGTCCCCAGCGACGGTCCCGAAGATCTTGGGGAACCACGTCCAATTGAGAGATAGACCCAGAATCCATAACAACTACTATTATTGATGATTTTATTGCATATGTATTGATATATACTAATGCATTTGTTAAGAATATCTTTGACCGAGTTGCATGGAGATATGCTATATCTGTTGGGTTGGTTGTACTGTAGTATTGATTTCCTAGCTTGTTGAGGAAAATGTTGATATCAGAGATTTCTGTGACATATTATATACTACAGTAAGATAAGAATGAGATCGAGTTAGATTCTGATGTACTTGTGTTTTAGGATTTGATTGCATTATTGATATGAATATGCTGAACAAGTACAGACATATTGTAGAATTTTTCCAGAAATGGTAAGATTCAGACCAAAGATAACTGATCAGTGGAGATACCACAGTAAGGATTCTAGATTTAGAATTCCTTTGATATCTGTATTGTATATGACTCGATTAATACAGAAAGGAGCAGATTGCATCCTTACGTATTCAGTAGATCCACTGAAATCGAGTTTCGTATTGACAGATTGGTCAGTATTATATGAGTTGACTGATGTTTGCCAGCTAAGATTTCAGATTTGTGGTGATCTCAGAAAGATAAATTTCAGAATTGAATTGAGATCAGGTATTGTTTGTATAGTAGATTTAGTACAGAATGGTATAGACTATACAGAATGATACAAAATGAATTGAAAGAATATTTGAAAGATCATATTAAATATTCTGAGAATTATGATTCTTGTATACAGAAATTGTTCAGATATGGATTTTGTTTGAAACAGATTGTATTCAGAATAGATGATATCTGATGTTAGTATACTAATTGATTTGAGACAGTTGATATTGTGATCAGTGACTGATCAGATACCGATATCAGAAAAATCAGAAGGTCAGAAATGTCAGAATTGTCAGAAATTGATATTATATGAGTTGACAGATTATCTGATATGATTGTGTTTTGAACTGCTTAAGAATGATTGCTTCTAGATCAGTATTTTATACAGATTGTATTGTGTGGGGAGCATATTGTAATTGCAGATGATATATATAGCAGTGGATCAGAATGGCATGAAGATCTGATTGATTTGTCAGAATTGATAGTATTGTTAGAATTTACAATCCTATATATTTACTAGATTAGTATAGATTATGATTATTCTGAATCAGTATTGATAAATATTTTATGAACCGTTGAGAGTATATACAGTTCAGCTTGTATCAGAAATGAATTCGAGAATTTCAGCAGTTCAGAAACGTGATCAGAGTGGTCAGAACAGTATTTCGATAATCAGAGCAGAATATCGGTCAGAAAAACAGATATATGATTTGGTGTTTTGTATTAGACGGATTGTGGTATGATATCAGAATGTTTCAGAGTTGTATAACAGAATTGATATTTATAGTCAGAGCCGAATACCAGGTAGGTATATTTTCGTTTATTTATGTTATTAATTGATTTGTCTGTATCAAATAGTTCGAATCTGAAATCACAGATAGGGTCAGAAATGTACCGTAGTAGATTCAGCTTTCAATTTGATGATTGAGAATGTATGGTATTCGAACATATAGAGTTGATATAGACAGATTAAATCAGTTATAACAGAATTTGCCTTGAAATGTTGGCAGAAATCATACTGATAGGTCTGAATCTCTAACAGAATAAGCAGAAAGATAGAAATCAGAAGATTTATTACAGAATTGTATATTTTTGAATAGAAATGGGAGTACATTTCTATTTCTTTCGTAATGAAATTACCGCCATTTTCTCCAGATTGTGACATGATATGATTGTGATTGACAGATTGATCAATCTATATCTATTAGTTTTTACCAGATAACGTACAAACAGAACCAGATGACATAGATTGATGTTAGAGGAATGATCAGAATTAACAGAATGTTGAGGTAGAATATATCAAGATGTACTTTTCTGGTTAACTTTGTACTTGTAACAGAGTATATCATGAGTTGCTCCTTAGATTTATCGCAGATTGACAGACAGTCAGGGTATATGTTATCCAGATGTTGGAAGATCTTGGTAGAATTATAGAGTGCTGGATGGTAGCACTAATAGATATGACTTATTAGCACTGCATGATAATACCTATCAGCCTACCAGATTGGTAATGAGATAGTTTCAGTCAGAACAGTATACAGTGAATACTACAGATTTCTAGTTCTTTTGAAGAAAATTCGAAAAAAAAAAAATGAAGATAGTTCAGAATGAACATATGTTATAACCAACATCGGATGATGATGATTGGTATTTGAAGGCGAGGATTGAATATGTCCTAGATCGAGAGCAACAGATTTGATGATAGTTGGCTGTATTGAATTATTATAGACTATGGAGTGGTTTATACGGATGGTGTATAACCAACATGGCCAGATTGACTTCGTCAGAGTTAATTTGAGAAGTATTATGATAATATACTTCATGAAGTCTTATTCCAAATTTGAAATCAGAAGTTGATACAAGAACGAGATTTCAGAATGGAGTCAGTGAGATGAGAGTTGATCTAAACTCTGTTATACATTTCTTCTAATATGTCTGAATTGATTATTTACGAGTTCGAGGACGAACTCAGATCTAAGAGGTGGAGAAATGTAAGGCCCGAGATTTAATTACTGTAATCAGATGATGATTAAATGGTCAGAATTGTGATTAGTGAATATCACAGGAGCCAAATAAAACGTGAAAGGAGAAGCCGGGCGTTGTTGCATTGTGAGCCAGGATTTCTGGCAGAATATGTGGCGCCCGAGCGGTAGAAAAGCACCGCCCGAGCGCCAAGGCATCACAAGAATTCGGACAGAAAGGCTGGCGCCCGAGCGGTAAAGATTTACCGCTCGAGCGCCAATGGGTAATTACCCGAGAATCCGAACAGAAACTCTCGCGCCCGGGCGGTAAAGATCAACCGCCCGAGCGCGAGACATGCAAAAGGAAAAGGTGCCACTTGCTTCTCTCATGCAACGTGTAGGGATGTATGTATATATATATATATATATATATATATATATATATATATACGAATCCTTCCTTTCCCAGAAGCAAAGAACGAAAAGAGAAATTCAGAAAAGGGTCGAGAAAAGGTTACGAGAAATCCTTACACCTTTTGTGAGAAATCCGTCCGTCAGATTTTGAATCCGACTTCAGTACTGTGTTCCTAGCAACGACAGCTACAACTGGACGTAAGTTTTGTTACGTTTAGACAAGATTTGAATTTATGATATTGTCAGAATTCAATATGATTCAGATATGGTGTTTCTGCTACCGTAGACATTATAGAATTGAAGTCAGATTAAAGAGCAGACCGTTTCTGTAATTGTTATGATTTTTGAAAGATATTGACTGAGATTCTATATCAAAATTGTGTTAATATTCAGAGTATGAATTATGTGACACAGATTATGAGTTCCAGTATTACATTGGTGATCTTCAGAATGACGGGGTATTCAGATTGTATTGTTATGCCGTCGAAACATCAGTTGATTAGATTGATCAGATTCAGGAATGATTTCGATTGTAACGTGATATCGTGGATATGAATTAGATTGTACCTTGTTCAGATATGGATCAGATTATATACTGATTTGAGTATTGATCAGAACAGGTTCTGAATTGAGTTATATACTGATATTGTATTTATGTGATTGTCATTGCCAGACTGGGTATGGACAGATCAGAATACAAGACTTCGTCTTCGTCAGAGCGGGAAGATAAAGGTATAAATAAATGTTGATTCGGGATTGCACAACTCGAGTTAGGTTTGACTTGAGTTTCCCTAAATCACATACTTTATTTTATTGCATAGATATTTGCAGATTATCAGATTGATATGTTAATGGATTGACTTAGAATAGAGTCAGAGTCCGAGTCTAGGGCAGACAGCCTAGCTAGGGCAGAACCGCCGAGTCTTTCTCAGAACCGATAAGACTCTAGACTTACGGTGTATCGAAGAGCTTCAGATGTAGATCGACGTCTATCTCAGACACATTCGATACAGCATACCAAAGTCTAAATTAGATTGGGATCCCTAGATTTGAGATAAGATAAGATTAGATCACGAGTCATTGATTCATGTATTCAGATTAGATACATGTTTTGATGTTTGTTTATGCTTTTATATATGTTTTATATGATTGCATTTAATACATTGTTTATACTGGGATATTTATATCTCACCGGAGTTATCCGGCTGTTGTCTTGTTTTGTATGTGTGCATGACAACAGGTGGGGCAGGATCAGGGTCCAGAAGATGAGGAGAGATCGAGATTAGAGTGGTGATCACGGACTTGGATGTAGGTAGGTTTTATTACTTGAATGTACTAGTTGAACCTAATTTTAAATTAGAGGCATGTTATACAAGATTTGTATTATTATACTAGTTTGTATAATAGATTGATTCCATTACCTTCCGTATTTTAAAAAGAAAAATTTTTAGACCCTGTTTATCATAACTGATAATTAAACCCCAAAGATGATTTAGAAGATGATTAGCGTCCAGGTCCCCACAGTTTATGTTATACATTTCTCTCTGATATGATTTGATTGCTTGTGATTTCGGGGATGAAATCGTATCTTAGGAGGGGGGGAGAAATGTAATGCACGAGAATTTTGTTATTGTAATCTGAAATGATTTATTGATAATTGATGTGATTATAGACGGAAAGCATCAGACCGGGAAAGATGAGAAAAGACACGAGATATGTGCGAGGACTGTACACCTCGCGCATATGCGCGACACTGATGCGCGCATATGCGCGAAATGGGCAGACGACCTCGCGCATATATGCGGTGGAGGTCCGCGCATATGGGGGAGCTGTGCAGGAGTTACTTGCCAAGTCCAGAGAACCTCGCGCATATGCGCGAGCTGCCGAGAAGACCATTGCGGACACCAGTAGGTCTCACGCATATGCGCCGAGGAGGGTCGCGCATATGCGCGAGACGTACAGCAAGAATATTAATCTCGGGGGAAAGCTTCAAGTCTTAAAATCATAAATTGTGATTTACGAAATATCCGTCCGTCAGAATTTCAATCCGACTTGAGTACTGTGATTCTCGTGTTAGCGGCTTCACACGGACGTACGTTTTATTGATTTTCTTTACGATTTGAAAATATGATATTGAAGGAATCATATATGATTCATATATGGTGTTCTTGACATAGTAGACATCATATAATTGAAACCAAATTGAAGAACAGATACCGTATGAAATTGTTATGATTTTCAGAATGGATTTGATTGAGATTTTGGTATCAGATTTGTATTGTCATCGATTGATTATGAGTTATTGGGAATTGATATGTGTTGATTTGTATTGCTGGGTATAATGAGATTGTGCAGTTATACCGCTGAAACAGAATTAGATCGAGTTTTGTTATATCCAATATTGATTTGAGTGGTATTTTGATATAGTAAATTCGATATTGTCATTGCTAGATTGATAGTGACAGGCTTTGAATCCGAGACTTCAAGAGAGTCAGATTTACAGAAAGAAAGGTATAAATCAATGTTAACCGGGAGATCTACTTGAGTCAGACGGGACTTGAGTTTCCCAAAAACCACATACTTTATTTATTGCATTGATGTTTGCAATTCAAGAGATTGATTTGCTTAGTCTATTGATTTATAGCAAAGCATGTATTGAGTCATGGGCGGAGATGCCTATTCATTTGCGGATATGCCAAGTCTGTGGTGGATAGGCCAACATACTGGATGATTGAATTATATCGATGTTGCTTAGGAGTGAATCGACTCCTACCACTGAGATTTGATATATGTGCCAATGTCCAGGAACCGGGATCCCTAGATTAGAGATGAGAGTCGAGTCTGAGATGACGAGTCACTAGTTGATTTACAGTTTTATATTGATTCATGTTTTCAGATTTGATACGTGTTATTGATGACTATTTATGCTTCTCTATATGGTTTTTATATGATTGAATTTATTCATTGTTTATACTGGGATTATATTTTCACCAGAGCTATCCAGCTGTTGTCGTGTTTGTATGTATGCAGGAAAACAGGTGGGACAGGATCAGGGTCAAGAAGAGGATGAGAGAGGACTAGTTAGCGTAGAGATCCAGATCAGAAGTAGATAGGCTTCAACACTCGATATATCATAGTTGAACCCTAGTTTGATTGTAATATAATTGTACAAGACTTGTACTTTATATTGATGTTTATATTAGACTGATTCCATTACGCCGCATTTGTATTTAAAAAAAAATAGACCCTGTTTATCTTAATTGATTGAAATATTCCCAAGAACGATTAAGAAATGAATTAGCGTCCGGGTCCCCACAGGCTAGATCACCTCAACAGAACTAAGTAACTGAAAGAAGAAACCACACATTAAAGAAAGCAGCTAGAACTATGCTAGCGAATCTAGTATCTCACAAAGATTTTGGGCAGAAGCTATTAACATAGCCTGTTATACTCAAAACCGGTCAATGAACAATAAAAATCATGAAAAGACTCCATATGAGATTTTTATCGGCAAGCAACCTGAAGTTGGATAATTTTGAGTCTTTGGTTGTAAGTGTTTCATTCATATAAATGGCAAAATTCATCTCACTGAATTTGATGTAAAAGCTGACAATGGCATCTTTTTAGGATATTCGGCAGTGTGCAAAGCATACAGAGCTTATAACCAAATAACTCTCACTGTTGAAGAATCCACACATATTGTATTTGATAAATCTTCTATATGTCATGACAATAGTAGTAGCAGTTTACAAGATTTAATAAATAATCTTGATGCTACTAACCTTGAAACAAGCAGTGATGTTGAGGTAGATCTGAGAAAAATAGGTGGAAACATTTCAAAAGAAAATCCAAACGTTCAAGAAAAAGCTCCACAGTTGAATGAACCGGAAGAAAATTAACAAATTCAAAACATACAAATAGAAGAAGGAGCACTGGAACAAGAAGAAGAAATCAATCAACCAATCGAGCAAAATCCATATAGACCATGTCTTCAGTGGAAAAAGGATCATCCACTCGAGCTGATCATCGGTAACACTACTGCTCCTCTTAGAACTAGAAATCAAATGATAAATGAATTTATGCATGCTGCGTTTGTCTCTCAGATAGAACCTAAGAAAATCGATGATGCAATACTTGACAAAAATTGGATAGAGGCCATGCAAGAGGAACTCAATCAGTTTGAAAGGAATAAGGTCTGACATCTAGTCCCTAGGCCTAATAAAACTCATGTGATTGGAACTACGTTGGTATTTAGAAACAAAATGGATGAAAACGGCTTGATTAAAAGAAACAAGGCTAGACTAGTGGCTCAAGGCTATAGACAAGAGGAAGGTATAGACTTTGATGAATCATTTGCCTCAGTAGCCAGGTTAGAAGCCATTAGAATATTTTGGCTTTTGCAGCATTTAAAAATTTCAAAGTATAGCAAATGGATGTTAAATCTACATTCTTGAATGGATTGTTAAATGAGGAAGTTCATGTAGAACAACCACATGGTTTTGTTAATCACACTTTCCCTGAGTATGTTTACAAACTTGACAAAGCTCTATATGGACTAAAACAGGCCCCAAGAGCATTGTATGACACTTTAACCAAATTCTTGCTTGAGCATGGTTTCTCAATCGGAACGGTCGATAAAACGTTCTTTAGATTCTCAAAAAATGATCATTCACTGTTTGTGCAAATATATGTGGACGATATTATTTTCAGATCAACTAACCCTAAGCTATGTGAGAGATTCTCAAACATGATGCAGGAGCAATTTGAGATGAGTATGATGGGCGAATTAAATTACTTTTTAGGACTGCAAGTCAAGAAGTCCAAAAATGGCATATTTATCAATCAAGCGAAATACACTCGAGATATGCTAAAGAAATTCGGCATGAAAAATTGCTCTCAAGCTTCCACTCCAATGAGCTCATCAATCAAACTGGATAAAGATGAAGGGAGAATCTCAGTGGACACAAAAATGTACAGAGGGTTAATTGGTTCTTTGCTATATTTGACTGCAAGTCGACCGGATATTATGTTTGCGGTTTGTTTATGCGCACGGTTTCAAGCTAAACCGATGCAATATAATTTTATTGCTTCTAAACGTATCCTTAAATATCTTAGAGGTACTGCTAATGTGGGTCTTTGGTATCCCAAAGATTCAAGTCTTAATCTTGTTGGGTACTCAGACGCAGATTATGCTGGATGCAAAGTCGACAGAAAAAGCACGAGCGGTTCATGTAAGTTCATAGGAAAAAGACTAATATCATGGCTGCTGTATCTCGAGTGTATTTATAGATAAAGAACCTTATTAAAGGTCTCTCTTTCATGATGACTGCTGCTAGGGTTTAAAGAATCTTTTTGTCAATGCTACCGTCAGTCCATCTTCCAATAGCTTTAATCCACATGTTTAGGGGGGAAATTTGTTAAGTCATTAATTAAATTTACTTTTCAACTGTCTCCTCCTAATCACATTATTCATCCGGTCCATTTTCCTTGGGCACGATACTTCCACGTCATTTCGTAAAAATTACTCAAACTTTTCGACTGCCTCTGATTGACGTGACGGTTATTAATTTGAAATTAATTATTTTACCGCCGCCCAATTTATTTTCAAAACTTACAAAAGTCTCTCCACTAACATTCCTCCACGTGGATTGACCGGTGATTATCTGAACGACAAATATATACTCTACATTTGCAACCTTTTTGATCTTACCTTACTATTACACTCGATCGTGTTCAAACTTATATTACAGGTGCTCAAATTCCAACCTTCTCTGAAAATCAAGAAAATGGATGATTCCACTGCTCACAACACAGCTGCTGTTAACTTTGTGTCAATATTTGCCATGACCAAAAAGTCTATGCAAGCCATGTTTCGCACATTAGAATAGTCTGGGCTTCGCTCTTTTCTGGGTTGCAGCCATAGTGACTCCGACACACTATTGAAGGAATTTTTTGATTCTGCACATATTAAGAATGGATAAATTATATGTGATGTTCCAAAGAAAAACCTTCATTTCACCCAGAAGATATTTGCTGATTTGTTCAGCTTACCCACGGATGGAATCACTGATTTCTCAACACTGCCAGATGGAAATATTGATTTTTTAAAAAACGCGATCTCAAGATTGAATTGAGATTGTTGGCTGATATTGTGGCAAAAGCACTTCTTGCCAAGGCTGGTGCCTATGATAAAATAACCATAGAAAAATTTCTAGTTATGACCACCATTTCATCAAAACTGCGGATCAACTGGTCTGATATTCTATTCAATATATTATTAGCCATGATCAAGAAAGAGAATCAATCGAAAGGCTTTGTGGTTCCAATCTGCCACATGCTGATTAATGCGGGAGTTGAACAGGTTGATATGATAGAAGTCGAAAAGACCAAGTTGTTCAACTGGGTAACGGTTGAAAAATTCATCAAGAAAAAATCACAGGCTGATGAGGAGATAGTCTCAGTCAGAACTGATACTGGGAAGAATTTGTTAAAAAGAAGAAGACATCAAAGACGGTTGCAACACCCAAAGAAACAAAACGGAAGCTGGTTCTAAAATCCAGTTCAGATGATGAATCCAAGGATGATATTCCCGTCTCTAAAGTTTTTAAGAAGAGACGAAATGAAAATCCAGCAAAAATAAAACTTGTTAAACATCTTTCTGCAACACTACTTCCTGACCGAATCCCCGCTATCTCAGCCACGAATCTCAAAGGGATTCAAATTACTGAAACAGAGATTGAGTCATCTTACTCAGGAGTTCCTTTCATTCTCTCCACAGATAAGGGCAAATAGGTAATTATTGAAAATCCGCCACAAAGAAATTCGGTTTATACTGCCATAGTACTCACCAGCGAGCAATGAGGTCGTCCTGAATAAAATGGAAATGTTTGATCAATGGGTTCAATACCGAACCGCTGTAACTTTTGATTCTTTACTTCAAACCGGAAAAATAAAAGCAGCTGCTAAGCTTGAACGGTCCATTTTGGAATGGACAAAGACATCTGATATTCAAACCGCTCTACGACGCAGAGACTTTCTGGAACTTCAGATGAAAGAAAGTACTCTTCGTGTCATCATCCAATTAAAAAGGAAAAACATTGATCCCTTTTGTCCTACGGCCAAGGATGATTCAGCTATCATCTATCAACTTGAGATGGACACATTATCACCTGCTATGAAGGTGGCTCTAATGCGACAGGATCTCAATCTTCCAGCAGTTGCAGAACAGGGTAAACTCCACTCTCTGATGGAAATGCATGAAGATCCATGCTCTAAACAATTTCAAGCCATCCCAACAAACAAAGATTTCTCATCCACTTCACACGGTACAAGCTCTAATCCTTCATCACCAATACATACCGAAGCAGCTCAACTGGCTGATGAAAAGCACACTTTGCCTTCTTCAAAAATATCACGTCAGAAGAAATTCCAAGTGCTGAAAACAATGCCATCAGATTGCTTTTGACATCCCATCTGTGTCTCCAATGATCTCAGAAATCGATACTTCTGAACAACCGCCTCCACTTCATCTAAGTTTAAACTATTTCTGTTGATGAGGCTGTGAAATTTTTATCTGATTTTGATAAAGCTGTCACATTTCAAGAAACCCAGATTCTCCAACAGGCTCTCCCACTAAGGATGATCAAACAGCTCTTTCAGAATATCTGTTGACTTCTACCAAGGAATTGGAGGAAACCGAGCTGATCAATCCTTCGATGTATGCAAACTCTCCCCCACCAAGTTCTCCACAAGCTCAACCGGAGGAACCAGATGTCACCGGATCTAAATCGCCTGCTTCCACTGAAGACAATGATCAAATTATTCAGAGTACTACGGATTAACACCATGAGCCTGAACCATCAAATATGCTGGTAAGCTATCCTCCTCTTAACTGGTCTCCTTCAAGAACATGTTATTATCTGAAGACGATGTACCTGAAGAACAAGAAGTTCTAGTAGAGAGTTGTCAACAGCAGATTCTTACCAGACTCATCACCATAGTTCATTCCATTCTGGCTCTCAATCGCAAACAATTTGATTTAAGGAGGACTCTCAATCAGTAAATACTGCTTTCCGCAACGATCTTTCCACCATGGAAACAAGTATTTCTCTCACGCAATCAAAACATAACTCTACACATCTTAACATCTGCCTTGGTCTATTTGAGCAAATGACTCGCATTCAAACAAATCTAAACAACGCCTCAATGCCCAAGGTTCTCAGCTTGCAGAAATCATGGAGTTCCTTGTTCATGGTGATATCAAAAAGGGGGAAAGAGAGCTTCAAAATGCAATTCAAGAAGCAGAAATATATGTTATGAAGGAATTGCATGAGTTGAAAGAAAAAGAAGACAAGGCCAAATCAGTGGAACAAAGTAAAGGTCCAAAGAAACACTAGTTGCCTATTTTCTTACAACAAGTTGATCATTTTGAATATTGTAATTTCATTTACTAATGAAATACAATACTTTCGCTCTTATTTATCTCCTTCAAAATGATTACGTTACATAGCGTTATAGCCAGGTTTTGTCATCACCAAAAAGGGGGAAATTATTATGAAATATTATTCCCAAGAATTTTGGTGTATGAAAAAAACAATACAGCACGAAAATAGTTGCGGTTCATATGTGTGACACATATCTGTTCAAACCGCCCAACTCAATATTTAGTATATCTTTCTAACCAGCTTAAGCTCAAAGAAGTCTCAATCGCGTATTTCTGACCGCTGATATGATCTTCCTCAGAACCGGATCTTTGAAGATAACCATTTATTGCTCAAAGACATTCTCTGACTGGTTTAATACATTAAAAGTATTACACCGCCTTGAAGTCAACGTAAGTATACATCAGTTCCAAGAATGATCCTGATTTATATCTCTATCCCAGAAAAAGAAGACCAAGTATAGACTTCAAGTTCGATGCTAAGAAACAGTTACCATAAAAGGAACTCCTCAAGAAAAGCGCTTCAGAACTATTCTGAGCAAAAGGAACATTAAATGCGTTTATTGAAGAACACTTAATGCTCTTAAAGACGACAGTGACACATCTATTCAGAGCATCAATTTAACGTTGATGTGCTCTTCCCGACCGTTAAGAAGATCGTGTATATTAACCGTGGAGTTTTCTAGCTAAAAGCACTCTTGATTTTCACAGCTAAAACTCTCGTTGCTTGCATACACAAAGATCTTAAAGCGCTATCAAAAGCCTACATACTTCATCGCTCTTTCAGCACGCTTTGAACGTCACTACATTCGATCTTTTAAGGATCAATTTTGTGCTACTCAAACCAAACTAATTGTTCATATCAGTAACCTTTTGGTTATTTGTTTTAGTCTTGGTATCTGGTGAACTAAGTGTTCTTAAAACCAATAAGTGTAAAGTGATCACTAAGAGTTCCAAAACAGGCAGTGTGATAAGTCCTGATTGGAGTGGGCTGTTGCAAGACGTTTGTAAAGCCAAAGTCTTTTAGTAGAATCTTTCTTAAGAAGGAAGAAGGGGTGTCGTAGGAGTATTCATTCTCCGAACATTCATAAAAATCTTGTGTTCTTTACTTATCGCAAGCAATTGTTTTTTTAGTATCTAACTGTTGATTAATCTTGTTAATGTGTTTAAGTTTCTATTAGATATTGTGAACCGGTTTTCGCACTTAATAGTGGTTCACTTTTCCAACTGTTTGAGAAGAATTTTTCTAACAGCCTAAAAATGGTTGAAACCAACACTTTACACGAGAAAATTTGAAAGAATTCATTCACCCCCCTCCCCTCTAAACTCTTTCCCGATCCTAACAAGGTGTGTTTGGGATTTTAAGATTGAAATTTGATAAGTTGAATAAGGAAGTAATATACGATAAGCGTGGTCATCCATAATTTTATATTGGGAATTTTAAGAAAATTTGAAATTTGGGGTTATAATAGTAACATCACTAAGTCATTATGGGTCTTGTTAAGTTGCAATTCGCAAATAAGGATTTAGAAGGAAAATTTAATGGGATCAAAAGACGTAAGGATATTCTAAAACTTAAGTTTGATCATATTAGCGCAGCGGAAGCATTGATTTTTTTGGATACTCGAACTAAGTCTAAACTTTTGATTATCTAGGATAACCGAATTTCGGGGACGAAATTCAATTTAAGGGGGGAAATTGTAACGTCCCAAAAATTTGAAGGTCCACGCGAACCACATGCATGCAATTATTAAATTCTTTGTGTATTTCAATTAATTTTTTTAATTACATAAATTAATTACGTTGTGTATTTTTACATGTTTAAAATATACTTTTCTGCATGGTTGAACTAAAATGTATTTCTAAAAGGTTATTCGAATTGCAATCGAGGAACAGAGACCGGGGGTTGAAAAATGAAAAAAAAAATTATTGAATATTTGTTTTTAGTTATTTAAAGTATGGGTGATGCTTTTTATTATTTTTCAAAATAAGGAGTTTTGAGGTGATTTTATACATCAGGATGTAAATTTTATCGGTGTTGGTGTTTCAACAAAAATACGAACGTTTGGCAACCCGGATAATAAATTCACAAACTTATTAAACAAAATTATTTCAAATATTTTTAATTAAGCACTAATGAGATATTGGGTCTAATTATTTTTCTTAATGGGCCTAAACCTTTGTTAGGTTTTAATTATTATTTAAACCCAAATCATGCCCCATAATCCCAAAAAAACTCACGCCCCACTCTATTTTCAACAAGTCAAACTCTTCCCTTCACACAAGCAAACTCACAGCACCCACACATAAAATCAAGGGAAAAAGCATCCAACTTCTTCAAGGTTTTCAAGGGTTCCTCAAGCCGTCGTTCTTCGATTTGTCAACGTAAATTCGTGCGTGAAATACGCAAAGGCACGCCTTAATCTTCTTTTTTCTCATCTATCACACCTTATTATATGTTGAGGCATGTTTGCATGAAAAATATGAAACACTACCTTGTATTTTCGTTTTTATGGCTTATTATGCATAAAACTAGAGTTTTCTTTTTTTAAAACTCTTCATAATGATTCACAAAGGGGCTACCATAGTAGGGGTAATTGAAGGGATGTTTTTACACATGTTTAAGGGTCCCTAGGTGTATGTTTAAGGGATGGGAAATATAGGGAAGTAATAAAAACGAAAATACACTCCTTAAGGGAAAGGACTCTTCGACTAGGAGTCTTTGACCGTCACGGCTTCTAGCTGCAGTTAGGGAGGTTATAGTAGACTTAAGTGGGCTGTATGATGTTCCTAAGATGGTGGCAGGAGGGGGGCTCGAAGGGCAATGTATATGTGCATGCGCTTGGATGGGTTTGTGGGAAACATGTGCATGCTTAGTTGATGGGTTGAGGGGCTGAAGTTCTAGTTCTTTTAGGTCCTGTCCAACAGCGTGTTAGGGGGTTCAATCATGGTCCTAGTAAGGGATCATAGGGGCTGGTGGAGTCGCTTGAGGTCTAGGATCAAAATGTACAAGGCTAGGGTGGCTAGGGTTTTCAAAGGAATAAGAGTAAAATTTCAGTAGGTATCCTAGGCTGTTCATGGGTTCTAATTGGCTTAATTTGGGTTGAAAAAGGTTTATTTATGGGTTAATAAGCTTTTATTCTAGTTTGGTTAAGTTTCAAGTCTATACAAGTCAAAATCTGGATGTACGTCTAAGTTTTAAAAACGATTTGGGAAAATTAGTCGAGGGCATAAGTTTAAATCTAAGAAATATTTATCGGTTGTTTTTAAGGTTATATGTTAAGTTTGGAATGATTTGGGTCGTCGTTTCGAGGTGTAAGGATAAATACGAAAAATTATGCTTCTAGGGGTAAAACAGTCATTTTACATCTGAAAATTAGTAAACGTCATGGCAGTGCCATGGATGTTGTTTTATGTGCTAATATGATTATTTTCAATGGTTATGGATGTTTATGAAATTTTATATGTTAAAATGATTATTTTAAATGTTTATGGAATTTTATATGTTTATGATTAATATGTCAAAATTTTATTTTAAATATTTTGTATTTAAAATGTCATTAATATGTTCAAATGTTTATTTTAAACGATTATAGATTTTATGATAAAGTGATAAAGTTAAAAGATAAGTTGCATGCTTGTTCTTAAAAGGAAAAAAAGGATATTAAATGTATGATTTTTATAAAGTGATGAAAATGTAAAACATTGAAGGAAGTGAAATAATTGTGACTATTGAGGATATGAGGATAAGAATGGGGATATCGTGAGGGAAAAGGCCTCAGAAGGAGCCCATTTATGGGAGAAGACCCTAGAAGGAGCTCGACGATCGTATTTCCATTCGATGATGATAGGTCAAGGCCCAGTTGATCAGTGAGAGTGTTGCTGGTGTCCCCGCCACCCATTTACTGTGGTTTCATGTAGATAAATCCATCGACTTTTTTGAGGATGAGGAAAATCACAATTAACGATATAAATTCAATAAAAAAGAAAATGTTTATGATCATGATAAAAAGTTTTATGTTATGTTGAGGAAAAGGAAAAATGTTAAGGTTTATGTTTGCATGTCATGAAAATGTTATTTTTATGTAAAAGTATTTTAACTGTTGCTTATGATTTCTATACGTATTATTTGTTATAAAGATTATGGGGTGTTGAGTCATTAGACTCACTAGGTGTGATGGATGTAAATAAGTTTGATGGAGGTCTTGATGGTTGACCTGCCTGGACTGAAGGTGCACATAACCTGAGGACCAGCGCTTCTACTTTTTCGCATTTATGATTTATGTTAAAGATTTTACGACTTTTTATTTATGCTTTTGAGATGTTTAGTATGTGCTACACTTTTCAAATTTATTGTATTTTAGGTTTGGTAAAACATTTGACGATTTCATATTATGACTATTTCACTTGATTTTCAATTACTAGTTGGTTGGTTTATTTTTAAAATTGTGCAAAATATTTTATAAAAATATTTTTATATGGTAAGGGTTCGGCCGAGTTAGCGAGGTTGAAAACAAAAATTTCTAGAACTTTTTAAGCAATAAAAATGGTAGACGTTTCACGTTATCTCCAACAAATCATCGTATTATTCACAATCCACATCCTTCAACATTTCGTATTTCCATCACTTAATAAAAACATGCATATATCGTTTTTTTTTAAACCACGCATACAACATATCTGTTAAATATCAATGTTATATCTTAAAAATCCATAAACATTTAAAAATCATGATTTAACATATAAAAATACTTAAACATTTAGAATAAATATATAAGCATATAAAACAACATTCAGGACACTGTCATGACGTTTACTAATTTTCGGGTGTAAAATTACCGTTTTACCCCTAGACGTAAAATTCTCGAATTTGACTTTTTCTTAATTTCATTGGCTCTAACATGTCCCATATAATTATTTAAGCATAAATTAAAATTTCCATAATTTTACTTAGCTTAAATATTAAGCTTTTTAATTACTCTTTAATTATTCATTTTTAAGGCTTTTTATTCCCGAAAAATTTCAAACTTTAATATATAATTCCTATATTTAAAACTTATACTTTTTATATTATTTTATTTCTCGTGAACTATGACTAAACCCCCGTGAGCTGCGTTTCAAATTTAATTAACAAAGAGGAAACCCTAAGCTTATTCGAACCAACATACCCTCGAGCCACCTCCATGTTTTCACGAGACAAGCTCGAGCTGCCCCGAGCCATCATTGAGCCATCCCTCCCTTGAACCCTACTTGACCCTAAGCACCATAGGAACCCGACCCTTGTTAGAGTACGTGCTCCTGGTAGAGTGCACTGAACAACCCTCTATAAAGGACTTTCCAAGTGGTTCTCACTTATCGAGTGGAAAAGTCCTAGTTTATGGTTGTACACCATTAGTCCTTATGACCCGGGACAACATTGAGACTCTATGTGCTAGCGTTTCACTTTGGCTTGTTTACCGACTCTTATGGGGTCATCAGGTGGCAAGGTTGGGTGTTACGGCGAAACATATAGGAGTCGATGCATTGTAGTCGGGGATTCACCGCTTACCTACGGGTATGGATATCCTATGTGTTTTTCCATGTATGTGTGGGTTGAAATCTCTGATCAGAGTATGGTGGTAATTATGAAAAGGGTTTCATAGATTACACCATCGATGCAACCACAACATGACACATAGTATCGATTCATTGACAACTCTCGATAGACCAATAGTTGTCGAATCGGTTGGGATATATGAGTTGAAGGGACCGTACTGTACGCTAACCATAATTGAATGGTTCTTGCAGGCACTATCATGTGATACCTAGGGAATCACGTAAGCGATGCTGCTAGGCGTTTAACGTGATTGGTTGGGTACTATCAGACTTGAGTTCTGACGTTCTTACTATCAAGGAGTTGATAAGTAAGAATGGAGCAATTGGGGTATGCTCGAATAAGGACATGTTTAGTCCAAATCACATCGAGATGTGAACCCACGGCTAGTTGTATCAATGAACCATTGAGGGCCACACAAGTACTAGCTTTGTAAATCCCGATGAGAAGTAAAATAGTTCAATGTGTTGAACGGCTTATAAATGTGTTTATAAGCGTAAAGAAAAATAGAAGTATGACTTCTATGAGAGAAATATAAATTTTAATTTATGGACGTGTTCCTAAATTAAAATTTGCCAAGTGAATAATGTATTTGAAAATTGTAATTTTCATAAATATTATTATGGACTAAATTAAATTAATTCAAGTGTTGAATTAATTAAACACTAGTGGGCCTAGTAGAGTCCAAATAATTAAATTAATTCAAGTGTTGGATTAATTGGGCCTTGTAGAGCCCAATTGGAAATAATTATTTAACTAGTGGGCTTGAGTAAAATCAAGTAAAGTCTAATTGGGCTCAAAAGTGTTTGAGACAATTAAAAATCCACGGGCCTTGCAAAAGTTGCAAGCCCACTAGGGTTTGCATGCTTGGGAGGTGAAGGGGTGTGGATTACTTTTGAGTAAAATAATGCATGGCATGCAAATTTTGAATCTAGCTTTTTGCAACCCCAAGACTCAACATTCACTCCCATTCTACACACCCTTGGCCGAAATCTCACTCTCTTTTTCTCTCCAATTTTTATTCTCTCTTTTGTTCTTCAAGTGTTGGAGAATAAAAGACTTCTCATTGAAAAATCCTCTTGATTTTTCTAGTGCAAATCAAGAGGGGTTTTACCTTGCTAGTGGTGGGCTTTATTTTGGAGTTGGAGGAAGAGCTTGTAGACTTGTCAACCCTCAAGAGCTTTGTTGTTCACAACAAAGTTGGAGCCTTACATCAACCTCAAGAGGTTGACAGGTAAAATCTCTTAAACATCCTATGTATGGTGTTATTTTGTAAATGTTGCACAAAATCTTGGTGGCCGAAATTTTATGCTTAAAATTAAAAATTTTTGACTTCCGTTGCGCTTCCGGCCACCGTTACCGGTCCGCTTTCAAGTGGTATCCGAGCTAAGGTTACGGTTTTTGTGTGATATTTACGTAATATTATGTTGAGATCGATTTCTAACCGCTTGAGAAATATTTTTGCAAAGGATACATGTAGGCCGAAAATTTTGAAACAAAAACAAAAAAAAAATAAAAAAATATTTTTCGAGCTGCCCGAGAATTTCGGGTAGCAAGGGGGCAGCCTCGAAAGTTTTTGTTTTTAAAATAAAAAAAAAATTTTGTTGTTGCCGGAATCCGGCGACGAAGCTCCGGCGACAGTGATGACGACTAAGGTTTCCAAAAATGTTTTGGACAATCTTAGTGTCATGGGCCTTGATTTGTTGGGCCATTGGATGGCTAACATATTTTGTGAAATTTAAATGGGCCAAAGTATTTTTGGTAAAAAATGAGTTTTGGGCATTTAAGTTTAAATTTACAATTGTTGCATATATTTTCTCATAAAATAAATAATTGAAGTAGGACTTTAATTATTTATAGTAAATTGTGATTTACAAGAAATTCGATTATAAATAAATTAATTTGAAAGTAGACAAAAGTGTTTGTATACTTTGTTAATTTAATTTATAAATGTGGCGGTTAGTGATTGGATCAAGATATATAATATTGGATCAATTAATTATTGTGATAATTAATTGATGGTGTATGATATGTGATATTATGCATGAAGGATGATCAAAAGCCAAGCCCAATTTGCTAGGTGTATGCTAGGATATTTGATGTTGAATGATTGTAATAATTATCAATTTATAAAGTGGGCTTGGTTTATGGCTCGTTCCCACCTCCATGAGATGTATCCCTATTTGCCATGGATATTTAATTGTAAATATTAGTATAGAGGATGATCAAGATTGGAAGATGGTGGCCATGATGATTATGAAGATCGAAGACATGTAAATATTGGAAGCTAATGTAATAGTTGCATTGCATCCCGTGCATTTACCCTAGGATTGGACCTAGGCCCGTGTTTAGCTCACACGGGCCATTAGTTTTGGGGCGATTGATCATCCTTGTTTGTTTACTGTTTATAATATATGCATGATATGTTATAAATAATGAGTATGTGCGTTATTATTATGATAATAACAAAGTTGCATGAATCCGGCAAACATACGATCAAACATGGCGAGCTTTTAAAATAAAATTAATGATGAGACCTTTCAAAATTAAAACCCTCATTTTGAATAAGATTCAAAATTAATATCAAGTCCGAAAAGGGGAATTATAAATTTGTTTATAATTTCCTTGTCTTCCATCGACAATGGATGCCTGATGAACGCTACCCGTACTCGGGGCTCGGCTCATATTATTGAGGGGGCCCTGGGTGCCGGAAAGCTGTGACATCCATTGACATGGTGATGTGAACTACGTGGAACTCCCATGATTTCGGCTCATATTATTGAGGGAACTCATGGCGACCGTCCATTAAGGTTCAATATCGATGGGTTAGGCTTGACACGTAAAGATGAACGACGTCATATTATTGGGTCCTAATCAAACGTGAGACAAAAGTATACGTAGAGGGTTGCATGGCGATGCAATTGGAAACTACCTTTTAGGAATTGTGATTGGCTGATATTATTCGGGATCAAAATTCGCTAATTGGACCTTACGTACCTTCTGAGGAAAGTGTTTCCCGTTTTCACTAGAGGGTAGTGAAAATGTCAAAACAGTGGGAGCGACAATTTATAAACTAAAAGTCCAAACTTTATATCTTATTAAATATTTTAAAATAGTCATTAACATTTATCTGTTTTACTTTTCAGTACAAATCTTTGACAATGTCATCAATCCGCAACCCGTTTTCCGTTATTCTCGAAAAACACGTTCTAACCAGACCTAACTATATCACTTGGCTAAGAAATCTAAAGATTGTCTTGAACTCGGAGAAAATTGCATACACACTGACTGAGTCGCCCCCTGCTGAGGCTCCGACTAGCTGCACTCCTGAGGAATTGCAGACCTACAAGGATTGGTGCGACCATGACTTGAAGGCGAGGTGTTATATGCAGGCTTCGATGAACGATTAGCTGCAGAGGCGATTCGAGGATGCTAAGAATGCTGCTGACATTCATATGCACCTCAAGGAGCTCTTTGGTGAGCAGACTCGGCCTCTAAGGCATGCCAAAGTCAAGGAGCTCATCACTTTACGCATGCGAGATGGGGCTTCGGTCATGAGCATGGCCTAAAGTTGATTGGGCTCGTGGATAAGCTCGTTGGCATGGATTTGATCTTGCCTTCGGAGTTGACCACCGACGTGCTGCTGTTGTCACTGCCGAGCTCGTTCGATCCTTTTGTGGTGAATTTCAATATGAACAAGCTTGAGCCAAGCCTTGAAGAGTTGGTGAACATGCTTGTGACCTTTGAGTCCACAATCAAAAAGGAGAAGCCGGTTCTTTATGTGGGCTCTTCATCTGGCACGAAGACCGGTCCACCTGGGAAGGGAAAGAAGCGTTCTTTCCAGAGCCCCAAGAAGAGCGTGCCCTTGAAGAGGCAGACTCCGAGTCCCGTAGTGGCAGCCACACCAGTGAAGGCTGAGAAGACAGTTGACATCTGTCATCACTGCAAGAAGTCTGGACATTGGAGGCGAAACTGCAGGGAATATCTTGCCCAGAAGGGTTCTGGCAAAGGTATGTTCTACATTGAAGTAAATATCTCCATTAACTCTACTTGTTGGGTATTAAATATCGGCTGTGGCTCACATCTCTGTAATGATTTGCAGGTGATGGAAAGAAGTAGGAAGCTCAGGGAAGGTGAGACCTTCTTGAGGATGGGCAATGGGGCAAGAGTTGCTGCCAAAGCTGTTGGAGATGTTTGTTTAATTTTGAACAATGATTTTAAGTTGTGTTTGAGAAATGTTTTGTTCGTGCCAGACTTGATCAAAAACATTATTTCCAATCCTATGCTTGATATTGATGGATTTTCTTGTTTATTTGGCAAAGGTGTTTGCAATATTTACCAGAATGAATGTTTAGTTGGTACCGGAGAACTAGAAAACAATCTCCACACCTTAAAATTGGAAGATATTCCACTTAACAATGTCCAAGCAATAACAACAACAAATAAGCGCAAACAAGATACTCTTAATTCGGTACAATTATGGCATGCTCGATTAGGACATATTTCCTTAAGAAGGATGAACAAGCTAGTGGGAGTTGGCATGTTTGATATGTCCGATATTAATGCTCTCACGACTTGTGAATCCTGTCTAAAAGGAAAGATGACCAAAATTCCCTTTAAGGGCCATGTGGAGCGAGCCAAAGGGTTATTGGATTTGATCTATACCGATGTGTGCGGTCCGCTTAGCATCACCACTAAGCATGGACATGCCTACTTCATCACCTTTACCGATGACTTTTCGAGGTATGGGTATGTGTATTTGATGAAATACAAGTCTGAAGCCTTTGAACGGTTCAAAGAATTCAGAAGTGAAGTAGAGAAGCAATTGGGACGAAGCATCAAGACAATTCGATCGGATCGAGATGGTGAGTACTTGAGTGCCGAGTTCCAAGAGTATCTTAGGGAGAATGGGATTCTCTCGCAGTGGACTCCGCCCGCTACACCGCAGTTGAATGGTTTTTCGGAGCGTCGTAACCGGACTTTAATGGACATGGTTCGGTCTATGATGGGGTTCACGGAGTTGCCGCCATCCTTTTGGGGATATGCGCTTGAAACAGCGGCACTGTTGTTGAACAATGTCCATACAAAGGCAGTTGACAAGACTCCATATGAGATATGGATGGGTAAGCCTCCCAAGTATTCTTATCTTAGAATATGGGGGTGTCCTGCTTATGTGAAGCAGGCAGTGGGAGATAAATTGGATAGTCGATCCATTTTATGCTACTTTGTGGGATATCCAAAGAATTCCGTTGGATATTATTTCTATCATCCCCAAGAAACAAAGGTGTTTGTTTCTAGGAATGCAACCTTTTTGGAAAAGGAATTTCTATTGGATAGAAAAGGCGAGATGATAGAAGTAGAAGAGTTTCGAGAGACACCCACAATTTTAGAACCCACACCCGAAGAGCCAAGTGAGGAGATACAAGCTCCTAGAAGATCCGAGAGAGTCTCGAGACCACCTATGAGGTATGGTCTGCTTCTTGAAGAGTGCCATGATGAGCCTAACCTTGGATGTGATCCAAAGACCTTCAAGGAAGCATTATCTGATGCCGATTAATCCAAATGGCTTGAAGCAATGGAATCTGAGATGAATTCCATGCATTCGAACCAAGTGTGGAATCGCGTGGATCCACATGAGGGAATTGTTCCCATAGGGTGTAAATGGATTTACAAGAGGAAACTTGGGGCGGATGGGAAGGTATTGACCTTCAAGGCGCGATTGGTTGCAAAAAGGTATACTCAAAGGCAAGGTGTTGACTATGAGGAAACCTTTTCTCCAGTCGCAATGTTCAAGTCTATAAGGATTTTGCTAGCCATAGCTGCATGGTATGACTATGAGATATGGCAGATGGATGTCAAAACTGCCTTCCTTAATGGGGATATTAAGGAAGAGATTTACATGTCTCAACCTGAAGGGTTTACATCTATCGGAAGTGAGCATATGGTATGCAAACTTAGCAGGCATCTAGGAGTGGGAACCTCAGATTTGATAGTACAATCAAAGAGTTTGGTTTTACTAAGAATCCTGAGGAACCCTGTGTGTATAAGAAGGTTAGTGGGAGTGCTGTGACATTCCTAGTGTTGTATGTTGATGACATTCTACTCATTGGGAATGATGTAGGAATGTTACAATCAACTAAGATATGGTTAGCAAGTAAGTTCTCGATGCAGGACTTGGGTGAAGCATCTTTTGTATTAGGAATACAGATCTATAGAGATAGATCAAAAAGATTGCTTGGTCTCACCCAGTCCACATACATTGATACCATCGTGAAGCGGTTCTCAATGGATTAGTCCAAGAGAGGACATCTACCAATGTGTCATGGCGTGTCCCTATCCAAGTCTATGTCTCCCAAGACTGATGCAGAGATAGCGGCGATGACACGAATTCCGTATGCTTCGGCTATTGGTAGCATCATGTATGGGATGATATCTACACGTCCTGACGTGGCATTTGCATTAAGTGTAGTGAGTAGATATCAATCCAACCCTGGTCTTCCACACTGGAAAGCTGTGAAAGACATCCTCAAGTATTTGAGAAGGACCAATAAGTTGTTCTTGGTCTATCGGGGTGGAGAACTGAAATTGGAAGGCTATACCGACTCTAGCTTCCAAAGCAATATCGATGACTCGAAGTCAACCTCCGGATTCATATTCATGCTCAATGGTGGTGCTGTCTCTTGGAAAAGTTCCAAGCAAGACAGTACTCGGATTCCACCACTGAGGCAGAATATATTGCTGCATCGGCTGCAGCAAAGGAGGCTGTTTGGATTAGGAATTTCGTCCAAGAGTTGGGCGTCATTCCTAATGGAGTTGCTCCTATCCCGGTGATGTGTGACAACACGGGAGCCATAGCTCAGGCGAAGGAGCCAAGATCTCATCAGAAGTCCAAACATGTATTGAGAAAGTACCACATCCTCAGAGAGATCGTGGAAAGAGGAGATGTCACGATTGACAAAGTCGGCTCCACAGATAATGTTGCTGATCCGCTTACTAAGCCTTTACCTGGACCATCATTCGAGAAGCATCGCGAAACAATGGGTTTGAAGTATATAGGTAGTTGGCTCTAGTGCAAGTGGGAGATTGTTAGAGTAGGTGAACGTCGAGCCAAGTGCTGGCCGAGTGTTCACAATGAAACTCTATGTATAAACGATCTTTATTTTAATAATATTTGAATTTATTAATTTTGGCGCATCTTTATTTGTATACCCATGCAAGTTGCATAGATAAAGTTCTTGAATTTACAAATAGTAGAAAGAATATGAGATGCTCATATGATGAGTATCATGAAACTCATATTTGTAATACTGTATATTCTAAACGGTTCCTAGTCGATTCAGCCGCCACTAAGAAGGATATAGGCCGCTCGAGTTAGAGACTAGTATCTGCGATGTGAGTACCATGTTTCATTGGTAGGGGACATTGTGATGTCCGAGCATGCAGATACGTGCTCCTGGTAGAGTGCACTGAACAACCCTCTATAAAGGACTCTCCAAGTGGTTCTCACTTATCGAGTGGAAAAGTCCTAGTTTATGGTTGTACACCATTAGTCCTTATTACCCGGGACAACATTGAGACTCTATGTACTAGCGTTTCACTTTGACTTGTTTACCGACTCTTATGGGGTCATCAGGTGGCAAGGTTGGGTGTTACGGCGAAACATATAGGAGTCGATGCATTGTAGTCGGGGATTCACCGCTTACCTACGGGTATGGATATCCTATGTGTTTTTCCATGTATGTGTGGGTTGAAATCTGTGATCAGCTTATGGTGTAATTATGAAAGGGGTTTCATAGATTACACCATCGATGCAACCACAACATGACACATAGTATCGATTCATTGACAACTCTCGATAGACCAATAGTTGTCGAATCGGTCGGGATATATGAGTTGAAGGGACCTTACTGTACGCTAACCATAATTGAATGGTTCATGCAGGCACTATCATGTGATACCTAGGGAATCACGTAAGCGATGCTGCTAGGCATTTAACGTGATTGGTTGGGTACTATCAGACTTGAGTTCTGACGTTCTTACTATCAAGGAGTTGATAAGTAAGAATGGAGCAATTGGGGTATGCTCGAATAAGGACATGTTTAGTCCGAATCACATGGAGATGTGAACCCACGGCTAGTTGTATCATTGAACTATTCAACACATTGAATAGTTCAATGTGTTGAACGGCTTATAAATGTGTTTATAAGCGTAAAGAAAAATAGAAGTATGACTTCTATGAGAGAAATATAAATTTTAATTTAAGGAAGTGTTCCTAGATTAAAATTTGGCCAAGTGAATAATGTATTTGAAAATTGTGATTTTCATAAACATTATTATGGACTAAATTAAATTAATTCAAGTGTTGAATTAATTAAACACTAGTGGGCCTAGTAGAGTCCAAATAATTAAATTAATTCAAGTGTTGGATTAATTGGGCCTTGTAGAGCTCAATTGGAAATAATTATTTAACTAGTGGGCTTGAGTAAAATCAAGTAAAGTCTAATTGGGCTCAAAAGTGTTTCAGACAATTAAAATTCCATGGGACTTGCAAAAGTTGCAAGCCCACTAGGGTTTGCATGCTTGGGAGGTGAAGGGGTGTGGATTACTTTTGATTAAAATAATGCATGGCATGCAAATTTTGAATCTAGCTTTTTGCAACCCCAAGACTCAACATTCACTCTCATTCTACACACCCTTGGCCGAAATCTCACTCTCTTTTTCTCTCCAATTTTTCTTCTCTCTTTTGTTCTTCAAGTGTTGGAGAATAAAAGACTTCTCATTGAAAAATCCTCTTGATTTTTCTAGTACAAATCAAGAGGGGTTTTACCTTGCTAGTGGTGGGCTTTATTTTGGAGTTGGAGGAAGAGCTTGTAGACTTGTCAACCCTCAAGAGCTTTGTTGTTCACAACAAAGTTGGAGCCTTACATCAACCTCAAGAGGTTGATAGGTAAAATCACTTAAACATCCTATGTATGATGTTATTTTGTAAATGTTGCACAAAATCTTGGTGGCCGAAATTTTATTCTTAAAATTAAAAATTTTTGACTTCCGTTGCGCTTCCGGCCACCGTAACCGGTCCGCTTTCAACCCTAGCCCCAACAGCAAGCCACAAACCTTGCTGCACTCACGGCCGAGGACTCCACTCAAGACAAGGACTCTTGTATGTGCGCCTAGGACTCTAGCAAACCGAGCCAGCCCTTGGCCCAGACCCCTAACACCCTCCTAGGACCCTGACCACCTGACCTAGCCCAGCCCGAACCCCCTGGCCGAGCCCTTGGACCTTTGCGCGGCTCCTGTACCAAGCGCGACCTGCATTGCTTCTCGGGTGGGAGTCCAAGCTTGCTAGTGTTAGAGTAGGTGCACGTCGAGCCAAGTGTTGGCCGAGTGTTCACAATGAAACTCTATGTATAAACGATCTTTATTTTAATAATATTTGAATTTATTATTTTGGCACTTCTTTATCTGTATACCCATGCTAGTTGCATAGATAAAACCCTTGAATATACAAATAGTATAAAGAATATGAGATGCTCATAAGATGAGTATCATGAAACTCATATTTGTAATACTGTATATTCTAAAAGGTTCCTAGTCGATTCAGCCGCCACTAAGAAGGATATAGGCCGCTAGAGCTCGAGACTAGTATCTACGATGTGAGTACCATGTTTCATTGGCAGGGGACATTGTGATGTCCGAGCATGCAGATAGGTGCTCCTGGTAGAGTGCACTGAACAACCCTCTATAAAGGACTTTCCAAGTGGTTCTCACTTATCGAGTGGAAACGTCCTAGTTTATGGTTGTACACCATTAGTCCTTATGACCCGGGACAACATTGAGACTCTATATGCTAGCGTTTCACTTTGACTTGTTTACCGACTCTCATGGGGTCATCAGGTGGCGAGGTGGGTGTTGTGTCGAAACATATAGGAGTCGATGCATTGTAGTCGGGGATTCACCGCTTACCTATGGGTATGGATATCCTATGTGTTTTCTGAAAGTGGACCGGTTACGGTGGCCTGAAGCGCAACGAAAGTCAAAAATTTTTAATTTTAGCACAAAAATTCGGCCACCATATATATTTTGTGTAATATTTACAAAATCACAAAAACATGCATAGGATGTTTAAGAAAGATTTACCTATCAACCCCTTAGAGTTGATGAATGGCACCAACTAAAGTGTAAACACTTTAGCTCTTGTATGGATGAAAATCTACAAGCACACCTTCTTCCTCTTCAAGAATTAGGCCCACCACTTAGCTATGTAAATCCCTTCTAGTTTTGCACTAGAAAAACTAGAAGATTTTTCAATGAGAATGATTTTTATTCTTCAACACTTGAAGAACAAAACAAGAAGAAAATGGAGAGAAAATGTGTGTGTGTGTGTTCGGCCAAGTGAGTGTGTTAGGAAGAGTGGGAGACTAGCCTAGGTATTGTGAAAAGTTGTCTCTCAAAAGTTGCATGCCTTTTGAATTTTTTAATAAAAAGTATTCCACACCTCTTCACCTCCCAAGCATAATGGACTAAATTTTAATTATCTCAAACACATTTGAGATTAATTAAATACTACTTGAATTTATTCAAGTCTCACTAGTTAAATAATTATTTTAATTGAGCTCTACAAGGCTCAATATTATTTAATTAATTCAATACTTGAATTAATTTAATTATTTAGACTCTACTAGGTCCACTAGTGTTTAATTAATTCTACACTTGAATTAATTTAATTTAGTCCTCAATAATGTTTATGAAAATCACAATTTTCAACTACATTATTTACTTGGCCAAATTTTAATCTTAGGAACACTTCCATAAATTAAAATTTATATTTCTCTCATAGAAGTCATACTTCTATTTTTCTTTACGCTTATAAACACATTTATAAGCCGTTCAACACATTGAACTATTTTACTTCTCATCAGGATTTACAAAGCTAGTACTTGTGTGGCCCTCAATGGTTCATTGATACAACTAGCCGTGGGTTCACATCTCCATGTGATTCGGACTAAACATGTCCTTATTCGAGCATACCCCAATTGCTCCATTCTTACTTATCAACTCCTTGATAGTAAGAACGTCAGAACTCAAGTCTGATAGTACCCAACCAATCACGTTAAACGCCTAGCAGCATCGCTTACGTGATTCCCTAGGTATCACATGATAGTGCCTGCAAGAACCATTCAATTATGGTTAGCGTACAGTACGGTCCCTTCAACTCATATATCCCGACCGATTCGACAACTATTGGTTTATCGAGAGTTGTCAATGAATCAATACTATGTGTCATGTTGTGGTTGCATCGATGGTGTAATCTATGAAACCCCTTTCATAATTACCACCATACTCTGATCAGAGATTTCAACCCACACATACATGAAAAACACATAAGATATCCATACCCGTAGGTAAGCGGTGAATCCCCGGCTACAATGCATCGACTCCTATGTGTTTCGCCGTAACACCCAACCTTGCCACCTGATGACCCCATAAGAGTCGGTAAACAAGTCAAAGTGAAACGCTAGCACATAGAGTCTCAATGTTGTCCCGGGTCATAAGGACTAATGGTGTACAACCATAAACTAGGACTTTTCCACTCGATAAGTGAGAACCACTTGGAAAGTCCTTTATAGAGGGTTGTTCAGTGCACTCTACAAGGAGCATCTATCTGCATGCTCGGACATCACAATGTCCCCTACCAATGAAACATGGTACTCACATCGCAGATACTAGTCTCTAACTCGAGCGGCCTATATCCTTCTTAGTGGCGGCTGAATCGACTAGGAACCGTTTAGAATATATAGTATTACAAATATGAGTTTCATGATACTCATAATATGAGCATCTCATATTCTTTCTACTATTTGTATATTCAAGGACTTTATCTATGCAACTCGCATGGGTATAAAGATAATGATGCGCCAAATTAATAAATTCAAATATTATTAAAATAAAGATCGTTTAATACAAAGAGTTTCATCGTGAACAGTCGGCCAACACTTGGCTCGACGTGCACCTACTCTAACAATCTCCCACTTGCACTAGAGCCAACTACCCATATACTTCAGACCCATTGATTCGCGATGCTTCTCGAACGATGGTCCTAGTAAAGGCTTAGTTAGTGGATCAGCAACATTATCTGCGGAGCCGACTTTGTCAATCGTGACATCTCCTCTTTCCACGATCTCTCTGAGGATGTGGTACTTTCTCAATACGTGTTTGGACTTCTGATGAGACCTTGGCTCCTTCGCCTGAGCTATGGCTCCCATGTTGTCACACATCACCGGGATAGGAGCAACTCCATTTGGAATGACGCCCAACTCTTGGACGAAATTCCTAATCCAAACGGCCTCCTTTGCTGCAGCCGATGCAGCAATGTATTCTCCCTCAGTGGTGGAATCCGCAGTACTGTCTTGCTTGGAACTCTTCCAAGAGACAGCACCACCATTGAGCATGAATATGAATCCGGAGGTTGACTTCGAGTCATCAACATCGCTTTGGAAGCTAGAGTCGGTATAGCCTTCCAATTTAGTTCTCCACCCCCATAGACCAAGAACAACTTATTGGTCCTTCTCAAATACTTGAGGATGTCTTTCACAGCTTTCCAGTGTGGAAGACCAGGGTTGGATTGATATCTAATCACTACACTTAGTGCAAAAGCCACGTCAGGACGTGTATATATCATCCCATACATGATGCTACCAATAGCCGAAGCATACGGAATTCGTGTCATCGCCGCTATCTCTGCATCAGTCTTGGGAGACATAGACTTGGATAGGGACACGCCATGACACATTGGTAGATGTCCTTTCTTGGACTCGTCCATCGAGAACCGCTTCACGATGGTATCAATGTATGTGGACTGGGTGAGACCAAGCAATCTTTTTGATCTATCTCTATAAATCTGTATTCCCAATACAAAAGATGCTTCACCCAAGTCCTGCATTGAGAACTTACTTGCTAACCATATCTTTGTTGATTGCAACATTCCTACATCATTCCCAATGAGTAGAATGTCATCAACATAAAGAACAAGGAATGTCACAGCATTCCCACTGACCTTTTTATACACACAGGGTTCCTCAGGATTCTTAGTAAAACCAAACTCTTTGATTGTACTATCGAATCTGAGGTTCCAGCTCCTAGATGCCTGCTTAAGACCATAAATAGATCTTTGAAGTTTGCATACCATATGCTCACTTCCGATAGATGTAAACCCTTCAGGTTGGGACATGTAAATCTCTTCCTTAATATCCCCATTAAGGAAGGCAGTCTTGACATCCATCTGCCATATCTCATAGTCATACCATGCAGCTATGGCTAGCAAAATCCTAATGGACTTGAACATCGCAACTGGAGAAAAGGTTTCCTCATAGTCAACACCTTGCCTTTGAGTATACCCTTTTGCAACCAGTCGCGCCTTGAAGGTCAATACCTTCCCATCCGCCCCAAGTTTCCTCTTGTAAATCCATTTACACCCTATGGGAACAATTCCCTCAGGTGGATCCACGAGATTCCACACTTGGTTCGAATGCATGGAATTCATCTCAGATTCCATTGCTTCAAGCCATTTGGATGAATCGGCATCCGATAACGCTTCTTTGAAGGTCCTTGGATCACATCCAAGATTAGGCTCATCATGGCCCTCTTCAAGAAGCAGACCATACCTCACAGGTGGTCTCGAGACTCTCTCGGTTCTTCTGGGAGCTTGTATCTCCTCACTTGGCTTCTCGGGTGTGGGTTCTACAACTGTGGGTGTTTCTCGAACCTCTTCGAGTTCTATCATCTCCCCTTTTCTATCCAATAGAAATTCCCATTCCAAAAAGGTTGCGTTCCTAGAAACAAACACCTTTGTTTCTTGAGGATGATAGAAATAATATCCAGCTGAATTCCTTGGATATCCCACAAAGTAGCATAAAATGGATCGACTATCCAATTTATCTCCCACTACCTGCTTCACATAAGCAGGGCACCCCCATATTCTAAAATAAGAATATTTGGGTGGCTTACCCATCCATATCTCATATGGTGTCTTATCAACTGCTTTTGTATGGACATGGTCCAACAGTGCCGCTGTCTCAAGCGCATATCCCCAAAAGGATGGCGGCAACTCCGTGAACCCCATCATAGACCGAACCATGTCCATCAAAGTCCGGTTACGACGCTCCGAAACACCATTCAACTGTGGTGTAGCGGGCGGAGTCCACTGCGAGAGAATCCCATTCTCCCTTAGATACTCTTGGAACTCGGCACTCAAGTACTCGCCACCTCGATCCGATCGAAGTGTCTTGATGCTTCGTCCCAATTGTTTCTCTACTTCACTTCTGAATTCTTTGAACCGTTCAAAGGCTTCATACTTGTATTTCATCAAATACACATACCCATACCTCGAATGGTCATCGGTAAAGGTGATGAAGTAGGCATGTCCATGCTTAGTGGTGATGCTAAGCGGACCACACACATCGGTATGGATCAAATCCAATAACCCTTTGGCTCGCTCCGCATGGCCCTTAAAGGGAATTTTGGTCATCTTTCCTTTCAGACAGGATTCACAAGTCGTGAGAGCATTAATATCAGACATATCAAACATGCCAACTCCCACTAGCTTGTTCATCCTTCTTGAGGAAATATGACCTAATCGAGCATGCCATAATTGTGCCGCATTAAGAGTATCTTGTTTGCGCTTATTTGTTGTTGTTATCGTTTGGACATTGTTAAGTGGAATATCTTTTAATTTTAAGGTGTAGAGATTGTTTTCAAGTTCACCGGTACCAACTAAACATTCATTCTTGTAAATATTTCAAACACCTTTGCCAAATAAACAAGAAAATCCATCGATATCAAGCATAGGAATGGAAATAATGTTTTTGATCAAGTCTGGTACAAATAAAACATCTCTTAAAACCAAATTAAAATCATTGTTCAAACATAAATAAACATCTCCCACAGCCTTGGCAGCAACCCTTGCTCCATTGCCCAACCTCAAGAAGGTCTCACCTTTCCTGAGCTTCCTACTTCTTCCCATCACCTGCAAATCATTACAGAGATGTGAGCCACATCCGGTATCCAATACCCAAGAAGTAGAGTTAATGGGGATATTCACTTCAATGTAGAACATACCTTTGCCAGAACCCTTCTGCGCAAGATATTCCCTGCAGTTACGCCTCCAATGTCCAGGCTTCTTGCAGTGGTGACAGATGTCAACAGTCTTCTCAGCCTTGGCTGGCGCGGCTGCCACTACGGGACTCGGAGTCTGCCTCTTCAAGGGCTCGCTCTTCTTGGGGCGCTGGAAAGAACGCTTCTTTCCCTTCCCATGTGGACCGGTCTTCGTGCCAGATGAAGAGCCCACATAAAGAACCGACTTCTCCTTCTTGATGGTGGACTCAAAGGTCACAAGCATGTTCACCAACTCTTCAAGGCTGGGCTCGAGCTTGTTCATATTGAAGTTCATGACAAAAGGATCGAAAGAGCTAGGCAGTGACAACAGTAGCACATCCGTGGTCAACTCTGATGGCAAGATCAAATCCATGCCCACGAGCTTGTCCACGAGCCCAATCAACTTTAGGCCATGCTCATGGACCGAAGTCCCATCTCGCATGCGTAAAGTGATGAGCTCCTTTACTGTGACATGCCTCAAAGGTCGAGTCTGCTCACCGAAGAGCTCCTTGAGGTGCAAATGAATGTCAGCAGCATTCTTTGCATCCTCGAATCGCCTTTGCAGCTCATCGTTCATCGAAGCCTGCATGTAACACTTGGCCTTCAAGTCATGGTCGCACCAATCCTTGTAGGTCTGCAGTTCCTCGGGACTGCAGTCAGTCGGAGCCTCATCAGGGGGCGACTCAATCAGTGTGTATGCGATTCTCTCCGAGTTTAGGACGATCTTTAAATTTCTTAGCCAAGTGATATAGTTAGGTCCGGTTAGAACGTGTTTTTCGAGAATAACGGAAAACGGGTTGCGAATTGATGACATTGTCACAGATTTGTACTGAAAAGTAAAAACAGATAAATGTTAATGACTATTTCAAAATATTTAATAAGATATAAAGTTTGGACTTTTACTTTATAAATAATCGCTCTCACTGTTTTGACATTTTCACTACCCTCTAGTGAAAACGGGAAACTCCTTTCCTCAGTAGGTACGTAAGGTCCAATTAGCGAATTATGATCCCGATTATACAGCCAATCACAATTCCTAAAAGGTAGTTTCCCAATTGCATCACAATGCAACCCTTAACGTAAACTTTTGTCTCACGTTTGATTAGGACCCATTATAGACGTCGTTCATCTTTACGTGTCAAGCCTTACCCATCGGTGTTGAACCTTAATGGACGGTCGCCATGAGTTCCCTCAATTATCTGAGCCGAAGTCATGGGAGTTCCACGTAGTTCACATCACTATG